>NC_052323.1:12583029-12949229 GCF_016432855.1 Salvelinus namaycush | reverse complement strand
CGCTTTGAGCTCCTCACACAACCAGCCTGTACACTACACTACGCCTCGGACACACACACACGCACCCATACACCCATACACACACACACGCACATATGCACAGAGCGCAGTCCTACACACACACACATATGTTCCACATGTACTGTACCTCTACACAACCAAGCAGTCTCTCTGATGGCCTGTTCTCTCTCTCTCTCTCTCTCTCTCTCTCTCTCTCTCTCTCTCTCTCTCTCTCTCTCTCTCTCTCTCTCTCTCTGTCTGTCTGTCTGTCTGTCTTCTATTTACTCAAAGTTTAGGTTTGCTTCATTTAGTTCATTACCAGAGCAGCTGTGTGATGGATTGTATCTATCAAGTCAGAAATCAACATATGTATGCACGCACATACACACACATGTGAATACACACACACACACTCTCTCTCTCTCTCGCTTTCTCTCTCTCACACACATACACCACACACACCATTCTCTCACTTGCGGGGCTCCATGCCCAGATCATGTTAATCCTCTCTGTCCTCCACACATTTCCCTGCTCCCATCAACGTCAATGCTGCTTTGATGAAAACACACACACACACACACCACTCTCCATCATTATCATTGTTTCAGCTGTAGAGGAGTGTTTGTAATTACAGGGGTTTGAAATGAAAGGGAGTTCTCAAGAAGAAAGAAAGGAGGGATGAAGGAAGAAAGAAAGAGAGAGAGAAAGACAGAAAAAAACTGTGTCTGTGACATATTAGTCATTTTTTACCGTAATTGTTTTTCGACCCCATCCAACACTTGTTAAAAGAAACAGGGCTTTGGGAATGTGCTTTGCAGTGGACCAATGCTCTTGGTCTTTCTCTGCAGGAGTTCTGAGTAAAAGACAAAAGGTTTGTGGGTGGCTATCAGTAAGGCTTGAGAACGCGGGGTACTTATGGACAGACATAGGCCTGTCATGTTGCCAGGGGCTGGAATTAGGGTTGACTCCCAGCAAAGAGGCTTGTGTTGTGGCTAGATGTTGTGTACCGTGTTGGTCCTGTACTGTCCCACTGGATGGGTGCTCTAAAGACTAATGCATCTTGCTGACGCAATGATAAACAAATCCAGATCTATTCGACTGACTGACTGACTGACTGACTGACTGACTGACTGACTGACTGACTGACTGACTGACTGACTGACTGACTGACTGACTGACTGACTGACTGACTGATTGGTTGTCATCTGTCAGCAGTAGGAAGCCCATTTCAGTCAGAGGCATGTCAGAGACAATTTGACCTCGCCACAGAAATGTACTGTACAAACCCACAGCCTGATGACAGGCAACATGCAGACATCTCAAGCCGTATTTCACTGTGTCCCGGGGCTCGTAAAACACATGCTCGTTAAACAAACCACTGTGACAAACACGCCGAGGTCAGAGGTCAAGGATGAGGTCGTCATACAATATCACGTTAGAGAAAGAACTCACAGAGAGCATCCCCCCTCCCCTCCATCCCTCCCTCACCTCCATCCATCTCTCTCTTCTCCTTTGATTTGATTCTTGCATCTGGAGGACTCATTCATCTCTCTCTCTCCCTCTCTCTCCCTCTCTCTCCCTCTCTCTCCCTCTCTCTCTCTCTCTCTCTCTCCCTCTCTCTCTCACTCTCCCTCTCTCTCTCTCTCTCTCTCTCCCTCTCTCTCTCCCCTCCCTCCCTCCCTCCCTCCCTCCCTCCCTCCCTCCCCTCCCTCCCTCCTCCCTCCTCCCTCCCTCCCTCCCTCCCCCCTCCCTCCCTCCCTCCCTCCCTCCCTCCCTCCCTCTCTCACTCTTTAACTCTCTTTCTCTCTCTCTCTCTACCTCCCTATCTCTCTACCTCTCTCTCCCCCCTCTCTCTATCTCTCTCTCTCTCTCTGCCTCTCTTCTCGCTGTCTCTCTCTCTCTCTACCTCCCTCTCTCTCTACCTCTCCCTCTCTCTCTCTCTCTCTCTCGCTCTCCCTCTCTCTCTCTCTGGCTCTCTCTACCTCTCTCTCTACCTCTCCCTCTCTCTCACTCTCTTTCTCTCTCTCTCTCCATCTCTCTCTCTCTCATCTTGCTATTTCCCTGTCTCTCAGGGGTTTACGACTAAACACAAATCCTCCTTTGACAAAACATCAGAAAATAGCTCTGCTTTGTCTGTGTGTTTTGTGCATGGTCAGTGGAACTGTTTTCATATGTTACTCAAATAAGAAAGAGAAACAGACAATTTACCTCCCACACACACACACACACACACACACACACACACACACACACACACACACACACACACACACACACACACACACACACACACACACACACACACACACACACACACACACACACACACACACACACACACACACACACCCTGCAAAGGGGAGTGTGTGTGACCTGTGTACGTCCTCTGCTGACTATGGGTTACCCAAGAGGCAGTGTTGTGTGGTATCCAGTGGCAACCACTGGGGAGGGTGGGAGAGGCTGATGCAGGGATGTCGGGCTGCAGCCTTGCTTTCCCTCCACTCAGTGTGCGTGCCTGATTGCAGTGTGTGTGTATGTGTGATGCGCGGAGTGTGTGGAGAGTGTTGTTGCCTAAAATCTAAATGTTACTGACATGCACACACTGACTACTGGAGTCAAAAAGTTAAATGCACTCACTGCTCTCCTCTCTCCCCGGAGGCTCCCTCCCTCCCTCCCTCTCTCTCTCTCTCTCTCTCTCGCTTTTTCACTCTTTCTTTTCTCTCTCTGTCATACTCTCCTGCTTTTTCTCTTCCTACCTCTGCCATTTACCCTTCCTCTCTTTCTCTGATGGTTTTAACAGAGGTGTGACTCATTCGGCAATGTCAGGTACTGAGGGGAGAGAAAAGTGGAGGGAGAGAGGGAGAGAGAGAGAGAGAGAGAGAGAGAGAGAGGAGGGGGTAGGAGGGAGAGGGGAGTAGATGGGGAGAGAGAGAAGGGAGGGATGAGGAAGGGAGAGAGAGGGAGGGAGGGAGGGAGGGAGGGAGGGAGGGAGGGAGGGAGGGAGGGAGGAGAGGGAGGGAGGGAGGAGAGTGGGAGAGAGATGTTTTAAGAGGCTGTGGTGAGGTAGTACAAGAGGGGTCAGAGATATGTAAAATAGAGGAGAGAGAGAGAGAGAGAGAGAGAGAGAGAGAGGTGTAGTGTGATGAAAACATAACAGGGAGTAAAATGAATAATTTTAGCAAACTGTTTCTATCACGATTAAGTTTTTTCCTCCTCCTCCTTGCGTGTTTTCCTTCTTACTCGCAACTCATGTTTTGGCCAGGCACTGGACTCAGAGAGCTGACCGACACACCGACCTGTTTATGTGTTCATCTGTGTTTATGACTTCTTATGCTTTAAAGAAGCTAATTACCTAATTACCCTGGGGGTCATTAAGGAGCCCCCTTGACACACACACACACACACACACACACAAGGGAATTCACGCATACACTCACACACACAAACATACAAACACACTTATAAAAGGCTGTGGGGGAGAATGGGGGTAAGGTAGGGGGTGGAGGGGGCAGGGAGAATGAATATGGGAATGGGAGGGGTTAGACTAGAGAATGGGAGGGGTTAGGCTAGAGGATGGGAGGGGTTAGGCTGGAGGATGGGAGGGGTTAGACTAGAGAATGGGAGGGGTTCAGCTAGAGGATGGGAGGAGTTAGGCTAGAGGATGGGAGGGGTTAGGCTGGTGGATGGGAGGGGTTAGACTAGAGAATGGGAGGGGTTCAGCTAGAGAATGGGAGGAGTTAGACTAGAGGATGGGAGGGGTTAGACTAGAGAATGGGAGGGGTTAGGCTAGAGGATGGGAGGGGTTAGGCTGGAGGATGGGAGGGGTTAGACTAGAGAATGGGAGGGGTTCAGCTAGAGGATGGGAGGAGTTAGACTAGAGGATGGGAGGGGTTAGATTAGAGGATGGGAGGAGTTAGATTAGAGGATGGGAGGAGTTAGATTAGAGGATGGGAGGAGTTAGAATAGAGGATGGGAGGAGTTAGACTGGAGGATGGGAGGAGTTAGACTGGAGGATGGGAGGGGTTAGACTGGAGGATGGGAGGAGTTAGAATAGAGGATGGGAGGAGTTAGACTAGAGGATGGGAGGAGTTAGACTGGAGGATGGGAGGAGTTAGACTGGAGGATGGGAGGAGTTAGAATAGAGGATGGGAGGAGTTAGACTAGAGGATGGGAGGAGTTAGACTAGAGGATGGGAGGAGTTAGACTGGAGGGAGGAGTTAGACTGGAGGGAGGAGTTAGACTGGAGGAGTCAGACTGGAGGAGTCATGTGATAGTGTATGCCGTCAATCATCTGTCTCACTAACCTTTTGGCAGGGGTTCTCCACACTCATTTCACACTCTTCTTTCTCCTCCTCCTTCACCTTCCTTTCTTTTCCTGCCTTCCATTCCTACCTATTATCCCATCTCACGTGGGGGAGGGGGTTCTGGGTAACATTTACAATGATGACGACGACAATGAGGAAGATGATGGTGATGATGATGATGATGATGACAGTGATGCTGAAAAGGACAGTAATAACAAAATCGTGTTGCATGGGGAGGATAATGACAGAACGATTATGACAACAATGACAAGGAAGATGGTTTCACTGAGGGTGTAGTAAAGCACTTCTGGCTGTTTACCTTAGGCCTCTCAAGTGCAGCCATGCGGCCTAAAGACCCTTTCAATACTGCCACCTTCAGGACAGAACCCGTCATTCACGATGCTAAGTGTCACTGTGAAATATATCAATTAATAGCTTATTACTACTCTACTAGTGGTGATGGTGTAGTTATTACTACACATAGAGATTATAACAGTGGTGATGGTGTAGTTATTACTACACATAGAGATTATAACAGTGGTGATGGTGTAGTTATTACTACACCTAGAGATGATAACAGTGGTGATGGTGTAGTTATTACTACACATAGAGATTATAACAGTGGTGATGGTGTAGTTATTACTACACCTAGAGATGATAACAGTGGTGATGGTGTAGTTATTACTACACATAGAGATTATAACAGTGGTGATGGTGTAGTTATTACTACACCTAGAGATGATAACAGTGGTGATGGTGTAGTTATTACTACACATAGAGATTATAACAGTGGTGATGGTGTAGTTATTACTACACCTAGAGATGATAACAGTGGTGATGGTGTAGTTATTACTACACCTAGAGATGATAACAGTGGTGATGGTGTAGTTATTACTACACATAGAGATTATAACAGTGGTGATGGTGTAGTTATTACTACACCTAGAGATGATAACAGTGGTGATGGTGTAGTTATTACTACACCTAGAGATGATAACAGTGGTGATGGTGTAGTTATTACTACACCTAGTTCCATTGCTTTTTTCCCGGTCTTCCCCTCTCTTCAGAGAGTTATTTAGACCTGGGACACCAGGTAGGTGCAAGTAAAGATCAGGTAGAACAGACAAGCAGCAAGTTGATGCTCCAGATCTTGTACGGTCAGATTTGAATAGCCCTGGTCTAGGCCCGAGGGCCCTGTGTTCCATACCAGATCAGTTACTGTATATTCTTGGGTGTTCTAAACATAGAATACAGATAGACTAACTTACCATCACTGCATTCAGGTGTGTTTAGTAGTGGAAAACAACCACTTATCTCGGTCAGATCTATAGATAGGTCAAATCTATTATGTGTATTTTCTGTTTTGGTGACTTTGCTGAGTGATTAGTGCTTTTTGAGGTGGGTCCGGTCTTATCAAAAAATAATCATTTATTTTGGTTTCGATTTTTTTTTTTTTTACATTAAATGCATTATGCAATAATTACATGCAAATGATTTAAAAGCTTTTTAATGGAAATTCCTGAGCCAAAAATAGTGACCATTCTATAGAGTACCACAGTATGAGTCATCATACCCATAAAACCTCGCGGTCAAACAGGAAAATGGTTCCAATAGTTTTTCCACCATTCATTTTTCCCATAAGGGATTTTAGAAACACTTAAAATAAGGACAGTTTTGTGTAGGCTTACGCTGACGTGACATTCTGATAAGCGTGTAAATCTCTCTAGGACAAGGCGACTTTTATCAATACATTCACCTTTTTTTACCCACCAAAAATGAAATGCTAATTAGCTGCTCATGTGGCTATCATAAAAAACTACAAATGCCATGATGATCGGGACGAGACTGCCGAATCGAGGCAAAGGTAAGAATCTCTCAATGAACTATCTAATGTTAGCTAAATGTAGTAATGAATAAATTGGCAACATTTATTTAAATGGACAATTCTGTGAACTGTCTTGTAAAAGTTTTAAATTGACACAATACCTGTTAGCAAAGGTCTCAGCTAGAGATGACGTGCAGGAGCTTGCAGGGATTTGTAGTTTTGCATGATGTCTACTTTGATGCTAATTAGCATTATTCGAATCTGAGAGTAAATAGAGCCGCATATATTGATAAAAGTAACTTTTTCTGAGAGAAATTTACACTGTTATCAAAACGTCACACCAGGGTAAGCCTACACGAAACACAGACCTTATTTTAAGTGTTTCTAAAATCGCCTATGGGAAAAATAAATGGTGGGAAAATAATTGAAACCATTTCCCTGTTTGACTGCTAGGTTTTATGGGTATTATGACACCTCTACTGTGGGGCTCTATTGCCAAAACATTTAACATTTTCCATTGTCTCGGTCAGGTCTACATTGGGTAGACGTCAATAGAAAAATATAACATGTTGTGTATATTACGTTCATTATTTTTCATTCCTTAAAGTCATCATCTCATCTCTGCTCCTCATCTCTGCTCAGGCAAAAGCAGTCAGCGAGACCATCTACCGTTATCTCTGTTCTCCCCACACTGTACTCTCTTTAGTCAGCGAGACCATCTACCGTTATCTCTGTTCTCCCCACACTGTACTGTCTTTAGTCAGCGAGACCATCTACCGTTATCTCTGTTCTCCCCACACTGTACTCTCTTTAGTCAGCGAGACCATCTACCGTTATCTCTGTTCTCCCCACACTGTACTCTCTTTAGTCAGCGAGACCATCTACCGTTATCTCTGTTCTCCCCACACTGTACTCTCTTTAGTCAGCGAGACCATCTACCGTTATCTCTGTTCTCCCCACACTGTACTGTCTTTAGTCAGCGAGACCATCTACCGTTATCTCTGTTCTCCCCACACTGTACTGTCTTTAGTCAGCGAGACCATCTACCGTTATCTCTGTTCTCCCCACACTGTACTGTCTTTAGTCAGCGAGACCATCTACCGTTATCTCTGTTCTCCCCACACTGTACTGTCTTTAGTCAGCGAGACCATCTACCGTTATCTCTGTTCTCCCCACACTGTACTGTCTTTAGTCAGCGAGACCATCTACCGTTATCTCTGTTCTCCCCACACTGTACTGTCTTTAGTCAGCGAGACCATCTACCGTTATCTCTGTTCTCCCCACACTGTACTGTCTTTAGTCAGCGAGACCATCTACCGTTATCTCTGTTCTCCCCACACTGTACTGTCTTTAGTCAGCGAGACCATCTACCGTTATCTCTGTTCTCCCCACACTGTACTGTCTTTAGTCAGCGAGACCATCTACCGTTATCTCTGTTCTCCCCACACTGTACTGTCTTTAGTCAGCGAGACCATCTACCGTTATCTCTGTTCTCCCCACACTGTACTGTCTTTAGTCAGCGAGACCATCTACCGTTATCTCTGTTCTCCCCACACTGTACTGTCTTTAGTCAGCGAGACCATCTACCGTTATCTCTGTTCTCCCCACACTGTACTGTCTTTAGTCAGCGAGACCATCTACCGTTATCTCTGTTCTCCCCACACTGTACTGTCTTTAGTCAGCGAGACCATCTACCGTTATCTCTGTTCTCCCCACACTGTACTGTCTTTAGTCAGCGAGACCATCTACCGTTATCTCTGTTCTCCCCACACTGTACTGTCTTTAGTCAGCGAGACCATCTACCGTTATCTCTGTTCTCCCCACACTGTACTGTCTTTAGTCACCCTATTTAGCTAGCCTGCCTAAGTACGCTGCAGAGCTGTCTGACAAACTCATTTCACGAGTTCTTCAAAGTAGATGAGGAACACTTTCACGAACTGTCTCTATCCCTCTCGTTGATGCGTCGTGTTCATTCCTCTCCCGTGCGGTCTATGCGGTCTGCGTATATCTAACCTAAAATCCAATTTATGCTTGATCCGAAAATGTGTTCGGAGGCGCCGTATGGATGGTGTGACACAACAATCTTCAGCCCATTGTCCCACTAGTTATTGACTTGATTTCTCTCGTTTATGATTTGATTTCTTTCTGTAATTCAAGTAATTCCACTGACGTCACTCAATTAGTTGTTTAATTAAGAGTTTATATACCCACCAGTACGTCAATCTAAGTAACATAATGAAGAGATATTTTTGTATGGGCTGCGACTGAATTCCAAAGCATCCACCTTTGTCAGCCTTCCTCATCTGCAGAGGAAGGTGGCCCGAGCTACAGTGGTTTGTCAGACTATGAGACATCCCTATGAGACATCCCTATGAGACATCCCTATGAGACATCCCGAACATTGGACTTCTCACAAAAACGTCTGTAGCATCCAAATGGATATGATCACTCTATGGAAAGATGAGACTCTGGTGTGTTCTCCGTTTTCCTCTACGACACCCGCAAGTGTCACAGGTAACCAATGTAAGTGAATGTAAGTTTGGAGGTAGTTTTGTGTCAACAAAAATAAGGGGTTAAATATGTGTCCAAAATTACAAAAACATTTCCTGAGCTTTCTTATACAGTATCGCTCAGCACTAGTGACAATAGGGATAGGTCAGATCTATTGTGTGTCTTTCTGTGTTTGTGACAGTAGGGATAGGTCAGATCTATTGTGTGTATTTCTATGTTGGTGACAGTAAGGATAGTTCAAATCTATTGTGTGTATTTCTATGTTGGTGACAGTAGGGATAGTTCAAATCTATTGTGTGTATTTCTATGTTGGTGACAGTAGTGATAGTTCAAATCTATTGTGTGTATTTCTGTGTTGGTGACAGTAGGGATAGGTCAGATCTATTGTGTGTATTTCTATGTTGGTGACAGTAGGGATAGGTCAGATCTATTGTGTGTATTTCTATGTTGGTGACAGTAGTGATAGTTCAAATCTATTGTGTGTATTTCTGTGTTGGTGACAGTAAGGAAGGTGGAATGGGGAGGATCAAAGTGTCCTGATTGATCTGTCTGGTTCCACCCACCTGTTCTGTCTGGAATGTTCCTCTCCTGGCAGCGGGTATGTGTGCGGGTGTGTTATGTCTATGAGAAGCTTTGTGTGTCTGTATGTGTGTGTTCGCATCTGTTACCAGGTGGATGTCGATCTCTCTTAGTGTGTGTGTGTGTGTGTGTGTGTGTGTGTGTGTGTGTGTGTGTGTGTGTGTGTGTGTGTGTGTGTGTGTGTGTGTGTGTGTGTGTGTGTGTGTGTGTGTGTGTGTGTGTGTGTGTGTGTGTGTGTGTGCAGTCTGTTTCAACACGTCTGTGTAATTTAAGGGAAAATTATCATCTGGAGCTGGAATATGTGCTCATGTCTGTCTGCCACCGCTCCACCCCTCCACCCCTCTCACACCTTCCTTCTTTTCTCTCATACCCTCGTTCTTTGACAGCTCTAATAAGTTCAGTAGGTCAGGTTACACCCCTCCATCCATGCCAACTTCTCCCAGTTTTTCTGATCTTTCTCTCTGTCCCCAATTTCTTTATTTTATCTCCCCCTGTTCTCTCTCCCCCAGTTCTCTCTCCCCCTGTTCTCTCTCCCCCTGTTCTCTCTCCCCCTGTTCTCTCTCCCCCTGTTCTCTCTCCCCCTGTTCTCTCTCCCCCTGTTCTCTCTCCACTGTTCTCTCTCCCCCTGTTCGCTCTCCCCCTGTTCTCTCTCCCCCTGTTCTCTCTCCCCCTGTTCTCTCTCCCCCTGTTCTCTCTCCCTCTGTTCTCTCTCCCCTGTTCTCTCTCCCCCTGTTCTCTCTCCCCCTGTTCTCTCTCCCCATGTTCTCTCTCCCTCTGTTCTCTCCCCCCCTGTTCTCTCTCCCTCTGTTCTCTCTCCCCCTGTTCTCTCACCCTCTGTTCTCTCTCCCTCTGTTCTCTCTCCCCTGTTCTCTCCCCCTCTGTTCTCTCTCCCCTGTTCTCTCTCCCCCTGTTCTCTCTCCCTCTGTTCTCTCTCCCCTGTTCTCTCTCCCTCTGTTCTCTCTCCCCTACTCTCTCCCCCTGTTCTCTCTCCCTCTGTTCTCTCTCCCTCTGTCCTCTCTCCCTCTGTTCTCTCCCTCTGTCCTTTCTCCCTCTGTTCTCTCTCCCCCTGTTCTCTCTCCCTCTGTCCTTTCTCCCTCTGTTCTCTCTCCCCCTGTTCTCTCTCTCTCTGTTCTCTCCCTCTGTTCTTTCTCCCTCTGTTCTCTCTCCCCCTGTTCTCTCTCCCTCTGTCCTTTCTCCCTCTGTTCTCTCTCCCCCTGTTCTCTCTCCCTCTGTTCTCTCCCTCTGTCCTTTCTCCCTCTGTTCTCTCTCCCCCTGTTCTCTCTCCCTCTTTTCTCTCCCTCTGTCCTTTCTCCCTCTGTTCTCTCTCCCCCTGTTCTCTCTCCCTCTGTCCTTTCTCCCCCTGTTCTCTCTCCCCCTGTTCTCTCTCCCTCTGTCCTTTCTCCCTCTGTTCTCTCTCCCCCTGTTCTCTCTCCCTCTGTCCTTTCTCCCCCTGTTCTCTCTCCCCCTGTTCTCTCTCCCCCTGTTCTCTCTCCCCCTGTTCTCTCTCCCTCTGTTCTCTCCCTCTGTCCTTTCTCCCTCTGTTCTCTCTCCCCCTGTCCTCTCTCCCTCTGTCCTTTCTCCCTCTGTTCTCTCCCTCTGTCCTTTCTCCCTCTGTTCTCTCTCCCCCTGTTCTCTCTCCCTCTGTCCTTTCTCCCTCTGTTCTCTCTCCCCCTGTCCTCTCTCCCTCTGATCTCTCTCCCCCTGTTCTCTCTCCCTCTGTTCTCTCCCTCTGTCCTCTCTCCCTCTGATCTCTCTCCCCCTGTTCTCTCTCCCTCTGTCCTCTCTCCCTCTGTTCTCTCTCCCCCTGTTCTCTCTCCCTCTGTTCTCTCCCTCTGTTCTCTCTCCCCCTGTTCTCTCTCCCGCTGTTCTCTCCCTCTGTTCTCTCTCCCCCTGTTCTCTCTCCCTCTGTTCTCTCTCCCTCTGTTCTCTCTCTCCCTCTGTCCTTTCTCCCTCTGTTCTTTCTCCCCCTATCCTCTCTCCCTCTGTCCTCTCTCCCTCTGTTCTCTCTCCCCCAGTTCTCTCTCCCCCTGTCCTCTCTCCCTCTGTTCTCTCTCCCCCTGTTCTCTCTCCCCCTGTTCTCTCTCCCCCTGTTCTCTCTCCCTCTGTTCTCTCTCCCCCTGTTCTCTCTCCCCCAGTTCTCTCTCCCTCTGTTCTCTCTCCCCCTGTTCTCTCTCCCTCTGTTCTCTCTCCCTCTGTTCTCTCTCTCCCTCTGTCCTCTCTCCCTCTGTTCTTTCTCCCCCTATCCTCTCTCCCACTGTTCTCTCTCCCTATTTCTCTTCCCCTTCCCCTTTCCCACACATATACATACATACTCACCCCTTCACCAACACACACAGATACACACTGACAGACAGACAGATACACACACACACAAACACACACACGAACACACACACACTGTCTCTCCAGGCCTCTCAGGTTGCTGACATTTTCAATTTTTGCACGTATAAAGTAATAATAATAATATTAGCGGGTGTGACAGAGCTAGGGTCCACGGGCTGACACCGCCAGGACTTCTATAAATATCCCCCCTTTTCTGGGGGAATCCGAGACGCAGCACAGAACTTCAGTTTACACAGCTGAGGAGCATGTGGAAGAAACTCTCCATTCGCTCTCTCTCTCACCTTCTCCTCCCTTCCTCTCTCCTCCTTTCTTTCTCTCCCTCTCTCTCACCTTCTCCTCCCTTCCTCTCTCCTCCTTTTTTTCTCTCCCTCTCTCTCACCTTCTCCTCCCTTCCTCTCTCCTCCTTTCTTTCTCTCCCTCTCTCTCACCTTCTCCTCCCTTCCTCTCTCCTCCTTTCTTTCTCTCCCTCTCTCTCACCTTCTCCTCCCTTCCTCTCTCCTCCTTTTTTTCTCTCCCTCTCTCACCTCCTCCCTTCCTCTCTCCTCCTTTCTTTCTCTCCCTCTCTCTCACCTTCTCCTCCCTTCCTCTCTCCTCCTTTCTTTCTCTCCTTCTCTCTCACCTTCTCCTCCCTTCCTCTCTCCTCCTTTCTTTCTCTCCCTCACTCTCACCTTCTCCTCCCTTCCTCTCTCCTCCTTTCTTTCTATCCCTCTCTCTCTCACCTTCTCCTCCCTTCCTCCCTCCTCCTTTCTTTCTCTCCCTCTCTCTCACCTTCTCCTCCCTTCCTCGCTCCTCCTTTCTTTCTCTCCCTCTCTCTCACCTTCTCCTCCCTTCCTCTCTCCTCCTTTCTTTCTATCCCTCTGTCTCACCTTCTCCTCCCTTCCTCTCTCCTCCTTTCTTTCTCTCCCTCTCTCTCATTTTCTCCTCCCTTCCACTCTGTCTCTTTCTTTATTTTCAATGTGAATGATATGGTGGTGATACTCCTGCCATGGTGTATGAAGGCAGGACAGGGTCTGCTTGTGGAATTGAGGTGAAGAGCAAAGTTAGTGGCTCTCCTCTCTCCCATCTCCTCCTCTCCTCCTCTCTCCAATCTCCTTCTCTACTCCTCTCTCCCATCTCCTTCTTGCCTCCTCTCCCCATCTCCTTCTCTCCTCCACTCTCCCATCTCCTTCTCTCCCCTCTCTCCATCTCCTTCTCTCCTCCTCTCACCCATCTCCTTCTCATGTCCTTCTCTCCTCCTCTGTCAATCTCCTGCTCTCCTCTCTCCCATCTCATTATCTCCTCCTCCCACCATCTCCTTCTCTCCTCCTCCCTCCATCTCCTCTCTGTAACGATCCTCTTCCTGTGAATAACTGGACCAAAGCGCAGCGTGAGACGTGTTCATGATATTTTATTAAAATCAGAACACTAGAACAAAAAATAACAAAGAGGAAAACGAACAGTTCTGTAAGGAAACTAACAATACAGAAAACAACTACCCACAAAACACAGGTGCGAAAAGGCTGCCTAAGTATGGTTCTCAATCAGAGACAACGATAGACAGCTGCCTCTGATTGGGAACCACACCCGGCCAAACACACAGGAATAGAAAACATAGAACACAAAACATAGAATGCCCACCCCCAACTCACGCCCTGACCAAACCAAAATAGAGACATAAAAAGGATCTCTAAGGTCAGGGCGTGACACTCTCCTCCTCTCCCCATCTCCCTCTCTCCTCTGTCTTCTCTCCCATCTCCTTCTCTCCTCCTCTCTCCCATCTCCTTCTCTCCATCTCCTTCTCTCCTCTCTCCATCTCCTTCTCCCCTCCTTTCTCCATCTCCTTCTCTCCTCCTTTCTCCATCTCCTTCTCTCCTCCTTTCTCCTTCTCTCCTCCTCTCGCAATATCCTTCGCTCCTCCTCCCTCCATATCCTTCTCTCCTCCTCTCTCCATATCCTCTCCTCCTCTCTCCCATCTCCTTCTCTCCTCCTCTCTCCATCTCCTTCTCTCCACCACTCTCCATCTCCTTCTCTCCTCCTCTATCCCATCTCCTTCTCTCCTCTCTCCCATCTCCTTCTCTCCTCCTCTCTCCATCTCATTCTCTCCTTTTCTCTCCCATCTACTTATCTCCTATCTCCTTCTCTCACATCTATTTCTCTCCTCCTCTCTCCATCTCCTTCTCTCCTCCTCTTTCCATCTCCTTCTCTCCTCCTCTTTCCATCTCCTTCTCTCCTCTCTCCCATCTCCTTCTCTCCTCCTCTCTCCCATCTCATTCTCTCCTCCTCTCATCCTCTCTCCCATCTCATTCTCTCCTCCTTTCTCCCATTTCCTCCTCTCCTCATCTCTCCCATCTCCTTCTCTCCTCCTCTCTCCCATATCCTCCTCTCCTCCTCTCTCCCATCTCATTCTCTCCTCCTCTCTCCCATCTCCTTCTCTCCTCCTCTCTCCAGCTCCTTCTCTCCTCTCTCCCAACTCCTTCTATCCTCTCTCCATCTCCTTCTCTCTCATCTCCTTCTCTCCTCCTCCCTCCATCTCCTTCTAGGCCTCTTCTCCATCTCCTTCTCGGCCTCCTCTCTCCCAACTCCTTCTATCCTCTCTCCATCTCCTTCTCTCTTCTTTCCCATCTCCTTCTCTCCTCCTCCCTCCATCTCCTTCTCTCCTCTCTCCATCTCCTTCTCTCTCTTCTTTACCATCTCCTTCTCTCCTCCTCTCTCCATCTCCTCCATCTCCTTCTCTTCCCTCACTTTTTTAATCTCTTTATCTGTCTGTCTCTCTCCTCTCCCTCTCTTTTTGTCTGTCTCTCTCCTCTCCCTCTCTGTCTGTCTCTCACCTTGTTACAGGCTCTCCCTCCCTCTCTCTGTCTGTCTCTCTCTTCTCCTCTCCTTCCCTCTCTTACTGTCTGTCTCTCTCCTTGTTACAAGCTCTCCCTCTCCCCTTGTTCTCCTTAACATCTGCTGCAGTAATCAACAGTTATCTCCCCATAGGGGCCATGCATGCACACGCCTGGCCACACACGCGCACGTGCATGGTCAAGGTCATACACACACACACATAAACATACACACACACACAAATAGTAAGGAGACTGTGTGTCTGTGTATTATCCAGCATCCACTAGGGGAAACCCTTGTTTTTGTAATGATGCAAGACTGCTGTCGCACCTGGTGAGGTTCTAATTATGCCTTTGCACCCAAATGAAGTACGACATATGAAGTACGTAGGATTCTAGTGTGTGTGTGTGTCATGTCTGATGTCAGTCTATGGAAAGCTGTAGTACTTGTGCCCACTGCTAGGTTTATTGGTCTCTGTCCCCCCCTACAGGATATAGCTCATAGGTACAACAACACGCCATTCACGTTACGGTGCTGCTGGTCAGATGTACTACACACTTCATTATCATGCATGAGGCTGGTATATACCTGTGTCAACTGCTGATAGTGGTGACATTATTCAGTTGGGCAAAAGCTAGGCCGACATAGTTGCTTAGGCTAAGTGTACGACACGTTTTGATAACTCTCTGAAAGGAGTTACCGCTATATGTAGTAATGTTTCAGCACACATGAAGGTTTGGTTGGAGTCAGTGGCGGATTTAGGCGACATGGGCATCCGCTCAGGTGACATTTGCGCAATCGGTTTTAATGCAGTTAGTAATGCAATTTGGTTTGCGTTACTTGTTTGAAGTGCAATAGTGTGATAATCTGGTTCTCTTCTTTATAAGTGTGTTATTCTATTTGTGTGTTTGTGTGATATAGGATTTGTGCAATTTAGTTTTATCTGTGTGTGATTTGTTAGAAATAGGGTAATGGTGTAATAATTTGATTATTTTTATTTATATACTACAATTTGTTTCAATTTGCCTTTGTTACTTATTTTTTACATTTATGAGTCTTATTTTTGTATATATATTTATATTCATATAGTTTTAAATGTTATGATTATTTATTTGTGTTGTACCAAATGTCTGAATAAAAATGACAGTTAGTGCAGCATGGTGCTTTCTTAGGGGGGTTCGCCCAGGGAGCCATACAAGCTAGAACCGCCACTGGTTGGAGTTCATAAAGGCACTTGGATCTTAATTAATGCACATTCTCATCCCTTGACGTCGCAATACACCTGTAGCAGTTATATAACTGTGGAGCCAATGACAAAGGTTTGCCAGCTTAGCTCTACGGATCCAGGCTGCGTCACATCCGGACATGATTGGGAGTCCGATAAGGCGGCGCACAATTGGCCCAGCGTCGTCCGGGTTTGTCCGGGGTAGGCCGTCATTGTAAATAAGAATGTGTTCTTAACTGACTTGGCTAGATAAGTCAAATAAAAAAATACTTCGTATGCTCAAGTTTCCACTCCTCGTCGATCAGCGGGTTGAGAGGTCGAACCGTGAGCGCTGTCTTGCGTTTTGTCACTTCGCTCTACCTGTTACTCTATATGACGTAGTCTCTATCTCATTCAAATGTCAATCTGCAGCCCTACATTCTCGACGCTGGTTTAGCTCAATGGTTACTTCAAGCAAAATCCTGTTTCACGGTCCGCGGGCCAGAAGTACGAACCACGGGCGCTGTCCTGCGTTTTATTTTTTTATTTTTTTTATAGATCACCAAAACAAATATTTCAATTCTATTTAAAGTAGACAATTACAATACAGGTTACCTTTTTCATTTGTATTATGGACATTTAATAATGAAATACAAAGTGACCCTGTGGGTATCTTTATTTTGTTAAGTGTATTTATCTTTAAATAAAAAAAGACATTCTGAAAAGTTTGTGATAAGTCAGTAGCCTATCTAATCCAACAATTACACTGCATCCTTCACTTCTTTACAAAACCGTCTAAACCATTCAAACGAAACCTGGTCTGTGTTTACCTGCACTGCCAGAATCTACAGTACATTGTCCGTGTGTAGGCTGCCTGATTTACCTGAATATACCAGCAGGAGTCGCTCTGAGACCACGGAATATCAGATAGGCCTAATGAACATGAACAAACTGCAATTATTTCTTGCATTTCAAATGAGGCCATTGGGCAACCAGTTTTAGATATATAGGGCCTAGTATTAATGAAGACTGCAAAAACTAAACAAAAACAATTAAAACATAATTATCAGAATTATTTATTGAGTTTTTCCTATGGAAATTATGTGTATATTGGAAATTATTTTTATATTGTCATATGCCTAAGTGATTTAAGCACTTAGTTAACGGCACATGGAGTTAAACAGGTTGGTTATTTGACCTCAGAAAACTTGAACACAATCTCAATCATTATTCTTATTGTCAAGTTTGGTCGCATTAGTTTCTGTTTTTTTCTCATAGCCTGAGTAAAACACAGGTAAGAGCACCAACGCTTTCCACAAGGACCTGTCAGTTCCGTGTTATTGGAGAGCTCTGTGACGTAAGCTATATCGCATACAAAGGTCTATCTGCAGCCTTTGATTTCCGGCGCTGGTTTAGCTCAGTGGTTACTTCAACTTGGTTTCTGTTTCACGGTCCGCGGGCCATGAAGTACGAACCACGGGCGCTGTCCAGCGTTTTTTTTTATATCGAAAAAATGTATCCAAAACAAGTATGTTAATTCAATTTAATGTAGACAATTGCAATTCAGTTGATAGGTTACATTTTTCATTTGTATTATGGACATTTAATAACAGCATAAAAAAAAAAAAAAAACATTTCTACTTTATTTAACCAGGTAGGCTAGTTGAGAACAAGTTCTCATTTACAACTGCGACCTGGCCAAGATAAAGCAAAGCAGTGCGACACAAACAACAACACAGAGTTACACATGGAATAAACAAACATACAGTCAATAACACAATAGAAAAATCTATGTGCAGTGTTTGCAAATGTAGTAAGATTAGGGAGGTAAGGCAATACATTAATAACATTAACTGAATTGACAGCAATAGATGGTGACCCCGTGGTATCTTTATTTTGTTAAATGTATTTATCTTTAAAGAAATCTAATCCATAGTCCCTATTAAATGTTTTTGCAGTCTTTATGAACGTAAGCTGTTTAACCGGTAGATGGCGCAGAAGATCATTTAATGAAAGAAGAAAAGGATTTGACTTCATTTTATCTGTTGCCAATGACCTTGAGCCTTCTTGGATGGGCGCTTCTAATGTAGCTCTATGGCAGCACTCAAGGGGCTTGAGTTTTGGAGCTGTACCCTTAGAGGTGACATAGTGTCCCAGTGAGTGACAGAACACTCACGGTGCACCACTCTGTATTTTCTGCTGGCTCGCCCCACCACAGAAAGCACTGAGCTAGGCTGAAACACCTGCATGTTGGAGCTGCCTTACTCCAGAAATTAAAAAAAACAGACCATGTTTGTATGCGGCTTTATTAACTCAATTCTATATTTTTTGACATTGTTTGGAAAATGATATGTAGATTAAAAAACATGAGCTGTCGCACACCCAGAAAAATGTGTTTGTGTGGAGGTGCTGACTAATGGCAAATCAACTGCAAACTGTCAAAATGAAGAGAGTATTGTGTATTGAGTTCTTCCTATGTAAATGATGTGTATGTTGGAAGTGATGTTTATACTGTCATATGCCTAAGTGATTTAGGCACTTGGTTAACAGCACATGGTTTTAAACAGGTTGGTTATTTGACCTCAATAAATGTATATATAGTCATTCATGTCTTCACTGACTGATTGTACTATGCACATCAAGACTATATATAGATATTTTTCTTCTTCTGAATGTTCCCTGTGATGGTTCAAACCCACAGGCCTGCCTGGTGTATTTCGACTGAAATTAAATGTTGTTCACAAAAGTTAGCCTATGACGTTATATCAAGAAAATCACATAGGCTATTGATCTAACGAACAATTCTTAAGCCATATAGATGAATGACGAATTTTACAAAACCTTTATAGCACTGTGATAACCTATAGCGCAAAGAATCTTCAACACCTTGGCCTACTCTGTTTATTATGACTTGAATGGAGTCTCAAGTCTGAAATCTTGTTTAAATTGTCAAGTTTGGTTGCCTTAGTTTCTGCTTCTTTTTCATGGCCTAAGTACAGCACTGGTAAGTGCACCAACGCGTTGCACATTACACAAGGCCCCGTCAGTTCTGCGTTATTGAAGCTCCCTGTGACGTAGGCTTTATCTCATTCAAAAGTCGTTCTGCAGCCTGAGATTCTCGACGGTGGTTTAGCTCAGTGGTTACTTCAAGTATTAAAACCATTTCACGGTCCGCGGGCCAGAAGTACGAACCACGGGCGCTGTCCTGCGTTTTATTTTTTATTTTTTTTTATAGATCACCAAAACAAATATTTCAATTCTATTTAAAGTAGACAATTACAATACAGGTTACATTTTTCATTTGTATTATGGACATTTAATAATGAAATACATAGTGACCCTGTGGGTATCTTTATTTTGTTAAGTGTATTTATCTTTTAATAAAAAAAGACATTCTGAAAAGTTTGTGATATGTCAGTAGCCTATCTAATCCAACAATTACACTGCATCCTTCACTTCTTTACAAAACCGTCTAAACCATTCAAACGAAACCTGGTCTGTGTTTACCTGCACTGCCAGAATCTACAGTACATTGTCCGTGTGTAGGCTGCCTGATTTACCTGAATATACCAGCAGGAGTCGCTCTGAGACCACGGAATATCAGATAGGCCTAATAAACATGAACAAACTGCAATTATTTCTTGCATTTCAAATGAGAGGCCATTGGGCAACCAGTTTTAGATATATAGGGCCTAGTATTAATGAAGACTGAAAATACTAAACAAAATAATTAAAACATAATTATCAGAATTATTTATTGAGTTTTTCCTATGGAAATTATGTCTATGTTGGAAGTGATGTTTATACTGTCATATGCCTAAGTGATTTAGGCACTTGGTTAACAGCACATGGTTTTAAACAGGTTGGTTATTTGACCTCAATAAATGTATATATAGTCATTCATGTCTTCACTGACTGATTGTACTATGCACATCAAGACTATATATAGATATTTTTCTTCTTCTGAATGTTCCCTGTGATGGTTCAAACCCACAGGCCTGCCTGGTGTATTTCGACTGAAATTAAATGTTGTTCACAAAAGTTAGCCTATGACGTTATATCAAGAAAATCACATAGGCTATTGATCTAACGAACAATTCTTAAGCCATATAGATGAATGACGAATTTTACAAAACCTTTATAGCACTGTGATAACCTATAGCGCAAAGAATCTTCAACACCTTGGCCTACTCTGTTTATTATGACTTGAATGGAGTCTCAAGTCTGAAAACTTGTTTTAATTGTCAAGTTTGGTTGCCTTAGTTTCTGCTTCTTTTTCATGGCCTAAGTACAGCACTGGTAAGTGCACCAACGCGTTGCACATTACACAAGTCCCCGTCAGTTCTGCGTTATTGAAGCTCCCTGTGACGTAGACTCTATCTCATTCAAAAGTTGTTCTGCAACCCGAGATTCTCGACGCTGGTTTAGCTCAGTGGTTACTTCAATCGAAAATCCTGTTTCACGGTCCGCGGGCCAGAAGTACGAACCACGGGCGCTGTCCTGCGTTTTTTTTTTATATCTAAAAATGTCTCCAAAACAAATATGTTCATTCAATTTGAAGTAGACAATTACAATTCAGTTGATAGGTTGCGTTTTCCATTTGTATTGTGGACATGTAGTAATAACATTAAATCAATAGCAGTAACTGAATTAACAGCAATAAATAGTTTAGTTTAATCTTTATTTAGTTAAATGTATTTATCCTGGCCTGGGGCATAAAAAACTAAATTTCTGATTTAGGTCTACCAAATTATTTAAATCTTATAATCACAGTGTTTTTTTCCCAGTATAGTTTCTATCTCGTACTTGCATTCACTGGGAACCTGCAGTCCCCCATTGACCTATAGGTTAGGGAAGACTTGTGCAATACACTGATTAACGTAGCCTGAATCATAGCGGAGGTCTTCAGTCGTTTTACAGGCTCCCCTCTCGGCGCTGGGTTTCTGCAGAGGTTACTTCAGCTGTGAAACGATCTAAAGGGCATCATGTGGGCCCACATACAAACCAGCAAAAATGAAAAAATCTACTACAAATGAGAAATTGTTGTTATTGGTGAGGGTTCAGCATTACGATTGGGTTAACTTCCCTTTAGAGAGTTGTTACGTTGTAAAAAAAAATTGTAGCCTTTGCCTTCACATTTCACCCGTATTTTAAAAATACATATTTAGGCTTTGTTTTGAGGATATAGTTTAATATGAAATTGAAGTGTTTTTATTGTTTCAATGTAAAGAAAACAAAGATTATGATTGTAGGCTACAGTATTGCAGTACAGTCTACTCTGACATTTCTCCTCAAACAATTATCCGGCAGATGGCGCTCTAGGATCACGAATAAAAACGCATGTCAGTAAGCCTGTACATTAACTGTGTTCGACTTTCCACATGGCTTAAGGTCAAGTCCATTTCAGTACAATTCAGAATTTAGGAAGTGAATGAGCCGCAGTTTAAGATTTTCAGTATTTTCAGTTAATATTCTTATTCATTTGTAATGTTATGACAAATGATTTCTAGCCTACTTTACTGACATTTGGCTAATTAAATAATAATGTGCCCAACTTCTACAAACAAGAATCAAGTAATACCGATACATGATAGAGCAGGTCTGGACTATGATTTTCCGACAGAGTTGAACGTTGTGTGTTTCAAGCCTCCAGCAGATTGAGAGAGTCAGGATGGAATAACATGACTTGAGCAGAGGGAGGACATCGACGGGGGAGAGGCTAGTAGACTATAGAGACATTAACATATTTTTTGTCGTTCTAGAAATCTTTGTAAACAAATGATCTTCAGCTTCATGTAATGTTTAAAACACGTATAGTTGCTGTCACGGATTGTTGTTCATTGAACCCCATGCCCACTCAGTGATGGCACATCTTGCCTCTATGTCAACATAGAAAAGAACGAACTGCCGTTCAGCCGGTTAACTCTCGGTTTAGTTAGCCTATCACCGGACTGCCGCCAATCGTCTCTCCCCGCGTCTCTCGGCTCTCTCTCCTGCCTCTCTATCAGCTCTCCTCTCTCATTGTGTGTGTGTGTGTGTGTGTGTGTGTGTGTGTGTGTGTGTGTGTGTGTGTGTGTGTGTGTGTGTGTGTGTGTGTGTGTGTGTGTGTGTGTGTGTGTGTGTGTGTGTGTGTGTGTGTGTACGTGTGTACGTGTGTACGTGTGTACGTGTGTACGTGTGTGTGCGTGAGAGAGAGGGAGGGAACGGTAGAGACAGAGAAAGCAATTAAATGGCCTCTGTGTGCTCGGCCGGGTCACGGTTAAGGTGATTGTTGAGTGTGAGAGCAGTTCAGAGAATGCCGTGGTGCTTTTGCCATCGGACAATGCAAGTGGGAGTGCGAGGAGAGGCGAGGGCGGTTGAAACGATGCGCCATGTAAATGCATGTTAATGTAACAGGCACCCAGGGACTGTCGGTGCATCCAGTGGAGTGTTTTGGGATTAATTATCACAAAACATTTGTATTCTTCTGTTGGGGAACGGTTGATCCCGGATAGCTACACACTAATCCCCCACTCCGTTCATTAAAAAGACGAGGAAACCAATGGAACTGGTGTTTTTTCAGAAATGTAATCAAAATGTAATCATTTCTGGAGAAGCTTAACCATCTGCTGGAGGTTAAGTCTGTGAGCAGCTTGTGTTTTCTGGTTATTTAAAACCGCGGATTTCCCTTTTTTCTACTCGAAGAAGAGGCGGGTGGATGGTCTCTGGGGGTGAAGGGGGAAGAGGGTCGTCGCTAAAAGAGGGTGTCGGGGAAAATTTTCTTTGGTCTCGGTGGCTGTGTCGTCAGCTGAAGTGGAGAAATTTGAGCTCGAGCCACGGGGTTTATTTGGAATGCGACTTGAGTCTGTCAAGAGACGACGCCGAGCGCGCCGAGGGATTCTGTATGCCTAATGTGTGTGTGTTTTGGATGTCTGACTGATTGACCAGGATTAAATGGGAAAAATTAGATTTGAGCAAACATGTGCCACACTCTTAAGAGTCCAGGGCTTTCCTCTTTGTCTTTTCAGAGCCAAAACTGCCATCTCCATAATCTTATAAGGTTATTCCATCATATTTACATCTGTTCAAATTACTTTGGCTAAGATTGTGCCTTGTCTGTACAAATAACCTCCTGTCTTTTGCCATGTTTTTATGTTATCTCCGTAAAATGATCGCGATTATCCCTGTAAATAATCATGTAAAATGTGACTATGATATAATCCCAACAGTAATACCTTCCTGTGATTAAACGGTGTGATTATGGTTTTATGAAGTTGCTTTTATGTTGATTGAGTTGATACGTGTTCAGGTCTGCCTATACAGATAAAGCCGTTGTAATGCGTGTTTCTTTGTACCAGTGCCTCTTTTTTTGCCTTCATTATTTTTAGCTGGAAAATAGATGCTCACAAACAATCATTAAAATTGAATAACCCATTAAGGATTCTTTTTGTAAACCCCAAATACTCTCTGATGATAAATCCATGGGGTCATTTTGGTCATTCATTTTCAAAGAAGCCCTATTTGCAATCCCATGTAGACCTACAGTGGCCAATAGCGATATGATACAAGAAGAGCCTTTTAGTTGTTGTTATAGTTGTATTCCCAACACTGTGTTTATATCAATTGTTTCATTGAAAGGCCTGAAGGACCATGAGCAGGACGAGATCTTTGAAATCTGCGCAGCGAATAACTAGAAAACGACACCCTCGATGGAAAGTGATTTACCCCTAATCCAAATCTGCCCCTGATGTCTCGAATGAAAGTTACGCTGTTGTCGCGTCTCTAATCGCTCCGAGGAGCCGCGCCAGATAAAGGGTTAACCGTGCTACTGTAATTAGAGTCGCTGCTCTCATCTCGTCGTCCTCCAATATAGTGCTGGGCGTAGCCACGGACCCCTACCTCTCCTAACACACACACACACACACACACACACACACACACACACACACACACACACACACACACACACACACACACACACACACACACACACACACACACACACACACACACACACACACACACACACACACACACACACACACACACACACACACACACACCTCCCCATCGGCTCCTCGGAATATCTAATACACTGGGAAATCATAGTGCGAGCCTCACCCGCTCACACACTGCTACTGCGCGCGTGGAGCAGAGACGCTTTATACTCCTCTCATCCAAGTTTACGTTCCTGTTTTATATTATTCTAAAGTGCAATAATTTGGTGAACGTATATTGTACGTGCGCAAAGGAGCAATCTGCTCGGAAGTTTTGCCTTTTTATTTGTTTCTACAACAACTGGAAACAAATCGACAAATTATATTATAAAGTGCATAATGTCAGTGACGGGGAAACTCATTCTGTGCTGTTTTCACTCTTGACGATTTTCTGGTGCGCGTTTGAGATGGCGCACAGGCTCGTGAGCACCCGGTGGACACCGTTAACCGGGCTGGTGGGGTGCCTGCTGGTGTGCACTTGTGTGGTGGACCTAGTTCTCGCACAGATTCGGTACTCTATCCCCGAGGAGTTGGAGCACGGAGCTTTTGTCGGTAATATCGCCGAGGACCTGGGCTTGAATGTAGCCAAGCTGTCCTCTCGTCGGTTTCGGATTGTATCCGCGGCCAAAAAACAATACTTAGAAGTGAATCTGGAAAACGGTATTTTGTTCGTTAATGAGAAGATTGACCGCGAGGAACTGTGTGAACGGAGTCCGACCTGCTTCTTGCACTTGCAAGTGGTGATCGAGAATCCGTTAGAACTGTACCGAGTGGAGGTGGAGATTTTGGATGTGAATGACAACTTTCCCAATTTCCCATGGAGCGAGTTTAATCTGGAGATTACAGAGTCAGCGGCGCCCGGGTCTCGGTTCCCGTTGGAAAGTGCGCAGGACCAGGACGTGGGCACCAACTCGCTCCGCTCCTACCAGCTGAGCTCCAACGAACACTTTGTGCTGAACATCCAGACGCGTAATGATGGGAGCAAGTTTGCCGAGCTAGTTCTGGAGACCCCACTGGACCGGGAGCAGCAGAAGACGCATGAGATGGTGCTCACATCCGTGGACGGGGGGTCGCCTGAGCGCTCGGGCACAGCTCTCATCACCATCACGGTGCTGGATGCCAACGACAACGTGCCCGTTTTCGACCAGTCTGTTTACCGGGCGAGCCTGGTAGAAAACGCACAGAGAGGGACATTAGTGCTGAAGCTAAATGCTACTGATTTGGACGAGGGTGCGAACGGGGAGGTGTCCTATGCATTCAGTGGGCACGCACCACTCAAAGCGCGCGAGCTGTTCAGCGTAGACCAGTACACAGGTGAGATCCGAGTGAAGGGGATTGTGGACTATGAGAAAGAGAGTGTGTATGAGCTGTACGTGCAGGCTAAAGACAGGGGTCCCTCGGCAGTGGCCGTGCACAGTAAGGTGCTGGTGGATATCTTAGATGTGAATGACAACGCGCCAGAAGTCATCCTCACCTCCGTGTCCACGCCTGTCCAGGAGGACGCGCCACCGGGAACGGTGATAGCCGTTATAAGCGTCATGGACCGGGACTCGGGAGAGAACGGGAATGTGGACTGCCAGATCCCCAGCAACGTCCCCTTCCAGCTCCACTCCTCTTTTAAGAACTACTACACTCTGGTGACAAGCAAGTTTCTCGACAGAGAAGCCTTCTCCGAGTACAACATTACCCTCACGGCCCGGGACTTGGGCTCCCCGTCCCTCTCCACGAGGAAAACCATCCTCGTCCAAGTGTCTGACATTAACGACAACCCCCCGCGCTTTGCCCAGCCATCATACACAGTTTATGTGACTGAGAATAATGCCCCGGGCGCATCCATTTGCTCAGTCACTGCTTTCGACCCCGATTCTAATCAGAACGCCTATCTGTCCTACTCGATTCTAGAGGGTCAGATCCATGGCATGCCCGTGTCCACTTACGTCTCCATCAACTCGGACAACGGAAACATCTACGCGCTGCGCTCCTTTGATTACGAGCAGCTAAGGAACTTTCAGATACGGGTGCAGGCGCAGGACGCCGGTTTCCCCCCACTCAGCAGCAATGTCACAGTAAATGTGTTCGTATTGGACCAGAACGACAACTCTCCAGTCATCGTGTCCCCCTTGCCCAAGAACGGGACTGTAGCGACAGAGGTGGTTCCGAGGTCAGTGGATGCGGGGTACCTAGTCACCAAGATCACTGCGCTAGATGCGGACATAGGACAGAACTCCCGCCTCTCCTACCAGGTGCTCCAGGCTACAGACCCGGAGCTGTTTAGTGTCGCGCTCTACACAGGAGAAATTAGGACAATTCGCCGGTTCGTGGATAAGGACGCTACGAGGCAGAGACTCGTCATCCTGGTCAAGGACAACGGCCAGCCGCCTCTCTCCGCCACCGTCTCCATCCTCCTCTCCGTGGTCGAGAACGTGCCCGAGTCCCTGTCTGATTTCAGCGACCTCACTCTGAGCCCACAGCCCCCCTCCAACCTCGCTCTCTACTTGATCGTGTCACTGAGCACCATCTCGCTAATCTTCCTGGTGGCTATTATTGTGCTGGCTGGGGTCAAATGTTACAAGGACAGAGACACCCTCAGTGGGTACAGCCTCCCTCCCTTCGCCTGCTGCTGCTGCGGGGGCTTCCAGCCAGAGCCACCCCCCGAGGTATTCAAAAAATCTAACCTGAACCTGCAAATCTCCACCGGGGCTAAAGTGCCTACCAACTGCATGGAGGTAAATGGCAACGGTAGTCTGTCCCAAGCCTACTGCTATAAAGTGTGTCTGACCCCCGAGTCAGCTAAGAGTGACTTTATGTTCCTGAAGCCGTGCAGCCCCAGCAGTACCTCGAGGAACAACGAGTCGAAGGGGGCTGACAACTTTGCCTGGAGCGCGCACAACCGGAGCGCATCGGTGAATAACAATTCCGGAGCCACCACTCCGAATGAGGTAACGTGAGAGTGAATGTGTTAGAATTTATATAATCATTTAGCCCCTTCACTTATACTTTCACATATACTGTGTGTTAATGCCCATTTTTGTTTAAAACATAATCAAGTACTTCACATTCTATCTAATGAAGGTGAAATCATACATGCGGCAGTGTGACTGTATCTGAGTGAACTTGAACGACACAATATTCAGACGTCAATATTCATCAGGAGTAAAATTCTCTACTAATGCAACCTACACATGTTTATTTTCCATTCCTGTTAGTGTTTATACCTTAGTTATAGACCTACAGTAATGACGTGATAAAATGTTTTGGTTTTATAATAAGAGAGTGGATATTCTATTCACAGAGCCTATGAAAGAAATATGAAACCAGAACCACAGTATATTTTACACTGAACGTGTGTTGTGGAGCTTCTGTCTCTCTCGTCGCGCACAGAACAGAACCGTCTGCCAGAAATATCCGTTTCACAGAGCAACGGAGATCAATAAACCCCAGTCCTGTTTGTTTCGCTGCTTCAACATCGATCCCTAATCCATTTTTGCTTATAAGCTATTTGAGCTGTCTATGATCATCATTTGTCCATTGTTTATTTGAAAACATTTCCCGAGTAATAATATAGTAAATGAGAAATCCCATAACGTTAGTATGCTTGTGTATTGGTGTGGTAGCATACAATCAATGTCATTGCATGTTCTATCTCCTGCTATGTGATACGACGAGAGAAACATCGCCCGTACTTTTCCTTCACAAACTACCAGTTGGAATTGATTTCTAGTAGTGTCTGCGAATAGAGTTTTTACCATAAGTACAAGGTTAATGGCTGACAGACCGTTAACAGACAGGCCATCTCGGAAATAGAACTCCGCTTTTCTGGGCTAAAGTAGGCTGTCAACGACCGTTCTGGAGAATCGTCCACCTCTCATTTGTTTGGACAGATCACCTCACTAACTATGCCTCAAGGGCACAGACACGGTCGAGCCGTTATACTGCACACAACGCGGTGCATACGAAAGAGGGGTCACGTCCATTATTGATGAAAAATGGCAAAGGGCTGGTTTCTGGGGTACTGGGGAGGAGAAGGGGTGGGGGAGCCATGGCCCTGGCTGGGACGTGGCGCGCCTGTAGATTACCCCGGCGAGGAGACAGATGTGGATCCGTGTTTTGTCCTGAGCGAAGGAAGGGTGGGGGGGACCGAGAGAGGGACGGAGAGAGAGAGAGGATGGCGAGACTGCTGTTGTCGGAGTCACTAGATTGGACCGGCAAACCGTGAATGTGATGTGTGCGTATTGCCCACTGTACATCTCTATAATCTGCTACAATGTAAGCAGACAGTGACGGATGAAGGGACACTTTTCTTCCTAGAATATCCCATCTCCGTATAGACTGAAGACTAAAAATGTCAGTCCCATTCATAGCAGGAACACCTCTGGCCATATAAAGAGCTTGATTCGAGGTCATGCTGATTGTTCTGCTCGTAGTTATGTCCCTCCAGGGGCTTGGTGTCCTTGATGACGTTCATTGGTTCCCTTAAATCACCCCTGTGTTCGCCGAGAGTCACTCTCCCATATGAGTCAAATTGGATGGGTGCACAGCATGCGGCGGATCGGCGGATGACAGGATACCACCTCAAATACTTACCGACTAAACAGTGGGATGGTTATATAGCCTATTGTCAACCATATCAATGTTTTATGTAGCCCTACATGTCGGCCTAGTGTAATCTCAGCAGGGTGATAAAAAATACATAAATTGAAGGTGAAAGAGGAGACAGATTAGGCCTCTCCTACTCACAGGTCAACTGTGAAATAGACTGATCAGCTGAGATGACCTAGATAAGTGGATAAAGCTGCAAGGACGGCACAACTTTTCTCGCCTCTCAGCAAGACATAATTAAAAGCTGATCTTCTCGGAGAATCAGGGCAATATTCATGTAAAAAAATATACATAAAACACAAAAAACAATTACGTGTATAATTGTATTAATTTCCTGAGAATTTCCTGTGTGCCACGGTGTCCTTTGAATATTAAAATCGTGTTTTCGTTTCATCTCGATTGGGTTCTAATTGTTTTTTGTGCAGAGCTGGCGTGGAATGTATTTTGAATACCGATTCTAATAATAGTGAATTAATAGAGCATGGAATCCACACTATGAGACTTATTCCCGGAATACATATCACTCTGGAGTGCCCGTCCCCCTCCCCTGCTGTGTTGTGCTGCAGTGGATGAAAGCGAAATAAATGACAGGCGAATCATTGCTCAAGGCACGGCGCACATCCTCGCTGCGTTCTGAAAAAAGGCCACAGGGAGGCAGTCAAGCTCCATGGAAAAAACATAATTTGTCGAATTCATTTTGACATCCGTTCCTTAAATGTCCAATTCAGCCGTTTTTATTTCAATATCACGTAATTTCTGGGTTACAATTAAGTACCTTACTGCGATTGTTGAAATTAAAATGGTCAAAAAGGAGACAAAAATAGCTTTTTAGCAAAGAGCAATATCTCAAGCAATAATTTAGCTAGGACTCTGGGAGTGGTCTGAGTGAGGAGGGGAAAACTAAAAACTAGATGTTATTAGCAGAGAGGTTTGGAACTCTCTTATTGGTCTATTAACTAATTTATCACATGGTAATGTCAACAGGCCAAAAACCATCCCACCACAACAGGCTGAAATATCAGGCAGTCGTTTCAAACAGCTCTTACACTAAAAGGGCATTATCATCATTTTCACAAGTTCACAGTGTTATTCCAACCTCATAGTGTGGAAATATATATAATACACAGGAACATCACGTTTCTGACTGCACTGCTCCTTTAAAGTGACATGAATATAATGTAGAATATGGAAATGAATAGAACTCTACTAATATTTACTGAGAAAACATTGAATCACTATTTGTGTCAAAGCTCATCTCTTTAACAAGGTTTTTAGACACGTGGTTTTAATATCTTATTTTCTCTCTTAATCTATAGCTCAAGCAACCAAACACAGACTGGACCCTCCCAAAGAACCAGAAGTCCTCTCTGAAAAGGTAACAGTCACAGTTGACATGTACACTTCCAACTACCTCAGCATACCGGTCTTTGAGACAGAATGTTATTATTGAATGGCTGGTGTGTGGTCATGCCAGAACATATTACGTGATTCTTTATGGATGGATCTATATCCTCCGCAGCTATAACTCTATCAACATGGACGGCACTCTGATGAGGAAGGCCATGCATGCAGACCCAGAGAACTACATGACACCCATGACGGGCCAGTACTGGACCTGGGGCACCCACATGAGGGGTACGTGAGGGCCTGGGCTTGAAACACACACACACACACACACACACACACACACACACACACACACACACACACACACACACACACACACACACACACACACACACACACAATACAGAGAGAGAGCTAATGCCTCTCCCTGGATATTAGCAAACAGACAATGAGCAGGTATGTTATACCCTGATGAAGACATTGGACATAAATATTTTTGCACCTGAGCTCCTAGAGTGTGCGGCTCTCCTTTATTTAAAATAAATAAATGTTATGACAACGTAAGCACCACTTCCACAGCGTTTACGTGTGTGTCTGCACTATCCTTGATTTCAGTCATACAGTATATTAATCAACATTATGTTTCTTCTTCCATAGACTACAAGATGTCTCCTCCTGTCACTGGGCCTCCTCCTCGCTCCTGGACCCCTCTGTGCACCCCTCCACCCCAGCAACAGCCCCAACCCCAGCAGCCTCAGCAACCTCCACTCCCCCCTCACCCCCATCCTCACCCTCACCCTCAACCACCTCCAGACTACCAACACAACGTGTACATCCCTGGAACGCCGTCGGCCCTGTGCACCCTGAGGCCAGCAGCCAGCCACCACCGCAGCGAGCTGGATGTCCACAACTCCTTCTCCACCTTCGGCAAGAAGAGACGCTTCATCCACAACTACGAGCCCCGGACAGAAGCAGCTGTCATCAACAACGACCTGTATAACGATTAATAATGGGACTCTGAGAGAGGGATTGAGTGAGTAGCCTCTATGATATGAATGAATGAATGAATGAATGAATGAATGAATGAATGAATGAGCCCTATGGTCTGTAAACATAGGAAACATACTATGGACAGAGAGTTAAATGAAAAGGAATTCATTCATGACTGAATTAATGAAATATGTGTACAAACGGAGGAATGAATAAATCAACTTTCGACCTCTATGCTAACGGAAAGAGGGAGATGGATGGATGAATCCAAGAAGAGTGATCTTTAAACCGTTTTAAGATCTGCCACTGTTGGCCATTGTTATTTTGTATACATTACTGTCACATGTTTTCCACAGTCTGTTTTTCAATTGATTACATTTATTATTGTTATTATTATTATTTAATGTTTTGACAATCAGCCTGGAGCAAAGAAAATTGTGAGAAATATCCAAACAGCCTAAGATTGGACAGCGCTTTGCACATTGTTCTAAATATCAATTCTATTTTTGAATGTTTACAAAAACGGACACAAATAACCAGGTTACGTTTATTCATCTAAAACGGTTTTTAAATGTACGGTTCTGTTCAGCAGAACTTGTGAGAATATGTATGAATATACCTGTAGATATGCAAACTGCATTTGTGATGCAGGTGATCCACAAATGCTTAAACAGTCATCTCCCAAACACATATATTGTATATACATTTCTGAGAATAAAGTATTTTTTCTCATAATATGCTCTTCTTCCTCATGTATCAAGTATGAATCCTGCCCTGTTGAGCCCATGATGCTCATGTCAATGCCAGCTTCTCACAAACAGGTTTCATTCTGAGGATGGGTTGAATTGATTGAGACACCTTTTCAATGTCAATCAGCATCAGTCACACATCCACTTTAAAGTTGGGAAATTGTTTTAGGGTGAAAAAGTTGCCAGGAGCACTAACACCGGGGAAAGCTTTCTGCCACGGTCAGCTGTGGCAAGGAATAAACATAGTAAAATGCCAGTACATGTCCATTGGAGTGCTTGCATTTCCATTTGCCCGCAGAGAATAGTCGAGGTTCCTTAACTGAACAAACAGAATATAATTTTAATTAAAGACAGTGGAACTGGGCTTGGGAGTTTAAATGCCACCCCTGGACGAAAACAGCCAAACGTTCGTCACCCCTCTCTCCATGCACTTTTCCTTTTAAAATCCCGGGGAATGAGTTCCCGAATGTCAACAGATCAGTATCCGCCGGATACAGAAAAGTAATTAGGGCGGCAGGTGCCACAGATTGAAAATAATTATCTTAATAAGGAAACGGTTTCCATGGAGGCAAGACGCTTCTGGAACTGGAGCGTAACCTTCTGTCCGGCTGGAGAGGAGGAGGAGAACCATAGGGACGTATAGCAGGGCTGGAGAGAAGGAGGAGAACCATAGGGACGGTATAGCAGGGCTGGAGAGGAGGAGGAGAACCATAGGGACGGTATAGTAGGGCTGGAGAGGAGGAGGAGAACCATAGGGACGGTATAGCAGGGCTGGAGAGGAGGAGGAGAACCATAGGGATGGTATAGCAGGGCTGGAGAGGAGGAGGAGAACCATAGGGACGGTATAGCAGGGCTGGAGTTACCGGTCAGCTAGACATCATTTCAATCAGCGTGATATGGCACGTGGAGCTACTGTATCAGCTTGAAAAATAGAGGCATACAACTTTTCACACTCACTAAAATATCACCAAACAAGATGTGTCTATGAATAGAAACCATAGCCTGGTAAAACATGCTGGGGTGTTGTTTAGTAGATTTCATAGTCCGAATGAATCTGAGGCAGTGTTGCGTTCCGTAGGATGCATGAACAAACAGGCATTCTTCTCATGATCTAATAAACTAAGGACCCCACATTCATAATGACGAGGGCTGCTAAATTGCATTTCCCTTCAGGACATAATCCAAGTCTTGACCTTATTGAGGCCTACTCAAGCCTCTTCACCTGGACCTCAGCAGTACACCTGCACCTGCAGTATGTCTCATTAAACAATGTGTACCTCCAGCAGCTCTGTGAGCCATGGGGCTTCTTCTGTGTGGTACAATGTTCTTCTCCTCTCATCATACCTACCTCCTCCCCATAAACATACTGTTCATCTCCCCAAAACTTCGCCCATCCTAACGTCCCCCCAATCCCTCGCCCATCCTCACCTCCCTCTAATCCCAACACATTCTCCTCCATGTCAGCTTCCCTCTTTCCGATCACTGGATCAATAAAAGTCCATTAAGTACACAAAGACCACAACATTAGTTATGTAAGCAAAACACGTACATAAAGTCAAAGTAAATGCAAAAATGCTCTTTCAAACCAGCAGGGAACACCATGACCTAGATATGTGTTATTGTGAGCGAATACAAGGATAATACACCATTTAGAGAACTGAATGAAACACATGGCCTATTGTGGTTTCACAAGGCATGACCAATGTGATCAGGCATGGCACAGTATGTATCTAGACATACAGTATCTGTATAGTGTAAAGACAGTAGATCTGTATATGTGGTCTACCTGATGTATCTCCACCAGGGGGCACCATTCAGTCACAGAGGGAGAAAGAATGAAAAGTAGCAGACATGATGGAATAGGAGAGCTTGTTGCATTTCACAATAAAGATTTAATCACGTAAAGTACACCTTCAATATAACAATGGAACAGATCACATAACACACATTACTAACTCTCAGACAGCACATAAGGCCTAGTTGTGTTTCAGAAATTGCAGGTATGTTTGCTGAAGTTAACACGTGTTGGATATTGGTTTGAGAAAGGCGATATCAGTTTGTGGATTTGGTGGCTTCCTGGTCATCTGTAGAGGTCGTCTGTAGAGTCATCTGTTGTCTGAGGTATCCTCTGGTTCATCAGGAGGTGACCTGTGATGACAAAACAACACAGAATACAGCGCCAGTTAGATAGTGACAGAGTGGAAAAGAAAGCTGTATATATATATATATATATATCATTGCAATACATTATATTAATGAAAGGGGCAATCTGCAATTGCTACAACCATTTTTGAACTTTTAAATTCATGATATACAGTGCATTCGGTAAGTATTCAGACCCATGGACCTTTTCCACATTTTGTTACAGTACAGACTTATTCAAAAATGGATTACATTTGTTTTTTTACTCATCAATCTACACACAAGTCCCCATAATGACAAAGCAAAAACGGGTTTTTAATTTTTTTTGCAAATGTATTACAAATAGAAAATGCAAATATCAAAATGACATACTGTACATCAAACATATGGTTTCCATGTGTTTGATGCCATTCCATTTGCTCCGTTTCAGCCATTATTATGAGCCGTCCTTCCCTCAGCAGCCCTTTTACATAACTATTCAGACCCTTTACTCAGTACTTTGTTGAAGCACCTTTGGCAGCGATTACAGCCTCGAGTCTTCTTGGATATGACTCTACAAACTTGGCACACCTGTCTTTCGGGAATTTCTCCCATTCTTCTCTGCAGATCCTCTCGAGCTCTGTCAGGTTGGATAGGGAGCGTCGCTGCACAGTTATTTTCAGGTCTCTCCAGAGATGTTTGATCTGGTTCAAGTCCGGGCTCTGGCTGGGCCACTCAAAGACATTCAGAGACTTGTTCCGAAAACACTCCTGCGTTGTCTTGGCTGTGTGCTTGGGGTGGTTGTCCTGTTGGAAGGTGAACATTCACCCTAGTCTGAGGTACTCAGCGTTTTCATCAAGGATCTCTTTAGACTTTGCTCCGTTCATCTTTCCCTCGATCCTGATTAGTCTCCCAGTCCCTGCCTCTGAAAAACATCCCCCCAGCATGATGCTGCCACCACCATGCTTCACCGTAGGGACGGTGCCAGGTTTCCTCCAGACGTGACGCTTGGCATTCAGGCCAAAGAGTTCAATCTTGGGTTCATCAGACCAGAGAATCTTGTTTCTCATGGTCTGAGAGTCTTTAGGTGCCTTTTGGCAAACTCCAAGCGGGCTGTCATGTGCCTTTTACTGAGGTGTGGCTTCCGTCTGACCACTCTACCATAAAGACCTGATTGGTGGAGTGCTGCAGAGATGGTTGTCCTTCTGGAAGGTTCTCCCATCTCCACAGAGGAACTCTGGAGTTCTGTCAGAGTGACCATAGGGTTCTTGGTCACCTCCCTGACCAAGGCCCTTCTCCCCCAATTGCTCAGTTTGGCCGGGCGGCCAGCTCTGGGAAGAGCCTTGATGGTTCCAAACACTTTCCATTTAAGAATGATGGAGGCCACTGTGTTCTTGGGGACCTTCAATGCTGCAGAAATGTTTTGGTACCCTTCCCCAGATCTGTGCCTTGACACAATCCTGTCTCGGAGCTCTACGGACAATTCCTTCAACCTCATGGCTTGGTTTTTGCTCTGACATGTAATGTCAACTGTGGGACTTTATATAGACAGGTGTGTGCCTTTCCAAATCATGTCCAATCAATAGAGTTCACACAGGTGGACTTCAATCAAGTTGTAGAAACATCTCAAGGATGATCAATGGAAGCAGGATGCACCTGAACTCAATTTCGAGTCTCATAGCAAAGGGTCAGAATACAGTAAAAAAAAAAAAAAAAAAAAAAAAATAGCTAAAATTTCTAAAAATCTGTGTTCACCTTGTCATTATGGGGTATTGTGTGTCATTAGATGAGGAAAATGTAATTTAATCTATTTTAGAATAAAGCTGTAAGGTAACAAAATGTGGAAAATGTCAAGGGGTATGTATGAATACTTCCCGAATGTACATTACCGTATTGTACATCTAGGTTTGTACCTGTAGACTTTCCATCACCACGATTAAAAACAATGCACAATACAGGCATTGAATACATTGAGACATCAAGTTGTTTGTGTTGATGTGATGATGAGGCTCAGTTGGTAGAGCATGGCACTTGCAATGCTAGGGTTGTGGGTTCCATTCCCAAGGGGGAGCAGTATGATAATGTATGCACTCACTGCTGTAATCAGTGTCTACTGATAAGGAATGAATAGACCATTTCAGTTTACTCATAGAAAACTGGAAAACATACAGTACCAGTCAAAAGTTTGGACACACCTACTCATTCAAGGGTTTTTCTTTATTATTACTATTTTCTACATTGAAGAATAACAGTGAAGACATCAAAACTATGAAATAACACACATGGAATCATGTAGTAACCAAAAAAGTGTAAAATAAATCAAAATATATGTAAAATTTTAGATTCTTCATTGTAGCCATCATTTGCCAGCTTTGCACACTCTTGGCGTTCTCTCAACCAGCTTCATTGGGAATGCTTTTCCAACCGTCTTGAAGGAGTTCCCACATATGCTGAGCACTTGTTGGCTGCTTTTCCGTCAGTCTGCGGTCCAACTCAACCCAAACCATCTCAATTGGATTGAGGTCGGGTGATCCTGGAGGCCAGGTCAGCTGATGCAGCACTCCATCACCCTCCTTCTTGGTCAAATAGCCTTTACACAGCCTGGAGGTGTGTTTTGGATCATTGTCCTGTTGAAAAAGGAATGATAGTCCCACTAAGCGCAAACCAGATGGTATGGCGTATTGCGGCAGAATTCTGTGGTAGCCATGCTGGTTAAGTGTGCCTGGAATTCTAAATAAATCACTTACAATGTCAACAGCAAAGCACCCCCACACCATCACACCTCCTCCTCCATGCTTCACGGTGGGAACCATACATGCTGAGATCATCCGTTGGCCTAATCTGCGTCTCACAGACACGGCGTTTGGAACCAAAAATCTCACATTTGGACTCATCAGACCAAAGGACAGATTTCCACCGGTCTAATGTTCATTGCTTGTGTTTCTTGGTCCAAGCAAGTCTCTTCTTATTATTGGTGTCCTTTAGTAGTGGTTTCCTTGCAGAAAATCGACCATGAAGGCCTGATTCATGCAGTCTCCTCTGAACAGTAATGTTAAGATGTGTCTGTTACTTAAACTCTGTGAAGCATTTAACAACGCACACCTTCAAATTGAAATGCATTCCAGGTAACTACCTCATGAAAATGGTTGAGAGAATGCCAAGAATGTGCAAAGCTGTCATCAAGGCAAAGGGTGGCTGCTTTGAAGAGTCAAATATAAAATATATTGTTGAAGTCGGAAGTTTACATACACTTAGGTTGGAGTCATTAAAACTCGTTTTTCAACCACTCCACAGATTTCTTGTTTTACCTCTAACGAGTCACCCTCCCGGATCCGGGATCCTCCTCATCAAAAAAGCTGACTAGCATAGCCTAGCTTAACGGGACAGGGATATCATATAATATAATTTTCATGAAATCACAAGTCCAATACAGCAAATGAAAGATAAACATCTTGTGAATCCAGCCATCATTTCCGATTTTTTAAATGTTTTACAGCGAAAACACAATATGTATTTCTATTAGCTAACCACAATAGCCAAAGACTCAACCGTATATTTTCACCATGTTTCTACCGCATAGGTAGCTATCACAAAACCGACCAAATAGAGATATAATTAGTCACTAACCAAGAAACAACTTCATCAGATGACAGTCTTATAACATGTTATACAATAAATGTATGTTTTGTTCGAAAATGTGCATATTTGAGGTATAAATCATAGTTTCACATTGCAGCTACCATCAAAAATATCACCAAAGCAGCCAGAATAATTACAGAGAGCAACGTGAAATACCTAAATACTCATCATAAAACATTTATGAAAAATACATGGTGTACAGCAAATGAAAGATAAACATCTTGTGAATCCAGCCAATATTTCCGATTTTTTAAGTGTTTTACAGCGAAAACACAATATAGAATTATATCAGCTTACCACAATAGCCAAACACACAAATGCATTTATTCACCGCAAAAGGTAGCTATCGCAAAAACCAGCAAAAGATATAAAATTAATCACTAACCTTGAACAACTTCATCAGATGACAGCCTTATAACATCAGGTTATACAATACACTTATGTTTTGTTCGAAAATGTGCATATTTAGAGCTGCAAACCGTGGTTATACATTGTGAATATGTAGCAACATTTCCCCAGAATGTCCGGAGCTATTTTGGACACTCACCTAATCTGACCAAAGAACTCATCATAAACTTTACATAAAAATACTTGTTGTATGGCAAATGAAAGATACACTGGTTCTTAATGCAACCGCCGTGTTAGATTTTTTAAAATAACTTTACCATAACAAACAACTTGCGTTATTGCGAGACAGCGCTCGCCAAAACGGCGGAGAATAGGAATCAACATTTTCCACAGAAATACGAAATAACATCATAAATTGTTCTTACTTTTGCTGAGCTTCCATCAGAATCTTGTACAAGGAGTCCTTGGTCCAGAATAAATCGTTATTTGGTTTTAGAATGTCCTTTTCTTCTGTCGAATTCGCGCCACAATGCTAACCAATGTTGATAACGTTCCCATTTTCTCTCGACGCAAAGAACGGAAAACTCCAAAAGTCCCAATAAACGCTGAATAATCTGATAAAACTCGGTTGAAAAAACCTACTCTACGATGTTATTATCACATGTATCAAATAAAATCAGAGCCGGAGATATTCGCCGTGTAAACCGAACGCTTATCAGAAGACAATATCGAGGTGCTTCGCGCGCCTTGGTAGACAAAGGAAATTCCTGACCTGCCACTCCAAAAGCTCTTGTTCGACCTCAGATCAAGCTAGACACCCGATTCCAACTTCCACTGCCTGTTGACATCTAGTGGAAGGCGTATGAAGTGCATGCATATCGATAAATATAAGGCAATTGAATAGGCAGGCCCTGAAACAGAGCCTCGTTTTCAGATTTTGCACTTCCTGCATGGAAGTTTGCTGCAAAATTAGTTCTGTTTTACTCACAGACATAATTCAAACAGTTTTAGAAACTTCTGAGTGTTTTCTATCCAATAGTAATAATAATATGCATATTATATGATCTAGAAAAGAGTACGAGGCCGTTTCATTTGGGCACGATTTTTTCCAAAGTGAAAACAGCGCCCCCCTATTGACAAGAAGTTTTAACAAACTATAGTTTTGGCAAGTCGGTTAGGACATCGACTTTGTGCATGACAAGTCATTTTTCCAATAATTGTTAACAGACAGATTTCACTTATAATTCACTGTATCACAATTCCAGTGGGTCAGAAGTTTACATACACTAAGTTGACTGTGACTTTAAACAGCTTGGAAAATTCCAGAAAATTATGTTATGGCTTTATAAGCTTCTGATAGGCTAATTGACATAATTAGAGTCAATTGGAGGTGTAACTGTGGATGTATTTCAATTCCTACCTTTAAACTCAGTGCCTCTTTGCTTGACATCTTGGGAAAATCAAAAGAAATCAGCCAAGACCTCAGAAAATTATAGACCTCCACAAGTCTGGTTCATCCTTGGGAGCAATTTCCAAACACCTGAAGGTACCACGTTCATCTGTACAAACAATAGTATGCAAGAATAAACACCACGGGACCACGCAGCCGTCATACCACTCAGGAAGGAGACGCGTTCTGTCTCCTAGAGATGAACGTACTTTGGTGTGAAAAGTGCAAATCAATCTCAGAACAACAGCAAAGGACCTTGTGAAGACGCTGGAGGAAACAGGTACAAAATTATCTATATCCACAGTAAAAACAAGTCCTATATCGACATAACCTGAAAGGCTGCTCAGCAAGGAAGAAGCCGCTGCTCCAAAACCACCATAAAAAAGCGAGACTAAGGTTTGCAACTGCACATGGGCACAAAGATCATACTTTTTGGAGAAATGTCCTCTGGTCTGATGAAACAAAAATAGAACTGTTTGGCCATAATGACCATCGTTATGTTTGAAGGAAAAATGGGGAGGCTTGCAAGCCGAAGAACACCATCCCAACCGTGAAGCACGGGGGTGGCAGCATCATGTTGTGGGGGTGCTTTGCTGCAGGAGGGACTGGTGCACTTCACAAAATAGATGGCATCATAAGGAAGGAAAATGATGTGGATATATTGAAGCAACATCTCAAGACATCAGTCAGGAAGTTAAAGCTTGGTCGCAAATGGGTCTTCCAAATGTACAATGACCCCAAGCATATTTCCAAAGTTGTTGCAAAATGGCTTAACTTCTCTAGGGTACATGAGACGGTAGCGTCCCACCTCTTCAACAGCCAGTGAAACTGCAGGGCGCCAAATTCAAATACAGAAATACTCATTATAAAAATTCAGAAAACAAAACATATTTTACATAGGTTTAAAGATTAACTTATTGTGAATCCAACCACGGTGTCAGATTTAAAAAATGCTTTACGGCGAAAGCATACCTTACAATTATTTGAGAACATAGCCCAGCAGACAAATCATTACAAACAGTAACCAGCCAAGTAGAAGAGTTACACAAGTCAGAAATAGACATAAAATGAATCCCTTACCTTTGATGATCTTCATATGGTTGTACTCAGCAGACATTCATTTACTCAATAAATGTCCCTTTTGTTCGATAAAGTCTCTTTATATCCAAAAACCTCCGTTTTGTTTGCGCGTTTTCTTCAGTAATCCACAGGCTCAAACGCAGTCAAAACAGGCAGACAAAAAATCCAAATTGTATCCGTAAATTTCATAGAAACATGTCAAACGATGTTTATATTCAATCCTCAGGTTGTTTTTAGCCTAAATAATCGACAATATTTCAACCGGACAATAACGTCGTCAATATAAAAGGTAAACAAGAAAGGTACTCTCTCGATCGCACGCATGAAAAAGCTCTATGACACTTTAGGGTCCTCTCATTCCGACTGCTCTTACTTCCTCATTTATCAGAATACAAGCCTGACACTATTTCTAAAGACTGTTGACATCTAGTGGAAGGCATAGGAACTGCAATTTGAGTCCTAAGTCAATGGATACTGTAATGGCATTGAATAGAAAACTACAAAACCAAAAAAAAACTACTTCCTGAATGGATTTTTCTCTGGTTTTCGCCTGCAAAATCAGTTCTGTTATACTCACAGACACTATTTTAACAGTTTTGGAACCTTTAGAGTGTTTTCTATCCAAATCTATATGCACATCATATCTTCTGGGCCCGAGTAGCAGGCAGTTTAATTTGGGGATGCTTTTCATCCAAAATTCCGAATGCTGCCGCCTGCCCTAGAGAAGTTAAGGACAACAAAGTCAAGGTATTGGACTGGCCATCACAAAGCCCTGACCTCAATCCTATAGAAAATTTGTGGGCAAAACTGAAAAAGCGTGTGTGAGCAAGGAGGCCTACAAACCTGACTCAGTTACACCAGCTTTGTCAGGAGGAATTGGATAAAATTCACCCAATTTATTGTGGGACGCTTGTGGAAGGCTACCCAAAACGTTTGACCCAAGTTAAACAATTTAAAGGCAATGCTACCAAATACTAATTGAGTGTATGTAAACTTCTGACCCACTGGGAATGTGATGAAAGAAATAAAAGCTGAAGTAAATCATTCTCTCTACTACTATTCTGACATTTCACATTTTTTAAATAAAGTGGTGATCCTAACTGACCTAAGGCAGGGATTAAATGTCAGGAATTGTGAAAAACTGAGTTTAAACGTATTTGGCTCAGGTGTCTTCACTATTATTCTAAAATGTAGAAAATTGTAAAAATAAAGAAAAACCCTTGAATGAGTAGGTAATCTTCCAACTTCAACTGTATTTTTATTTTTTTTTATTTTTTTTCGTTACTACATGTTTTCATATGTGTTATTTCATAGTTTTGATGTCTTCACTATTATTCTAAAATGTAGAAAATTATAAAAATAAAGATAAACCCTTGAATGAGTAGGTGTGTCCAACCTTTTGACTGGTCCTGTATATCAAGTATTTATATATTCCACAAGTATTATCAGATGAACTGTTTTGTAGAGATAATTATCAGACTCAAGTTACAAATACTGGTAAACACTCAAATACATTTCCTTTAATTGTTTTCACAAAAGTAGTGCAATGGGCCTTTACTAGTCCTGTATTAGCGGACCGATATAGACGTCTTCATAGCGGGAAAAATGTCTGCATCCCCTCATCTGCAAAAGAATTGCAGCACCCCTTCATGCGGAAATATTGATATAAGAACTATCATATTGAAGTTAACTTGGAGTCACGCGATGATATGTTGTGTGGTCCTCCCACTATGACTCGGAAACCATGCAGGTTATTAGGCCACAGATTAAATACATAATGATGAACTTCACAGGGTGGTGAAAGTGCACGTGATGAGCTTGATGCTCCTTGCCAATACACATCTTATTATGGTGACATGATGATCGATGCTTGGTTGCCGTTTGACAATTATTATTAAAAAAACATTTGAATAGCTATTATTCCATAATAATCTCATTATGCAAGTAGCCTACCAGCACTGTATATGCAAGGTGTCGGCTAGAGCGCACGTGCCTAGACTAGAGTGGGCATGTTTGCTATTTAACGCAACCGTTTTTGTGACAAAACCATCAGGAGAGTTGAAAATGCGATGGAAACCCATTTAACTTGTATTTTTCATTCGGTGCACAATGTCATCACGCACAGTCTTTAATCGGCAATAAGTCAGTTCGATGGAAACACATCTCTGGTGGGAAAATGCGCATATTGTTTTAGGCAGATTTGAGAATATTCATCTGAAAATCTATCACAAATTGGATGGAAACCTAGCTAGTGATTATGACGTGTTCTCCGGGAGCTGTCCACTGGTGTGGTGCTGAAATTCAAGCCAATGGTCTATTGTTGCGTCACATTATAAGATTCTAGACAGCAAAAAGGTATTTCATTCATATTTTTTTCACCGGTGATGTCATAATCAGTGAATGGAAGTCAGATAATTCCAATCACATGGATTTGGCGCTAGATTTAATGATAATACATTGAAATTTGTATTGCGCTTTTCATTACAGAGTTATATTGAAAAATATACAATTATATACAATAAAAACAACATACATTTAGAATCAAGGAAGATAAAATAATGATTGTGGGCTAGATGCTAAGTACATTTTAGATTTGGACTAGGACTATGAAAAATAAGTGGGGTTTTGATTTCACTGTTTTTCACATCAACCGTGAAAACAATAGATAGGCATAATACAGGTTACAGGTTAACATGCCCTTCGTTCTTAGTAATATGAATATCAACAGCCTACTTAGTAATACAGCACAATATTTACTATTTTATATCTCTATCAGTACTGTCTTGCTTAAGTAGACAATTCTGCAACATCACAACAACCAGTGGCCTCTCTCCCGGACTCCCCTCCTGCGTTAGCCAGATGGTGTCGCTGTTCACCAGTAAATGTCTCAGCTCTGCTGAGAGGGAGCCATGACATTCTCATCCATCTCTGCTGTAGGACAGACCTGTTTTAGCTTAAACAAACATGGCTATTTAATTTACAACAACACTGGTCTGAACACCAGGCTACTATATAGAATTTTATAGAAGCCTTAATAGCATCCGAATATAGGGAGTCTAGTTAAATCTGAGTGGAGTTCAACGTCCAGGATGTATCGGGAGAGAAGGCTTTTCTCGGCTGTCTTTGTGTTCTGTGCGTTATGGGGCAGCGCTTTGTCTGTGACGCGGTATTCCATACCCGAAGAGATGGAGAGAGGTTCTGTAGTGGCCAATTTAGCCGCAGATTTGGGACTGGAACTTGCAGGTCTGGCTCATCGCGAGGTAAAACTTGATATTTTCCATAGCAAGAAGTTTTTGGACGTCAACAAAAAGACAGGTGAGCTGTATATTGTAGAGAAAATAGACAGGGAGTATCTTTGTACCACTAAGACTACCGACTGTTTTTTAAAATTGGACGTTATCATTGAAAGCCCTTTACGCATATTTAACATAGAATTGGGAATAACAGATATTAATGATAACGCACCTCATTTTCGTAGGGACAGAATAGAGCTTGATGTTTCAGAATCAGCTACACCAGGAGAGAGATTCTCCCTTCCTAATGCAGTGGACCCGGATGTTGGTATAAATACAGTCAAAACCTACCAGCTCAGTGCTAGCCAGCATTTTACCATAGAAATCCAGACTGGGAGTGATGGTACTAAATATGTTGACTTGGTCTTGACAAAGGCTTTAGACCGGGAGGAGAACGCCGTTCATAACTTAATACTCACGGCTGTAGATGGCGGGGTCCCATCGCAATCTGGTACAGCTAATATCGTTGTTAGAGTGCTGGATACAAACGATAACGCCCCTCGATTCGACCGTTCGGTTTATACCGTTAATGTGACAGAAAACTCCGCGATTGGAACGCTAGTAATGAAGCTAAACGCCACAGATTTAGATGAAGGGCCAAATGCAGACATCACATATTCATTCACACTTTACACGTCAGAGAAAACACAATACGTATTTGCACTGAATCCAAACACAGGAGAGATAACAGTGAAAGGAACTATTGATTATGAAGATATGAAGTTTTACGAGATGCATGTTGAGGTTAAGGACAAAGGACAGCATCCCCTATTGGGTCAATGTAAAATTGTAGTTGACGTTACAGATACAAACGACAACTATCCAGAGATAGCCGTTAAATCGTATAAGAGTACAGTTAATGAGAACATTCCAGTTGGGGCAGTCATAGCAATCGTAGGTATAAGCGACAGGGACACAGGTGACAATGGCAAAGTGAACCTATCTATAAACCAACAGGTGCCATTTGTTTTGAACAAGTCGTCTGACTTCCTTTACGAGCTCATTGTCTCGGAAACATTAGATCGTGAGAAAGTTCCAGAATATGATATCACGCTCGTTGTGACGGACGGAGGAAGGCCCTCCTTGTCTGATAATGAAACGATAACTTTACATCTGTTGGACGTCAATGATAACGCGCCACTCTTCCCCCAGTCGTTCAATACTATACCCGTTATGGAGAATAACGCGCCTGGGGCCTTGCTAAGTTCCCTCACTGCGTTTGATCCAGACCTCCATGAAAACCAGTATCTAGTTTATTTCATCATAGAAAAGGAGATAGTGAACACCTCCGTTTCCATGCTGTTTTCCATCAATCCGGAGAACGGTAATCTTTACGCACTGAAGACGTTTGACTATGAGATAGAGAAGGAGTTTATTTTCCACATTGAGGCCAGAGACTCTGGTGTTCCTCCTCTCAGCAGTAATGTGACTGTCCACATCATTATTGTTGATCAGAACGACAACACCCCGGTCATAGTCTCTCCGTGGCGCGTGCACGGCTCCGTGGTGGAGGAAAAGATTCCCAGATCCACCGATAAAGGATCCCTGGTCTCCAAGGTGATAGCCATAGACACGGACTCGGTCCAGAACTCTCGGATTACATACCAGTTTCTACAGGTTACTGACGCCACCTTATTCAGTCTGGACCAATACAATGGAGATATCCGGACCATGAGAATGTTCAGTTACAGAGATCCGCGTCATCAACGGCTGGTTGTCATCGCCAAGGACAACGGGGAACCTGCTCTCTCAGCTACAGTTACCATCAAGCTGTCAACAGTGGAGACTGCTGTTAAAGCCTACTCTGACATGACTGAAGTGCCTCTAGAATATGACATATTTTCAGACTTAAACCTGTATTTGGTGATCGGCTTGGGCTCGGTGTCCTTTCTGTTACTGATCACCATATTGGTCACCTGTGTGCTGAAGTGTCAGAAACCGATGCCCAGCAAAGCGGCTCCTCCCAGTAGGAACAGCGTGATCAGCGAGAGGAACTCGACCATCGCAGATTCCACCCTGGTCTCCAACGATGCCTACTGGTACAGTCTGTTTCTAGCAGAGACCAGGAAAGGAAAGCTGGTAGTCAGACAGCCTGTGCCAAAGGCGGGCTCCAGATACATTGTGTCCAGTTTACCAAGGAGCACGGGCCTGACAGAGACCAGCGACTCAGCAGCCTCTACTCTGCAGGTAAGAAAGCAATCTCCATCTGTTTTAACCAAATTACCTACAGCCTTTTTTTGATAATCATGCTGCGTAAAAGCCATCATTTAGGGCGTAATTTGGTACAAAATTAAAATCTGATAAGGGGTAGCAGTGAACAACAAGAATGACCAAAACAACAAACTGATAAACCTTTACTCCCTCTACCGAACGTTTAAACTATACAATGCCATGCAATGTTTATAAAAATGATGACAACATTAGATTTGACAAACGTAGCGAAATGGACAATATATATATATATATATATTATATATATATACATATTCCCATGCCCTTTAAAAACTATTTATTAAAAATAACGACGTAAACTTTTCTTTCTCATTATACACCATTCATAGACCACAACAAGTGTACCGTTTTCATGTAGATATGTGAATGCTGGTAAATGCACAAAGTGTCGCTGCTCACCAATAAAACACACCTCTTGTGATGTAAAGTCGCAATGACAGTTTGTAACAAGGAAGAAAGCAAGGTCCTTTATCTGGACAGCTCCCTGGTTCTGAAACCATCGCTTTGACAAAGGATTATCTTAAACACGTCTCACTTCTACTCCCAAACGGTTGACTATTTACATATTATCACAATCCTCACGTTTTCAATTTTGCTTTGCGCATGATAAGCAATCATTTGAAACAATGGATGTACATCGGATCATTCAGCCCTCGAGGAGGTACGTCTCGGTCTTTCTGCTTTTCTCTGCAGTCCTGAACATGGCATCTGCCGTTACCCATTATTCTATTCCCGAGGAAATGGAGGAAGGCTCTATTGTTGCTAATCTAGCCACTGATTTGGGACTAGATATGAAAACCTTAAGCAACCGCAAGATGCGGTTAGATACCATAGCTAATAAGAAATATGTGGACGTTAATAAGGACACAGGAGAAATGTATATCGCTGAGAAGATAGACAGGGAACTGCTTTGCAACATTAAGACAGCTACTTGTTATTTAAAAATGGAAGTTGTCCTTGAGAACCCACTGAGGATATTTAACATAGAGTTAGAAATAATGGATATCAATGATAATGCGCCACAATTTCGAAGAGATACAATACATTTAGATATATCCGAGTCTACACCGTTAGGTGAGCGATTTTCTTTAAGCAATGCGGTTGACCCTGATATTGGTGCAAACTCGGTGAAAACCTATCATCTTAGCGAAAGCCACCATTTTGGTATTGAAATTCAGACTGGAAGAGACGGATCGAAGTTTGCTGATTTGATTCTGAAAACGGCTTTAGACCGAGAGAAGCAGGCGTTTCAAAATCTAATACTCACGGCTGTAGACAGCGGGGTACCCACGCGCTCGGGTACAGCCAGCATCATTGTTCATGTGTTAGATACAAATGACAACGCCCCTTATTTTGAAAAGGAAAGCTTTCGTATAAACGTACCGGAGAACTCCCCAATCGGAAATCTTGTAGTGAAGTTAAACGCAACAGACTTAGACGAAGGGTCAAATGCAGAAGTAATATACTCATACAGTCTTTATACAACAGAAAAGACACAGGGCACGTTCAAATTAAATCCTGATAGCGGTGAGATAACTGTAAAGGAAATGATCAATTATGAAGACTTTAGGATCTATGACATGGAAGTCATTGCAACAGATAAGGGGGCCAACTCTTTGTCAGGTCAGTGTAAATTAACTATTTTAGTGACAGATATGAATGATAATCATCCAGAAATGTCAATCAAATCATTTCAAAGTCCTATAAAGGAGGATATAGCAGTAGACACGGTGATAGCAGTTGTCAGTGTCAGCGATAAAGATTCAGGTGAAAATGGGATTGTAGATATTCGTATTCCTGATGAATTACCTTTTGCACTAAGAGAGTCTTCTGGTAACTATTATGAGTTAGTAGTATCAGAACCTCTAGACCGTGAGAAGGTCCCAGAATATGACATAACTTTTACCGTAACAGACAGGGGTTCCCCTCCGCTATCTGACAACGAAACGATGACTTTAGAACTACTAGACGTTAACGACAACGTTCCACAGTTCCCCCAGTCGTTCTACACTATACCCGTTATGGAGAATAACGCGCCTGGGGCCTTGCTAAGTTCCCTCACTGCGTTTGATCCAGACCTCCATGAAAACCAGTATCTAGTTTATTTCATCATAGAAAAGGAGATAGTGAACACCTCCATTTCCATGCTGTTTTCCATCAATCCGGAGAACGGTAATCTTTACGCACTGAAGACGTTTGACTATGAGATAGAGAAGGAGTTTATTTTCCACATTGAGGCCAGAGACTCTGGTGTTCCTCCTCTCAGCAGTAACGTGACTGTCCACATCATTATTGTTGATCAGAACGACAACACCCCGGTCATAGTCTCTCCGTGGCGCGTGCACGGCTCCTTGGTGGAGGAAAAGATTCCCAGATCCACCGATAAAGGATCCCTGGTCTCTAAGGTGATAGCCATAGACACGGACTCGGTCCAGAACTCTCGGATTACATACCAGTTTCTACAGGTTACTGACGCCACCTTATTCAGTCTGGACCAATACAATGGAGATATCCGGACCATGAGAATGTTCAGTTACAGAGATCCGCGTCATCAACGGCTGGTTGTCATCGCCAAGGACAACGGGGAACCTGCTCTGTCAGCTACAGTTACCATCAAGCTGTCAACAGTGGAGACTGTTGTTAAAGCCTACTCTGACATGACTGAAGTGCCTCTAGAATATGACATATTTTCAGACTTAAACCTGTATTTGGTGATCGGCTTGGGCTCGGTGTCCTTTCTGTTACTGATCACCATATTGGTCACCTGTGTGCTGAAGTGTCAGAAACCGATGCCCAGCAAAGCGGCTCCTCCCAGTAGGAACAGCGTGATCAGCGAGAGGAACTCGACCATCGCAGATTCCACCCTGGTCTCCAACGATGCCTACTGGTACAGTCTGTTTCTAGCAGAGACCAGGAAAGGAAAGCTGGTAGTCAGACAGCCTGTGCCAAAGGCGGGCTCCAGATACATTGTGTCCAGTTTACCAAGGAGCACGGGCCTGACAGAGACCAGCGACTCAGCAGCCTCTACTCTGCAGGTAAGAAAGCAATCTCCATCTGTTTTAACCAAATTACTTATAGTCAATCGCTTTGACAATAATGTGCTGGATCTCTTCGTGTAAAACCAGGGCACAAAGTGAAGGCATGGTGAGACATTGATGCATATAATATTGGGGTAGTTGTGAACAAGTATGATAACCGAAGAAAAAAACTGCGCACAGGCCTACTCTCTCTTCTATTCTACCTATTTTAGGCAATTAAAACTTGCCTGCAAGGTTTTAATTCGCATGTGCGAATGCTGGTAAAATGCGCAAAGTGTCGCTGCTCACCAATAAAAGGCACTGTTCTGTGAAGTAACAGTCACCATGACAGTTCGTCACAGCGAAGAAAGCAAAGCAATGTATGTGGACATCTCCCTGGTGCTGAATCCATCGCTGTAAAACGATTATCTAAAATACATATCGGTACACTTGTCGACTCGTTTGGCTTCTCAAACCATCATCAGAAGGTCCCGATTTTTGTATTGCATTACCCACGGATAACAACAATCAAACGATGGAGTCGCATTGCCTCGTTCAACGGTGGAGAAGGTACGTATCGGTCTTTCTTCTTCTCTCTACCACCATGAACACGTCGTCTGCCGTAACCCATTATTCTATTCCAGAGGAAATGGAGGAAGGCTCCGTTGTTGCCAATTTAGCTACTGATTTGGGACTGGATGTGAAAACATTGAATAGGCGCAAGATGCGATTGGATGTTGTCGCCAATAAAAAATATCTGGAGGTTAACAAAGATACCGGAGAGCTTTACATTTTACAGAAAATGGACAGAGAACATCTTTGCAGCTCTAAAACCAATTGCTTTCTTAAACTGGACGCTACAATTGAAAACCCATTACGAATGTTTAATATTGAGCTAGAAATCATGGATATCAACGACAATTCACCTTATTTTCGAAGAGACGAAATGCATTTGGATATATCCGAGTCGACTGCAATAGGAGAACGCTTATCTTTGAACAATGCCGTGGATCTTGACGTCGGCACTAATTCTGTGAAAACCTACCATCTAAGAGAAAGTCATCATTTTAATATAGAAATTCAGGCCGGACGAGACGGGTCAAAGTTTGCTGATTTGATTCTGAAAAAGGCTTTAGACCGAGAGAAGCAGGAGGTTCATAATCTAATACTCACCGCTGTAGACGGCGGAGTCCCCTCACGCACAGGCACAGCCAACATCATTGTTCGCGTTCTAGATACGAATGACAACGCCCCTCAATTTGATAAAGAAAGCTACACCATCAATGTGATGGAAAACTTTCCAATTGGAAGCCTTGTGGTTACACTGAATGCAACTGACTTAGATGAGGGTACCAATTCGGAAATAATATATTCATATAGCCTCTATACATCAGAGAAAACTCAAGCCACTTTCAGTTTGAATTCTAATAACGGAGAAATAACGGTGAAAGAAATGATAAATTATGAAGACTTCAGGATTTATGATATGGAAGTCATAGCAACTGATAAGGGGACCAACTCTTTGTCAGGTCAGTGTAAAATAACTATTCTAGTGACGGATATGAATGACAATCACCCTGAAATATCAATCAAATCATATCAAAGTCCTATAAAGGAGGATATAGCAGTAGACACGGTGATAGCAGTTGTCAGTGTCAGCGATAAAGATTCAGGTGAAAATGGGATTGTCGATATCCATATTGCGGATGAATTACCTTTTGCACTAAGAGAGTCTTCCGATAACTATTATGAGTTAGTAGTATCAGAACCTCTAGACCGTGAGAAGGTCCCAGAATATGACATAACTTTTACCGTAACAGACAGGGGTTCCCCTCCGCTATCTGACAATGAAACAATGACTTTAGAACTACTAGACGTTAACGACAACGTTCCACTTTTCCCCCAGTCGTTCTACACTATACCCGTTATGGAGAATAACGCGCCTGGGGCCTTGCTAAGTTCCCTCACTGCGTTTGATCCAGACCTCCATGAAAACCAGTATCTAGTTTATTTCATCATAGAAAAGGAGATAGTGAACACCTCCATTTCCATGCTGTTTTCCATCAATCCGGAGAACGGTAATCTTTACGCACTGAAGACGTTTGACTATGAGATAGAGAAGGAGTTCCTTTTCCACATTGAGGCCAGAGACTCTGGTGTTCCTCCTCTCAGCAGTAATGTGACTGTCCACATCATTATTGTTGATCAGAACGACAACACCCCGGTCATAGTCTCTCCGTGGCGCGTGCACGGCTCCTTGGTGGAGGAAAAGATTCCCAGATCCACCGATAAAGGATCCCTGGTCTCCAAGGTGATAGCCATAGACACGGACTCGGTCCAGAACTCTCGGATTACATACCAGTTTCTACAGGTTACTGACGCCACCTTATTCAGTCTGGACCAATACAATGGAGATATCCGGACCATGAGAATGTTCAGTTACAGAGATCCGCGTCATCAACGGCTGGTTGTCATCGCCAAGGACAACGGGGAACCTGCTCTGTCAGCTACAGTTACCATCAAGCTGTCAACAGTGGAGACTGCTGTTAAAGCCTACTCTGACATGACTGAAGTGCCTCTAGGATATGACATATTTTCAGACTTAAACCTGTATTTGGTGATCGGCTTGGGCTCGGTGTCCTTTCTGTTACTGATCACCATATTGGTCACCTGTGTGCTGAAGTGTCAGAAACCGATGCCCAGCAAAGCGGCTCCTCCCAGTAGGAACAGCGTGATCAGCGAGAGGAACTCGACCATCGCAGATTCCACCCTGGTCTCCAACGATGCCTACTGGTACAGTCTGTTTCTAGCAGAGACCAGGAAAGGAAAGCTGGTAGTCAGACAGCCTGTGCCAAAGGCGGGCTCCAGATACATTGTGTCCAGTTTACCAAGGAGCACGGGCCTGACAGAGACCAGCGACTCAGCAGCCTCTACTCTGCAGGTAAGAAGGACCTCCACCTCTGAATGACCTCCACAGCAAAGCACAATGCAACAACAATATGACTGAGTCACTGCAATCTTAGAAAAAGAGTTCCAAAAGGGTTCTTCAGATGTTCCCATAGGAGAACCTTTTTCTGATCCAGGTAGAACCCTTTTGGGTTCCATGTAGAACCCTCTTTGGAAAGGGTTCTTCATGGTACCGAAAATGATTCTACCTGGAACCCAAATGGTTTTACCTGGAACCAAAACTAGTTCTTCAAAGGATTCTCCTATGGGGAACGCCAAATAACCCTTTTAGGTTCTCCAGTGCCATCTGAAAGTATTCAGACCCCTTGACTTTTTCCACATTTTGTTACGTTACAGCCTTGTTCTAAAATATATATATATATTTTTAATTCCCTCATCAATCTACACACATTACCCCATAACTATCACGGCTCAGGCTAAGACCCAGATGTAGACACAGGAGGTGGAAAGTATGAGTCTCAGAGTTTATTAGTTCAAGGTGCAGGCAATCGGTAGGTTAATAACTTCTTATGGCTGCATCCCGCTACCGGGATCGATATGACAACAGCCAGTGAAAGTGCAGGGCGCCAAATTCAAACAACAGAAATCTCATAATTGAAATTCCTCAAACATACATGTGTCTTATATCAATTTAAAAGTAATCTTGTTGTTAATCCCACCAAAGTGTCCGATTTCAAAAATCCTTTATAGCGAAAGCACTACAAACGATTATGTTAGGTCACCACCAAACCACAATAAGCACAGCCATTTTTCCAGCGAAAGATAGCAGTCAGAAAAAGCAGAAATAGAGATAAAATTAATCACTAACCTTTGATTATCTTCATCAGATGACACTCATAGGACTTCATGTTACACAATACATGCATGTTTTGTTTGATAAAGTTTATATTTATAACAAAAAATCTGAGTTTACATTGGCGCGTTACATTCACTAGTTCCAAAAACATTAAGTGATTTTGCATAGCCACATCGTTTCAACAGAAATACTCATCATAAATGTAGATGATAATACAAGTTATACACATGGAATTATAGATATACCTCTCCTTAATGCAACCTCTGTGTCAGATTTTAAAAAAACTTTACGGAAAAAGCAAATCATGCAATAATCTGAGACAGAGCTCAGAACAATAGCCAAATTAGCCGCCATGTTGGGGTCAACAGAAACCAGAAAATACATGATAAATGTTTCCTTACCTTTGATGAACTTCATCAGAATGCAGTCCTAGGAATCCCAGGTCCACAATAAATGCTTGATTTGTTCGATAATGTCCGTTATTTATGTCCAATTAGCTACTTTGGTTAGCGCCTTTGGTAAACAATTCCAAAGTCACAAAGCGCGTCCACTATAACATGACGAAATGTCCAAAAGTTCCATAACAGTCAGTAGAAACATGTCAAACGATGTACTGAATCAATCTTTAGAATGTTGTTAACATATATCTTGAATAACGTTCCAACCGGAGAATTAGATTGACTTCAGTTGAGCGATGTAACGGAGCTGCCTATCACGTGAACGCGCGTGGTCAGCTCGTGGCAGTGGTGACTAATTCCTGTCTCCTTCGGCCCCCCTTCACATTAGAGTCATCAGACAAAGTTCTATTGACTGTTAACATCTAGTGGAAGCCGAAAACTCATCAATATCTCGCTGTAATTTCAACGAGAGCTTGGTTGAAAATCTGCCACCCTCAGAAAAAATTCAAACAGGAAGTGGAACTTCTCAGGTTTTTGCCTGCCAAATGAGTTCTGTTATACTCACAGACATAATTCAAACAGTTTTAGAAACTTCAGAGTGTTTTCTATCCAATACTAATAATAATATGCTAATATTAGCAACTATGACTGAGGAGTAGGCCGTTTACTCTGGGCACCTCTGTGCACCTTTCATCCAAGCTACTCAATACTGCCCCTGCAGCCATAAGAAGTTTAAGGCAGGCAAAGAGTCGTAATCCAAATCAGAGTCAGGCAGGTACAGGACGGCAGGCGGGATCAGGGTCAGGACAGGCAGAAAGGTCAGAACTGGGAAGACTAGGAAAAACAAAAACTAGAGCACGGGAACCACGGGAACATGCTGGTAAGACTTGACGGGACAAGATGAACTGGCAACGGACAAACAGAAAACGCAGGTATAAATACACATGATGTAATGGGAGACACTTGGTGTGGGTTGGAGCCAATAACAAGACAGGTGAAACAGATCAGGGTGTGACAGTTCCCCCAACACCTCTCCTCCGGGCCAGTCAACCAGGTACTGGAATCCCCTGCCCTGCGGTCGAACACTCAGGAGTCACCAAACTGTGTATGCCAGATGGCCATCGATGAGATGGGGGAGAGGGGTGGGCCTGGAAACAAGAGACAAAGTGCTGTGAGACAAAGGTTTCATTCTAGATACATGGAAAGTGGGATGTATACGGAGGGTGTGGGGCAACAGAAAGACCTTAGAGATGGGGAAAAGGTCGATAAAATGTGGGGAAAGTTTGCGGAACTCCACCCGGAGGGGCAGATCCCGAGTGGAAAGCCATGGAAAGCCAGAGACCCGTACCCCCCCCCTCCGGAACTCCACCCGGAGGGGCAGATCCCGAGTGGAAAGCCAGAGACCCGTACCCCCCCCCTCCGGAAGTCCACCCGGAGGGGCAGATCCCGAGTGGAAAGCCAGAGACCCGTACCCCCCCCCTCCGGAAGTCCACCCGGAGGGGCAGATCCCGAGTGGAAAGCCAGAGACCCGTACCCACCCCCTCCGGAAGTCCACCCGGAGGGGCAGATCCCGAGTGGAAGGCCAGAGACCCGTACCCCCCCCCCCTCCGGAAGTCCACCCGGAGGGGCAGATCCCGAGTGGAAAGCCAGAGACCCGTACCCCCCCCTCCGGAACTCCACCCGGAGGGGCAGATCCCGAGTGGAAAGCCAGAGACCCGTACCCCCCCCCTCCGGAAGTCCACCCGGAGGGGCAGATCCCGAGTGGAAAGCCAGAGACCCGTACCCCCCCCTCCGGAACTCCACCCGGAGGGGCAGATCCCGAGTGGAAAGCCAGAGACCCGTACCCCCCCCCTCCGGAAGTCCACCCGGAGGGGCAGATCCCGAGTGGAAAGCCAGAGACCCGTACCCCCCCCCTCTCCGGAAGTCCACCCGGAGGGGCAGATCCCGAGTGGAAAGCCAGAGACCCGTAGCAGAACAGGGAAGGGTGTTGCGGGCATAATCCACCTACACCAACCTGCTGGCTCCGGGTTGGATGAAAACCAGAGGACAGGCTGGCCGACTACCCAATGAGGGTGCAGAACGCCTTCCAGAACCGGGATGAGAACTGAAGACCGTGATTGGAGACAATATTGACCGGAAGTCCATGGATCCGTAAGAAGTGCTGCACCATGAGCTGGGCCGTCTCCTTAGCTGAGGACAACTTAGGGTGGCTTAGGAAAACCTATCCACCACCGTTTGGATGGTGGTGTTGCCATCTGACGGAGGGAGACCCGTGATGAAGTCCAAGGATATATGGGACCAGTGGCCGTGAGGGACAGGGAGTGGTTGAAGGAGGCCAGCCGGGGTCTTGTTCTGCACACACAGTGCAGGCGGCAACGAGGAGATGTCAGGAACCATGGCGGCCACCAAAAACATTGTTGGACCAAAGCCAAGGTCCGATGGGAGCCAGGATGACAGGTGAGTGTGGAAACAAACATCCAGTAGGCTGGGAACACTGCTCCTTGCGGACCAGACCTCCACCACGAACTGACGGGACGGGTCCGGATGGATTAAGATGGAAGCTGTAGTGAATCGCTGCTTGAGGTCTCAGAACGTCCGGTCAGCTGCTGGGAACCATATGAACGGAAGTTTCCGTCACATTTTTTTCTAAGAGTGTGTGCCCTAAAACAGGGGCTCTTTTACTCGGGGCCCCAACATTGGGGAATATCCTGCATCCCACCACGCGTGCCGTATTTCTACGGGCACAAGCACAGTTCATGACACAAACTGTTCACACCCCTCTTGTTGCTAAAAATAATTTAGCAGCTTTAAAGCTTATTTCCTGCAATTCTATACATTTTATCATTGGGTTACAACAATATCTACATTTTTGGGGCGTACAATATATCTCAATAGTTGTATTATTTATTTTATACAGTCTTTTTTGCTCATTTTTATCAAGGGTGTTGTTAATTATGGACATGACTCTATTGGCTACGCATACGCCTCCAGTTCCACGACAAGCAAAGTGAGGTTAACCCAGTGAAGTTGTTGGGAAGTTACAGTAATGAGAGAGCAACACAAAATGTTGATTAGAACCACACTACTGTGTAAGAACAACAAGTAAATCCAAGATGGCATCGTGAATAACACAAATATAACACTTTGGGTACAAGTTCTGTTTATTTCTGAGAAGAAGCAATGATGATTTTATAAAATATTGTTCAATAACTGCAATTTGGAAAATTACTGAAACTTAAAATGTGTAAGATCAAATTTGATAATGTTTTTGGCATCACATAACCTATTCACACAAACTTGTCGCATACTGTTTACCCAGATATACCGTATACAAAGTGTCAGGTGTTGAGAGGGCAGGTGTAACATTTCCACCTTCCACCACATTACCAGTCTAAAAACAGGTCCCCTTCTGGCATTGCCAGGTAATCAGGCCTAGTTCCTTTATCTCTGAAATTCATTCATCTGTTATGAATGTATATTTTCTCCCTCTAGCACCTCAACAAACAGCTGCAGCACCTGCTGGGAAAAAGGCCTCTCTAATTTGGTCTGACAGGTTGAATGGCGTGTGGCTTATATTTCACCGCACTGACTGTGCCTGCACACTGCATCTTTGTAGAGCTAACACACAGTGATGGAGATTACACAGCGCCAGCAGCAATGCTGTTTATATATGGTACAGCCTACAAGAAAATGAGACAGAAACCCCTTGAGCTTTCAAAACAAACAAGGTTACGGTTTCACATTAGACTTCCTGTCCTTTATGAGTCTAGATGGACCAAATGGCTTCCTCTCATTATTGACATCGCATGATCTATTCTAATTCGGTATTTGTTTATTGACTTTCATTTCATCAAATATCTCCATCCCCTGATTTAAAATGCATCCGAATAAACCCCCCTCTCTCTCTCTCAGTGAGCCGTCAAGCTGAACGCCTCAATGAGGCCACTCCCGCCTCCATGCTGCAGAGGTTGTCTCTCCTCCTCTTACGTCACTCAGTAGGGAAGAGAGAGCAGGAGGAGGTCTGCAGCAAGAGAGGGGTCAGGGTTGTAGTGAACTTGTTTTGCTGTGCACCACTCTCTCTGTACCTAATAATGTGCACTGTCATTCCTCAAAATCCAGCCATAGCCTATCCATAGTCTATCTACATGTTCTGCAATATCTGTTCTCGTGTTATTATACATTTACGCACTCGTTCCAATGTATAACAAATGTTTTACTTGATCAAGGCTGGTTCTTGTAAAAAGGTAAGTATTTGTAGAATAAATTATGTGTGTGCGCTTGTGTGTGAGGGTGACTGTGTGTGTGTGTGTGTGGATTGCTGAAACGGTTGTTTTCCTAACCAACTCATGTTACCCTTTTCAGGTTGCCATGACATTTTTCCTTCTATCCTGTTTTGTCTGTTTTGGGCTGTAGGCTATATATTTTTGAAGTATTGACTTTCAGACTTTTCCCAAGATTGATCAGATAATCCCTTCAATAGAAATGGAGTGATTAATATGACAAAATGAGAGTATAGCCATAGGCCATAACCATGCATACAGAAAGATTCCTTGTGTTCTGCAATGTCTTGACCATTGAAATGCTTCTTTCTTTTCTCCCTGTTCTTAAGTACCCTAAATGAGGGAAGTCCACTGTGCAGCTGGAGGTATGCAGGAGTCTCACTCAACCGCCCCGGGAACCCCTTTTAAAATGGCCTTACAGAAATGATGTGTTTTCTTTTTCGTGTCTGTTTTTGTTTCAGTGGAGTTCTTCTCGTCCTGTGTTTTTCCCCTCTCGTTAAGAGGAGCGGTGGTTTTGATCACAAATGTCACTCTGGTGATACCCCTGCCCCGTTCCTCATGGCTTCATCCATGAAAAGCACCAGATTGGGTCTGTCCTACATCGACCTTTTGCCCCTTTTTAACAGATCCTCATCCCCAAACTAGCCAATGCTGCCCATGTTAGACTCTTATCCTCAAGGCTCCTCCTATTGGGCCCGTCTCAGCTCTGACTACATAATAATATCCTCCTCCTATTGGGCCTGTCTCAGCTCTGACTACATAATAATATCCTCCTCCTATTGGGCCCGTCTCAGCTCTGACTACATAATAATATCCTCCTCCTATTGGGCCCGTCTCAGCTCTGACTACATAATAATATCCTCCTCCTATTGGGCCCGTCTCAGCTCTGACTACATAATAATATCCTCCTCCTATTGGGCCCGTCTCAGCTCTGACTACATAATAATATCCTCCTCCTATTGGGCCCGTCTCAGCTCTGACTACATAATAATATCCTCCTCCTATTGGGCCCGTCTCAGCTCTGACTACATAATAATATCCTCCTCCTATTGGGCCCGTCTCAGCTCTGACTACATAATAATATCCTCCTCCTATTGGGCCCGTCTCAGCTCTGACTACATAATAATATCCTCCTCCTATTGGGCCCGTCTCAGCTCTGACTACATAATAATATCCTCTAGCAATGCTACTATTACGATGCTGATATGTAGGTTCTGCTGCCCTAGTTTCCTAACTCTAAAGTACATTTGGTCTTTCTTCTCTGGCGGAACAGTGACCTCTGGACGGTTTCCTATCAGGGAAACAAACTAATGGAATTGATTGGCCTCAGAGGACATCAGACAGAGACATTGTGATAATCATAACGCTGCTGATAGTAATAATCTGGGATCTATTTGGCAGAAACTCTGGCTTTAGTTGTAATCCAGATTAAAGAGGGGGATGGATGACGGTATGCCCTCTCTCCTGCGATTCCTTTTTTGTTTAGGGCACACACTTGTGTGTAACTCCTGATTGCAGCCAGTTACTGAGCACTCAACCCTGCATCTGGCCCCCGGGGGCCGCAGAATGACAGACAAAAAAAGAAAACGGAAATCGTACAATTGTCCGGCCCCCTCTTGCACACCACAACTGATCCCTGACTGATGCATCTCACAGCATCCTACCCCGGCCCTCCCAGACCCTCCCTGCAACCACCACAGACATATTACAACCCAGGCTGACATACATGTTAGCATGTAGCAGAACTTCCCCCAAATCCCTAGGTTTTCCAGTAATCCTGCTTGGAAGATTATGGACTTCCTGCTTTCCCCCTCCTGATTCAGGTAATCTTCCAACCTGGTATTCTGGAAAGACAGGGGATTTTGGGAAAGTTCCTGGATGTCTGCAACCCTAAACAGAACTATACGGTCCTCTGCATGTAATATTAATACATGCTCATCCCCTTCACTCCCATCACTAATGCAGATCAGAGACATGTTCTACTGTATCTTAGACTATTTGTTTGGTGGATTGGACTGTACTGTTTGTGGTGTGAATGATTGACTGTTTGATTGTTTGACTGACTGTTGATGAGTTCACAACACAATGATCCTTGTGAATTCGTCTTCACTGGGATGTGATGCCTGACCTAATTCTTTGTGCAGAGGGACAGAAAATGAAACTTATCACCCAGTTACTTAGCAACTACTCTCTCCCTCACGTAATCTTGGAGCATGGTGTACATCGATAGCCCCACCACCACCAGAATCCTCCACTCTGTCGTTCTGCCTGATGCCTTGTCAGACTGACAGACCTCGGCTGCATGAGACGTGTCATAGTCTGGCCAATCACAAGGCTGTGAGTGTCCCAGATCCCTCCCACCTTTGTCTAATCCTCTTCTCTCATTCTCAGGGGTCCACCACCACTGGCAGCGGCAGCAGTTCCTCATAAGGCCCCATCCCCATTGGTCCACCAGAGTTACATCAGAAGGAACCCCGCGTCCACTGATGAAAGGAACCCCCGTCCTTACCCTACTCAGCCCCCTCCCCTAAGCGACCAGGCCTCCAGTGACACTTCACCTACACCCCCTTGGCCAAACAATGACTGTCATCCCAAGGACCTAAAGGACACTCTGATGGTCCCCTGCCCCCCTATCCCCCAGCCATGACCCAATCTCTCTAATAGCACACACTAGCCCCAATCAACGTCTTTCAACATCCATTCAACACGCATGGTTCTGCATGGCTATGGCCCATCACTGAGGGCCCCTCACGTTTCAACTAGCCACAGTGAAGAGAACATACACTAGAGAGACAGAATGCAGGAGGGTACTACAGGACATGCAGCAGGAGTTAAAACAGCCACTATGAATATACAGAGACAGACATAGGAATGTGGAATTGCCGTCAAAGACTGTACCCCCTTTCCAAAAGGAAAGACCTTGGATGTTAGGTTTTTACTTAAGTATTTGTTCTTGTTCGGTCAGAGCACACGTGTGGAAATGTAGAATCAAACAAACCAATATATCCTAAAAAGGAATTTAGAATACTTTCACCAAACAACAAAGAGTGAGCCCTTCTTTGTCAATAGTGTATATGTACGTATATCAGCCCTTTCCTTCATGTGCATCTGCTTTGTTAGGAAATGTGTTAGATGTGGTCCGGGATATTTTAAGTGACTCACAGTGTCTACCAAGGTCTCACTCTACCATCACTGTTTATTCAGTTTTTTATTTTTCACTTTTCATAACAACAGTGTCATTACAAAGAATACTGTTAGCCACTATGATGAAGTCACAATTATGACACCTCTCTGATGAAGGTGCAATGACAAAGACTGCTGGTCTGGAGGAGGGGTCAGAGGTCATCGGCCTATGCTCTCACCCTCCTCCTCCACTCCAGATCAGAGCAAACTGCACATAGTTCCCTCCTAAAAACATCCATGGTCTACCCCTATGTGAGGTTGGGGGTTGTCTGGGCTTTGCCAGTGAGGGGAAGTATTAGAAGTATCTGGTATCATTTTGAATTAGGCCCTATGGCAAATACAGTTTCATCCTAATATAATATGTGCATTTTTTATATTGTTTCACTGCCTTATACGTTCACTTTAAACCTTTATCAGTGAATAAGTTCATTTTAATCACTTAAATGAATGAGTTATTTTATGTTTAATGCTGGATGTATTTGATGCCAATGCTTTAGTATTGAAGTAAACAAAGAAAACAATACACTGGCCAAATTAATCTGTTTTTAAAGTTTACATTTCTTTATTTTTAAAACTATGTACAAAATGTGACTGCTAAACAAAATGAAACTCCAATATGTATTTAAAATATTACTACAATAACTACTATTCCTGCTTTTAGTTCTGATCAAGGCAAGTATATACGTGCTTTGTGTAGCCTATAGTATCTATTGATGGTGCAATATGTAGTCAGTCTTTATGTATTGTACTGCATGCCATGTTGATCTGATCTATAAAACTATTACATTAATGATGAATTACCTCTTTGCTCTCTGGTTCTTTTAGCTCTCCAAGGTGGGCCCACTCATCCGTAGGACACAAAAGATGCCCCTAACCGCTGATACGAGGTCAGATATTTTTCAGATATGGTTAAGGTCAAGTTTGGTAGGTATCTGATCCTAGATCTGTGGTGTAGGGGCAGCTTTTGCTAGGGTCAGCTGAGCAGTTCCACAGCAGCTCATTGGTTGACATGCTAGCTACTGAAGCCTACTCAATTCAACTTTTGAAGTAACTGCACATTAGCAGTTCTACTAGACAAAAGCTTCACGGTTGAACTGATTATTTGAAATGTTTAATAAACAAATCAATAGCCTGACGCAGGGTTTCCCAAACTTGGTCCTGGGGCCCCCCTGGGTGCACATTTAGGTTTTTGCCCTAGCACTACACAACTGATTTGAATAATCAAAGCTTGATGATGAGTTGATTATTTGAATCAGCTGTGTAGTGCTAGGGCAAAAACCAAAATGTGCACCCAGCGGGGCCCCAGGACCAAGTTTGGGAAACCCTGGCCTAACCTGGTGGTGCTGGGGTGTAGGTGGTGATCTGTAAAACAGAAGCAACAGGACAGTGATAGGAAGAAAGTCATTATAAAATTATTGAATCTCATTGGTTAATACTTTACCGATTGATGAAACGTGATAGGTGGATATTGAAGGTGGGTAAAGTGACAAAAGACTCAGAGGTAGGCCTCATAGAGTTAGATAGAGGACTCATCTTTACATTTGTGCCATTATGGTGTCTGTGACAGCATGGGCAGCGCCATTGAGGTTACAACCCATAGGAATCCCCACCCAGTTGACACTTGAACTACTTTAAATTGGCATGGTGGAAGCCCTCAATGGCGCTACCCATGCTAAAACAGCCAATTGGCCATTAGAGACCTCTATCATTCTCTATGGTAGGCCAATAACTTAAAGGGAAATGTTTTGCTTGTCAGAACTTAGTTTGTTTCCCAAACTACAGAAATCATACCTGTATGATGCATTTTGCGTCTTATGATGCTGCGTTTTGCATCCTGTTATGCAAAATGCATCATACAAAGATGATTTCTGTATTTTAATAGTTACATATGTTGAAAACTTGATTGCTGACAAGCAAAACATTTTGGGACCTTATCAACAATGGACTAATGAAACAAATACCAAAAGATAGTTATTTGGTATAATTTCTCTTTAAGTCACTGGCAGAAATCCATTATGGTTCATTTTTTGCTTCAACTATTTTTTTGTTTGGGGGGTGTACAGCTATAATATCATGTTTCACACTTAGTTTATACCACATGTACCCATAGGCTGCCCTGGCCCCCCCCCCAAAAAAAAGTAAGAAATACATACAGAGAAATCATATTGATTACAAAGGATTTTTAAAATAATACAATTGGTATGTAAAGAGGTGGGCCTACTCCCCAACATGTCCAGACCTCAATTGTTCCTTGACTTCCGTAATTCTAATGAGTGTTTATGAACGCAATAAGTGGAAAACTAAACTATATCTGCAGGATATTAACTTAATTGAACTGTGAGTTCGGGCAAATGAGGAAAACAACACGATTTTACTACAAAGGTAAACAAGAACGTCGTTCAATTAGGCCAACAGTGACAAATGCCATATTGTTTCGAATCGTAAATTACGTAAATTCAGCGCAGAGAATATGTTAACAATACAGTTATTGTGATATGTGCAATGCTTTGATAAGACCAGGTCTATTTATTCTGATGGCAAAACGAGTGGCGTTAGCTAGCAGATATTTGCTTTTTCACTTTGTGGCCTAAAATGTTCTGTAGGCCTAGTCTTGAGGAAGAGGCAGATACATTTTCACTTTAAATATGATGGAGCTGGCTAGCTACTGGTGAAATGGCACGTCAGATTTGATTTACATACATGCTCACGTAAATGTGGTTTTATTTTGCTATTCACAACATGACAGTGTAGATTTAGTGAGAGACAGGCCATGGCTCATGACATATGTGACCATTTCCTTGACCCCTCTCTGATGGCCAGAGGGGTCTTGATGCTTGAGTCTGTGTTTATCACTGGAGGTCGGTGGCACCACCATTGGGAAGGAGGGGCTCGTGGTAATGGCTGGAGCGGAAACAGTTGAATGGTATCAAATATAGTACGTTGGGAAAATATTCAGACCCCTTGACTTTTTCCACATTTTGTTACGTTACAGCCTTATTCTAAAGAGGAATATTTCCCCCCTTCATCAATCTACACACAATACCCCATAATGACAAAGCAAAATCAGGTTTTTAGACATTTTTGCCAATTTATTAAGAATAAAAAAACGAAATATCAAAATGACATACTGTACATCAAACATGTTTTCCATGTGTTTGATGCCATTCCATTTGCTCCATTTCAGACATTATTATGAGCCGTCCTCCCCTCAGCAGCCTCCACTGGTGTGTATGGGGTTATGTTAATGTCTAGGTCAGCCCATACAAAGAGTGAATTGAATGGTACTGCTGTAACTAAAGTAGTTGGGCAAAGAGAGATGGCCAAGAGCAACAAGACAGAGTCTACATAACAGACTGCTGTGAGTAGGACATCTAGTGATTCAGGACAGAGAGCCTCTCCTCCTCACACCGTAGTTCAGTTAGTACTGATTATCTATGATTCAGGACAGAGAGCCTCCTCCTCACACCGTAGTTCAGTTAGTACTGATTATCTATGATTCAGGACAGAGAGCCTCTCCTCCTCACGCTGTAGTTCAGTTAGTACTGATTATCTTTGATTCAGTACAGAGAGCCTCTCCTCCTCACACCGTAGTTCAGTTAGTACTGATTATCTATGATTCAGGACAGAGAGCCTCTCCACCTCACACCGTAGTTCAGTTAGTACTGATTATCTATGATTCAGTACAGAGAGCCTCTCCTCCTCACACCGTAGTTCAGTTAGTACTGATTATCTATGATTCAGGACAGAGAGCCTCCTCCTCACACCGTAGTTCAGTTAGTACTGATTATCTATGATTCAGGACAGAGAGCCTCTCCTCCTCACACCGTAGTTCAGTTAGATAATCAGCACTATGATTCAGGACACAGAGCCTCTCCTCACACCGAGCCATCTGGTCTGCTGCAAGGTGCTGACTTTTACTTTTATTTTCTATACATGGCAGCATAATGCAATTCCAACAAATATAAATGAGTAAATTGCGACAGAACTTGAAGGGATGATGATGATCTGGGAGAAAAAGATGGTATTGATAGTATTGATGATATTGCTGGTATTGATTGTATTGCTGGTACTGATTGTATTGCTGGTACTGATGATACTGATAGTATTGCTGGTATTGATGATACTGATAGTATTGTAATGAAACAGCAGGGAGCAGGTGTCAAACCCTCAACCTTCTAGCCCGAGGTCCTGCGCACTATCGACTGTGCCGCAAAAGCATGCTCGTGCGGCAGAGTCAATTTCCGCGCTTATAAACCCAGGGTCGTTACAGTATTGATGATATTGCTAGTACTGATTGTATTGCTGGTATTGATAGTACTGACGGTATTGATTGTACTGATTGTATTGCTGGTATTGCGGTGAAGGGTGCCTGTCAGAGACAGGTAAATAGTCAGGTCCGTAGTGTTAGCAGCACACCTCGCTGTCCCTTCACGTCCTTTGGCTCTGGTCTGTGTAAATGGTATAGCTGGATTTGTTTTTATTTCACCAGGTAGGCCAGTTGAGAACAAGTTCTCATTTACAACTGCGACCTGGCCAAGATAAAGCAAAGCAGTGTGACAAAAACAACAGTTACACATGGTATAAACAAACGTACAGTCAACAACACAATAGAAAATTATATGTACAGTGTGTGCAAATGTAGTAAGATTAGGCAGGTAAGGCAATAAATAGGCCATAGAGGCAAAATAATTACAATTTAGTATTAACACTGAAGTGATAGATGTGCAGATGATGATGTGCAAGTAGAGATACTGGGGTACAAAAGTTAACCACTCGTCTCCACAGCATAGCTGGTTAACCACTCATATAGCTGGTTAACCACTCGTCTCCACTGCATAGCTGGTTAACCACTCGTCTCCACTGCATAGCTGGTTAACCACTCGCATAGCTGGTTAACCACTCGCATAGCTGGTTAACCACTCGCATAGCTGGTTAACCACTCGCATAGCTGGTTAACCACTCGCATAGCTGGTTAACCACTCGCATAGCTGGTTAACCACTCGTATAGCTGGTTAACCACTCGTATAGCTGGTTAACCACTCGTATAGCTGGTTAACCACTCGTATAGCTGGTTAACCACTCGTATAGCTGGTTAACCACTCGTATAGCTGGTTAACCACTCGTATAGCTGGTTAACCACTCGTCTCCACTGCATAGCTGGTTAACCACTCGTCTCCACTGCATAGCTGGTTAACCACTCGTCTCCACTGCATAGCTGGTTAACCACTCGTCTCCACTGCATAGCTGGTTAACCACTCGTCTCCACTGCATAGCTGGTTAACCACTCGTCTCCACTGCATAGCTGGTTAACCACTCGTCTCCACTGCATAGCTGGTTAACCACTCGTCTCCACTGCATAGCTGGTTAACCACTCGTCTCCACTGCATAGCTGGTTAACCACTCGTCTCCACTGCATAGCTGGTTAACCACTCGTCTCCACTGCATAGCTGGTTAACCACTCGTCTCCACTGCATAGCTGGTTAACCACTCGCCTCCACTGCATAGCTGGTTAACCACTCGCCTCCACTGCATAGCTGGTTAACCACTCGCCTCCACTGCATAGCTGGTTAACCACTCGCCTCCACTGCATAGCTGGTTAACCACTCGCCTCCACTGCATAGCTGGTTAACCACTCGCCTCCACTGCATAGCTGGTTAACCACTCGCCTCCACTGCATAGCTGGTTAACCACTCGCCTCCACTGCATAGCTGGTTAACCACTCGCCTCCACTGCATAGCTGGTTAACCACTCGCCTCCACTGCATAGCTGGTTAACCACTCGCCTCCACTGCATAGCTGGTTAACCACTCCTCTCCACTGTATAGCTGGTTAACCACTCGTCTCCACTGCATAGCTGGTTAACCACTCGTCTCCACTGCATAGCTGGTTAACCACTCGTCTCCACTGCATAGCTGGTTAACCACTCGTCTCCACTGCATAGCTGGTTAACCACTCGTCTCCACTGTATAGCTGGTTAACCACTCGTCTCCACTGCATAGCTGGTTAACCACTCCTCTCCACTGCATAGCTGGTTAACCACTCGTCTCCACTGCATAGCTGGTTAACCACTCGTCTCCACTGCATAGCTGGTTAACCACTCGTCTCCACTGCATAGCTGGTTAACCACTCGTCTCCACTGCATAGCTGGTTAACCACTCGTCTCCACTGTATAGCTGGTTAACCACTCGTCTCCACTGTATAGCTGGTTAACCACTCGTCTCCACTGTATAGCTGGTTAACCACTCGTCTCCACTGTATAGCTGGTTAACCACTCGTCTCCACTGTATAGCTGGTTAACCACTCGTCTCCACTGTATAGCTGGTTAACCACTCGTCTCCACTGTATAGCTGGTTAACCACTCGTCTCCACTGTATAGCTGGTTAACCACTCGTCTCCACTGTATAGCTGGTTAACCACTCGTCTCCACTGTATAGCTGGTTAACCACTCGTCTCCACTGTAAAAAAAAATCCTGTTAATTTACGGTAAAAGTCTGGCAGCACGGGTGCCAGAAATAGACAAACTACAGACTAAAAATGTACATAAATAATCTGTATAAAATGGGGATTTACTTTCCATCAAATAAAGCATATTACTGCAATTTTATGACATTAACTCCTATTTTTACCTGGAATCCTCTTTTTGCTGGCATTGGTTGTGAAAATAAAGAATTGCCAGCTAAAAAGCATAAAGAACTCCTTAATTGATGACAAAATATAGCTGGAACGCAGATTATAATCATAATATTACAAAAACCTACTCTCAATTCAACTGGTATCAGTTGTGAATAGAGAATTGGTCAGCTAAAAAACGAATAATTCCTTAATTGATGCCAAAGTTACACAAACACAGATAATTGTCATAATATTACAAAAACCTACTCTTGATCTAACTGGCATCAGTTATGAAACTAACAAATTGTTACGTGAAAAAACAGACATTACTCCTTAATTGATGCCAAAATATAGCTAGAACCCAGATAATTGTCATTACATAATGAAAAACTAGTCAATTCAACTGGTATCATTTGTGAAATAGAGAATTGGTCAGCTAAAAAAAGACAACTCCTTAATTGATGACCAAATAAAGCTAGAAAACATAATTATCATAATATTACGAAAACCTACTCTCAATTTAACTATTATTGGTGGCAAAAACAAAGAATTCTTCAGAAAAAAACAAAACAAAATAACAGACATTACTCAAGGATTTTCTTATACAGTTGAAGTTGGAAGTTTACATACACCTTAGCCAAATACATTTAAACACAGTTTTTCACAATTCCTGACATTTAATCCTAGTAAAGATTCCCTGTCTTAGGTCAGTTAGGATCCTCACCTTATAAGAATGTGAAATGTCAGAATAATAGCAGAGAAATATTTATTTCAGCTTTTATTTCTTTCATCACATTCCCAGTGGGTCAGAAGTTTATACACTCAATTAGTATTTGGTAGCATTGCCCTTACTTTTTTTTAAACTTGCGTGAAACGTTTTGGGTGGCCTTCCACAAGCTTCCCACAAATAAATTGGGTGAATTTTGGCCCATTCCTTCTGACAGAGCTGGTGTAACTGAGTCAGGTTTGTAGGCATCCTTGCTCGAACACGCTTTTTCACTTCTGCCCACAAATTTTCTATAGAATTGAGGTCAGGGCTTAGTGATGGCCACTCCAATACCTTGACTTTGTTGTCCTTAAGCCATTTTGCCACAACTTTGGAAGTATGCTTGGGGTCATTGTCCATTTGGAAGACCCATTTGAGACCAAGCTTTAACTTCCTGACTGATGTCTTGAGATGTTGCTTCAATATATCCACATAATTTTCCTGCCTCATGATGCCATCTATTTTGTGAAGTGCACCAGTCCCTCCTGCAGCAAAGCACCCCCACAACATGATGCTGCCATCCCCGTGCTTCACGGTTGGGATGGTGTTCTTCGGCTTGCAAGCATCCCCCTTTTTCCTCCAAACATAACGATGGTCAAACAGTTCTATTTTTGTTTCATCAGACCAGAGGACATTTCTCCAAAAAGTACGATCTTGTCCCCATGTGCAGTTACAAACCGTAGTCTGACTTTTTTTATGGCGGATTTGGAGCAGTGGCTTCTTCCTTGCTGAGCAACCTTTCAGGTTATGTCGATATAGGACTCATTTTACTGTGGATATAGATACTTTTTCACCCGTTTCCTCCAGCATCTTCACAATGTCCTTTGCTGTTGTTCTGGGATTGATTTGCACTTTTCGCACCAAAGTAAGTTCATCTCTAGGAGACAGAACGCGTCTCCTCCCAGAGCGGCATGACGACTGCGTGGTCCCATGGTGTTTATACTTGTGTACTATTGTTTGTACAGATGAAAGTGATACCTTCAGGCGTTTGGAAATTGCTCCCAAGGATGAACCAGACTTGTGGAGGTCTACATTCTTTTATTTTTTTATTCTTTTTTTAAATCTGAGGTCTTGGCAGATTTCTTTTGATTTTCCCATGATGTCAAGCAAAGAGGCACTGAGTTTGAAGGTAGGCCTTGAAATACATTCACAGGTACACCTCCAATTGACTCAAATTAGGTCAATTAGCCTATCAGAAGCTTCTAAAGCCATGACAATTTTCTGGAATTTTCCAAGCTGTTTAAATGCACAGTCAACTCAGTGTATGTAAACTTTTGACCCACTGGAATTGTGATACAGTGAATTATAAGTGAAATAATCTGTCTGTAAACAATTGTTGGAAAAATGACTTGTGTCATGCACAAAGTATATGTCCTAACTGACTTACCAAAACTATAATTTGTTAACAAGAAATTTGTGGAGTGGTTGAAAAACAACTTTTAATGACTCCAACCAAAGTGTATGTAAACTTCCAACTTCAACTGTATATATTTTCACAAGATTTATTATTATATTAAGTTGTTCAATACACGTTCAAACCTTAACCTGTGCGTGCAGTGGCATGGCAGAGGTAAAGGGGTAGAAAGGGAGGGATGTGTTAAGAAGAGGGGTATCAGGTAATCTCAGCGTACCAACATTTCTGGAACTATACACTTGATAGTTATGGTGTCAAACATAGGAAATTCAATTAAAGCTTTTTTTTTTACAAAAACAATCAGTATTTAGACATTTTGGTTATAATATTTAGGTCAAGTTATTATTCTGTTGTCCTAACCCACAACTATATGGGGGGGGGGGGGGGGGGGGGGGGGGGATGGGAGATGTGTATAGGACAAGGTGTATCGATCCTAGTGCAAAAACATTTCTGGAACTCAAACTTTACATATACTGTGTCAAACATTCACTTAAAAGCAACTTACCACATGCTAATGTAAAAACATTCAGTTCTAACATTTTGGTCAAGTGTTTTTTAATCATCTGCCTGTTTCTCGACTCCCTCCATTCATGGTCTGCAATGTTTGAGATCAGAGAAATAACTTTTGGACTGATTGCATGCTGCTTTCTTGAGTTCTTCTCGACTTTGGACCCAATATCTGGGTTGCTCTTGCGTTGGATGAAATAACATAAATAACGTCATTCTATACTAGTTCTTAAAATCACTAGCAGTGGTCCTCTACCCCGTCAGATAGAATCATTTGATTTGTTGACTAACAAAAATGGACCTGCAAAAATCCATTGATCTAATTTAAAGGGGCTACACGTAGGATGTTTGCAATGTGATATTAGAAAATGTCTGATACAGTTAAAGTAACAGTGGAACGATAATATTTCACAATGTTTTTTCACCAGAAAGTATATTGGGTGCATAGAAAGTGTATCCTGAAATGCTACATTTCTATTAGCCAACAAGGAACTGGTGTGGTTCTGTTTTGAAATTGAAAGTTGTAGTTAACAGTAATGCATCCTAGATGACAACACCAGACTAGAGTTAGTTAGAACGTGTGCCAAGAAAGTAATGTCTATTGCAATATAACGTTACACGCCACTTTCCCAAGTGCTACAAAGAAATCCTGGGAGAACTATACAGTCAATCACTTCAAATGCAGGAACTCCAATGTTGTCAGAGGGGTAATTTATGTTAAAGCAATAATATGCCACAAACATCATTACCAGGGCATTGATGAAGGTAAGAATGCCATTCAGGGCGATCTGGTCCACAAAAACCATAAAGTTTTCAGCAGTCAGAGGAGAACTCCCTATGGTAATAACAGACAAGGGGTGAAATCTTTTACCACTGTTTATCTTCCATTCAAACTCTTCCTCTCTTTACCCATCTCTCTCATTACCTCCTGCAACCTCACCCACTTCATCTCCCTCTTTTGCTCCTGCTCCATCCCTCTCCCTCAAACTCCCATTCTATCTCCCTCACATACACCCACACAGGTCTGACACATTGTTACCCAAGCAAAAAAAAGCTGTATACGCTTATTATTTTGGAACCACTTAGTTGTACATTAGAACACTATATAGTATTCAAATAGTATTTAAACGCTATTTAAATAGTAATAAGTAGTGATGGGAAGAATAAATGAAAAAACAGCTCTGATGCCCAGTTCAGTTTTCAAAGAGCTACCAATTCAATGCATTAAACCAGAAGCTTGTTGTCAGTTACAACACCACGTGCCCAATGACGTTCGAAGCTTCGGACCTCACACAACACAACCTGCCAGGAGTCGGACTCCTCTCCATCAGTATAGCTTCTGTTAAGTCTCCTTCTTGTTCCTTAGAGTAGATGATTTCCCTTAAAGGTCAGAGAGAGAAGTTGACTTGCTTATTTAATTTAAAACCCTTTAAATTGCCCTTGGTTCTTTTTGTCTCGTTCCTTATCCACTTGTCCTGCTTTATTGTTATGCAGGACCCGTCACAATACTTTTAATACAGGATTACAAATAGCATTTCGGTACACTTAAAATAAGCTATTCGTTTAAATTAGGAATATATTTTATTGTATTAAAATGCTATTTCCAATCCTGTATTATAAGTATACTAAAGTATAAGATAATTAGGTTTCTTTTTAACACACTCACTGTACATATGATTACTTTTAATACTATTCAGTGTACTAAAGTAAAATTTATGTGGTTCCAAAATAATACTTTAAAAAAAAAAAACACTGATTTCGCTTGGGTATGTAAAGTGAAAACGCAGAAAATGTCTTACCACAAACAACGATGCATGGTGTGCTTGGCAGCTTTGCAGTCAATTTCCGACAGAAGGCAAGTTTCATCAACGTTGAGGAACATCTTGTTAAGTAGCAGCAAAACAGACCCAGGTAGTTTGGTTTCTGGCTTCTCTTTGACAGTGTCTATATCTGACAGTGTCTTGGCAATCTTGCTCCACCACTCACTAGACTTGAAGTAGAACACAATTCTCACACATTTGCTCGCCATGGCTCACATGCTCTTCATTGAGATCAACACCAGTAAGTTCTCTAAAATGAGTCTTGATGCCAGGGGTCTGGTGTAGATATGGCCATTCTTTGGCAATGTCAGAGGTCTCCATACCACAAATGATGTCTTTCCTCTGGGACTAGAAGGTTGCTGCCATTTTCTTTTCAACACTCTTGTTGTCTTCGCTTCTGTTTTTGTACATCTTATTTAGTTCTTCTTGTGTATGTTTCTGTGTCAAGACTCACTTGACTGTCTTAGGGAAAGGGTGGTGTTCCCTCGCTTCAAGTTATCAACTCGGCTCTGCAGCTGCTTAGTAAGGGAGTCGTGTCCACGACCAACATTTAATCTTCGATGACATCTTGGAATGCCTTAGGATAAGTCAGCACCATTTTTCTGGCTACTTCCCTCAAATGTTTCTTTCCTGGCATTGGACAATCAGTAAGGATTTCACATACATTCAAGCGAATAACTTCACGTCTCTCCCTTCCAGCTCCTTGTTCTCCAGCTTTCTTGTAACCTCAGATGGCATTCGATTCCAAGGAATTACAAACTGAAGTGCCAGTTATTGTCCACTGCTGCCCGTCTACTGGGGCTGGAGCATGCGCTTGGACTTGAGCTAGCCGGTGGTGAGCTTGTGCTGTCAGTGTTGTATCTACCACCTGTGAAAGTACACAAGAAACACATTTGTGGTTCTCTTAACTCCACATTTTACTCCCTGACACCACATACAATATCATCACTGAGTTTCTAAACCAAACTTAACTCCCATTATAACATATACATCTTGCTATCAATTGTCTGCTTGTTAAATAATATGATTATTATGATATAAAACATTAGATAAAAGCCAGAAAACTACATTTGACCCATCATGAATAGGAAGGCTACACTAGTCAGTGTCTGAGAAACTGAGCCTAGAGGAGACCGTTCTAACGTCTGTGTAGATTGAAATCGGAAGTATAGCTCGAAAAGCTTCCCAAACTTATGATTTGAACTATTTGAATTAGACAAATATTACCCGACTTGACACCCACCTTGAAAATATTTTAGTGTCAATCATATCGTCATAGAGCCCATTTAAGTTTTGGGTGTATATGCACTTTTTAAACAGTAAATGTATAGCACGTTTAGCATTTTCTTATGTACTTACTTATAGCCAAGGAACAATCGTCGCTGCGAGGTGTTTGGGGGCTACCAGACACACTTCTGGGTGTTGGATTATTCCTTCCAGTACTATCCTTTTCACCTTGGATAAAAAGAAGAGGTTGGGAATCAGGCCGTGTACCGTGTTCTACTTTTCTCACCATGCTTAACACATTTTACATACTGTAGTGACAATACCATGTTTTAATGACAGTTATGAGTTATTGAAGTAACAAACTGACATTAACATGTAGCGTTCACTTGGGCTATCAGCTTCCTTGTTTCTACTGGCCTCAGGACATGGAGAAGATCTGCCTCCTGGACATTCTTCTTGTCTTCCAGCTCTTCCACACCCAATGTCTTATGAGGATCCAGCACTGACTGATCCTCAACATGGGGCCCCACAAGGGTGCGTTCTGAGCCCTCTCCTGTACTCCCTGTTCACCCACGACTGCGTGGCCATGCACGCCTCCAACTCAATCATCAAGTTTGCGGACGACACTACAGTGGTAGGCTTGATTACCAACAACAACGAGACGGCCTACAGGGAGGAGGTGAGGGCCCTCGGAGTGTGGTGTCAGGAAAATAACCTCACACTCAACGTCAACAAAACAAAGGAGATGATTGTGGACTTCAGGAAACAGCAGAGGGAGCACCCCCCTATCCACATCGACGGGACAGTAGTGGAGAAGGTGGAAAGTTAAGTTCCTCGGTGTACACATCACGGACAAACTGAATTGGTCCACCCACACAGACAGCGTTGTGAAGAAGGCGCAGCAGCGCCTCTTCAACCTCAGGAGGCTGAAGAAATTCGGCTTGTCACCAAAAGCACTCACAAACTTCTACAGATGCACAAATCGAGAGCATCCTGTCGGGCTGTATCACCGCCTGGTATGGCAACTGCTCCGCCCACAACCGTAAGGCTCTCCAGAGGGTAGTGAGGTCTGCACAACGCATCACCGGGGGCAAACTACCTGCCCTCCAGGACACCTACACCACCCGATGTCACAGGAAGGCCATAAAGATCATCAAGGACAACAACCACCCGAGCCACTGCCTGTTCACCCCGCTATCATCCAGAAGGCGAGGTCAGTACAGGTGCATCAAAGCGGGGACCGAGAGACTGAAAAACAGCTTCTATCGCAAGGCCATCAGACTGTTAAACAGCCACCACTAACATTTAGTGGCCGCTGCCAACATACTGACTCAACTCCAGCCACTTTAATAATGGGAATTGATGGAAATTATGTAAAAATGTATCACTGGCCACTTTAAACAATGCCACTTAATATAATGTTTACATATCCTACATTACTCATCTCATATGTATATACTGTACTCTATATCATCTACTGCATCTTGCCATAATACATGTATCACTAGCCACTTTAAACTATGCCACTATGTTTACATACCCTACATTACTCATCTCATATGTATATGTATAGACTGTACACTATACCATCTACTGCATCTTGCCTATGCCGTTCTGTACCATCACTCATTCATATATCTTTATGTACATATTATTTATCCCTTTACACTTGTGTGTATAAGGTAGTAGTTGTGGAATTGTTAGGTTAGATTACTTGTTGGTTATTACTGCATTGTCGGAACTAGAAGCACAAGCATTTCGCTACACTCGCATTAACATCTGCTAACCATGTGTATGTGACAAATACAATTTGATTTGATTTGACTGATGTCCACTTGAGTTTGGCAGCAAAGAACATATAAATGATGCAAGAGCACTGTCTTGATCATCCATGTCTACTAAAGAAAAAAAGTAAAGACTACCATTCAATACAAATTGTTCACATGGTCTCTATTCAACTGCAATTTTGTCCAAACTTGTGTTATTTGAACTGTCTACTTCCACCACTTAATTGATTTCCTATTCAGCATCTACTATGCTATGTGTCAGTGAAATGACTAGTTCTGTAGAAAGCATACACAGGCAATGGTAGTAATCCAAACATAGTTCTGCATTAAGACACATCATGCCCTCAATAGCACTTTGAACTTCGTAGTCCAAATTCCAGTGAATAAGATGAGCTATGGCGTGTAACAAGAAAGTAGACATGCTTGTTCTCCTTTATCAACGTAATCTCTGTCCGAATTCTGATGAGACACCATTACAAAGATATAGAAAGATGCCCTTTCAGTAAAAGGTGCCCTTCAAATGCATCTCAGTGGACACCACAATATTCAGTCCCCTAAACAAGCTTGCCCCAACTGCATTGCATACAGCATCACTGTATAACTCAGCATTGAAAGGGGATGAATATTTTACTTGCAAAGCAAGAGCAAAGGAACTTGAATTCAGATAGGTTTGCAGAAGTTGGTGATTATTGGCAAACGTTTGGCACACAATTTTGAAATGTTGCACTATCCGAACATATCTTTTGAAATATGAAGTGTTACTTTCAAACCTCATTGTCCACAGTCTTATAAGTGAGCCAAACTTTAGTATCAAAGCAGGATAGTGCATCAGATAGTGGTGCTCTGGTTTCAGTCTGTGAAAGGAAACAGCTCATTTCTTGTCTGTATACTCAGGAATCAGAACATTGAGCAAAGTAACTTGAGCCACAGAAATGGAGGGGGCACAGATTCATTCCACAAGTTCTTTAAGTAGGATTGTTAGTTGCCATACCCAATCTTCTGTATCAGCAATCTTTTTGCCTATTTTAACAGGGAGGAGCCTCAAAAGAGACCAGTTTTCTGTTGCCTGACCACCTAGTTGAATTCCCTTTTCACCAACTTCTGAGGGTGTGGAATTGGCATGAGATCCTTGGTAGCTAAACTGCCTGATCCTGCGGTTAAGCTCTGAGTGTGTAAAGAATTGATTTACTTTAACAAAGTACATGATATAAAATGGCTAGGTCATTTGCCACTATCCTCTCAAACAAATCATGAACAATGCATGGTGGGAGGACTGGCTGACAGACATGAAAGTGTGTAACAGTATAACTTTACGTCGTCCCCTCGCCCCGACACGGGCGCGAACCAGGGATCCTCTGCACACATCAACAACGGTCGCCCACGAAGCGTCGTTACCCATCGCTCCACAAAAGCCACGGCCCTTGCAGAGCAAGGTGCAACCCTACTTCTAGGTTTCAGAGCAAGTGACGTAACTGATTGAAACGCTACTAGCGCGTACCCGCTAACTAGCTAGCCATTTCACATCCGTTACAAGTGCTTGAGGGAATTAAATACAGAGTCCAATTTTAACCCCCTGGATATTGTCTCATTACCATCTTGTAGTACTTTCAATGGCTCGTTGTAATTTTGTACTGTTTTGGCAGCAGCAGGTTCATCAAAATCAAACAGCTAACCTCTAGTTGCAAGGCAGTATCGACAGCAGTAGTTGGAGGTACTAAATTGTTCAATTAATTCTCCTGTGTTGTGAGACCCCAAATTATCACCAGTAATGCAAAAGCCTGCTGCCTTTACAGCATATCCAGATATCTCCAACCCATTTGTTTCTAAATCTCTGAGATCTGACAGTATTGTAGAAAAAAAGCTCATCATGGCCAAAATATTTAAAGTCTCTCTCATTACACAATAACATGAGCTGTAAATTATCAATACTGGAGCGATAAAATGGATCAAAGTTTGCCAGTGTAAAGTAGACCCCCACAATCTTATGTTTCTTACTTGCTGATCCAAGAGGGTTAAAACCTCTACTTCATCACCCTCCCGGATCCGGGATCCTCCTCATCAAAAAAGCTGACTAGCATAGCCTGTCCTTAACGGGACAGGGACAGGGATATCATATAATATAATTTTCATGAAATCACAAGTCCAATACAGCAAATGAAAGATAAACATCTTGTGAATCCAGCCATCATTTCCGATTTTTAAAATGTTTTACAGCGAAAACACAATATGTATTTCTATTAGCTAACCACAATAGCCAAACACACAACCGCATATTTTCCCCATGTTTCCACCGCATAGGTAGCTTTCACAAATGAATCACTAACCTTGAACAACTTCATCAGATGACAGTCTTATAACATGTTATACAATACATTTATGTTTTGTTCAAAAATGTGCATATTTGAGGTATAAATCATAGTTTTACATTGCAGCCACCATCAAAAATAGCACCAAAGCAGCCAGAATAATTACAGAGAGCAACGTGAAATACATAAATACTTATCATAAAACATTTATGAAAAATACATGGTGTACAGCAAATGAAAGATAAACATCTTGTGAATCCAGCCAATATTTCCCATTTTTTAAGTGTTTTACAGCGAAAACACAATATAGAATTATATTAGCTTACCACAATAGCCAAACACACAAAGGCATTTATTCACCGCAAAGGTAGCTTTCGCAAAAACCAGCAATAGACATAAAATTAATCACTAACCTTTGGACAACTTCATCAGATGACAGTCTTATAACATCATGTTATACAATACATTTATGTTTTGTTCGAAAATGTGCATATTTAGAGCTGCAAATCGTGGTTATACATTGTGAATACGTAGCAACAATTCCCCAGAATGTCCAGAGATATTTTGGACACTCACCTAATCTGACCAAAGAACTCATCATAAACTTTACATAAAAATACTTGTATGGCAAATGAAAGATACACTGGTTCTTAATGCAACCGCTTTGTTAGATTTTTAAAAATAACTTTACCACAACATACAGCTTGGGTTATTGTGAGACAGCGCTCACCAACACAGCGGAGAATAGGCATCAACATATTACACAGAAATACGAAATAACATCATAAATGTTGTCTTACTTTTGCTGAGCTTCCATCAGAATGTTGTACAAGGAGTCCTATTTCCAGAATAAATCGTTGTTTGGTTTTAGAATGTCCATTTCTTCTGTCGAATTAGCAACCTTGGCTAGCATTGTGGCGGGAACATTCCCATCATCTCTTGGCGCAAAGAACGGAAAATTCCAAAAGTCCCATTAAACGTTGAATAAACTGATAAAACTCGGTTGAAAAAACCTACTTTATGATGTTTTTCTCATATGTATCAAATAAAATCAGAGCCGGAGATATTCGCCGTGTATACCGAACGCTTATCAGAAGACAATGTCGAGGTCCCCCGCGCGCCGTCGAAGACAAAGAAAATACCGGACCTGTCACTCCAAAAGCTCTTATTCGGCCTCAGATCAAGCTAGACACCCCATTCAACCTTCCACTGCCTGTTGACATCTAGTGGAAGGCGTATGAAGTGCATACATATCGATAAATAAAAGTCAGTTGAATAGGCAGGCCCTGAAACAGAGCCTCGTTTTCAGATTTTTCACTTCCTGTATGGAAGTTTGCTGCCAAATGAGTTCTGTTTTACTCAGATATAATTCAAACAGTTTTAGAAACTTCTGAGTGTTTTCTATCCAATAGTAATAATAATATGCATATTGTATGATCTAGAATAGAGTACGAGGCCGTTTAATTTGGGCACGATTTTTTCCAAAGTGAAAACAGCGCCCCCCTATTGATAAGAAGTTTAACAACATCAAAAGCATTTTGATACAATACAGGCTTTAGTTACACCTGAGTCCATAAATACTGCATTAGACTTGAACACAGATCCATCACAAACATAATTTAACACGTGCAGAAGTGCATGTAGCGTCCTTTACTTGCTTTCCTGCCAAACAACTGGATCGTTGAGCATAGCTTTCAATGTCTCTTTTATAGGGATATACTGAGCATATCGTTCCTTTCAATGTCTCTTTTATAGGGATATACTGAGCATATCATTCCTTTCAATGTCTCTTTTATAGGGATATACTGAGCATATCGTTCCTTTCAATGTCTCTTTTATAGGGATATACTGAGCATATCGTTCCTTTCGGTTTTCATCTGTACCTGAACTTATAGCTTTTTGGATGCACATAGGAAAAGTTTGTCTGGAAATAATGCCTTCTCATTTATTCTGGTGATTAAGTAGAGCTACAGGATGCATGCAAATCTGTCCTCCAAGGTCTTTAAAACACCTTCAATTTCTGACTCTTGTCAAGTTATTATTAGACTGAAGGGCAACCTTCAGTTGATGTTGAGTGTACTGATGACAAAGTCCATTAAGACAATTACGCTAAACAAATATCATTTGTATCATAGAGGGAATTAGATACTTAGCCTGTAACTTAATGTAAAACATACAGATGTTTTATATACAGACTTTGCATAACAGCTGGGTTCAGTATATCCTCTGGCCCTTCATCAATAAGATCTACACTGAACAGACTTTCAGCATCATCATGAGAACTCACTGAATAATTGGACACATGTGCAGCTGTAGCATACCTATGCTGCCTTGAAATGTGGGAGATAAGAGGATTTTAATGTAAAGGCTTTGCCACAGTCTCTGAATGGGCATTTGACCTTTTCTCTTTTTGAAACATGTGACCTTTGATGAGCAAGAAGATCCTTCAGATTAAGGCATTGTTTCTGACAATGATGATTTTCACATGTAAACGGCCCTTGCATCATGTCACATTGTGATACAGCAGACTATGATGATGACGCATATGACTTTTAAAGGCATTATATTATGTAAACTGAGATTTGCAACTAACCATGCAGCATACATATTGGCCATTTGCTTAATGTCGGTGTAATGACTAATGATCCACATAACCTCAACGTTTTAACAGTGAGGCCACAGGAACGACATGTCAATTCTTTGTAAGTTCTTACATATTCCCAATTTCTCTATATTTAACTTACTTAACAACAAAGGAAAAACAGTAGCTTGTAGATTTTAATCTCGGTTCCAATTAACTACTGAAGTGTGTCTTACTGATTTGCTTGATTACAATGACAATGAATTTAAAGGAGACAACAGCGATTATTTATTTGTACTTCCATGCTAAGCTACTCAACCTACAAAGTTTAGTTTAGCAAACTATTTCCTCGATTCCAATTCATGTAACTGTTGAAGGAAAGAGAGAAAAAACATGTTATCAGGTGGGATTGGTTTACAGCAAACTAACGTAACCTAGCTAGCAATTAGCGCGCTAACTAGGTTATGAAATGCAGCTAGCAATCTAGCTAAATAGCTGAATGTCAATGCTTCAAAATTCAGAACTAATAAAACGTTAACTGTCAATGTGACAGGTTAAAGGAAATACTAATAGCCTGTTATACATTAAAAAGTATTAGTAAGTTCATAGTATGTGAGGATCTTAAAACATTAAGGTTAAGAAGATCATGCATTCAGTATTAGTTGATAGATTGATAATTATATAAATGTTGTGTTAAAATCCGTCAAGCATACAAAGGGTACGAATTGTGAGAGGAATGTGTAAACGTTATGTTGATTACTTTATGTTGTCGTGGGTAAAAGTGTTAATCTGTGATCTACTAAATGCTCTTAATCTATGAGCCTGAGATCGATTGCTCTGGTCTCCACTCAAGTTCACGGAGAATTCGCGTTTTTTTTCTCATTGCACTAAAAGTTCAATAAGTAAACATTCCGTATCACAATTGTGATTCTTTCCCCCCTTGTTCAGGGGTGTAACATTTTTGGAGGCTCCGCTGAGATTGCTGCTCAGATGTCCAGTTTCCACATCCTGGTCGCTGTATTCCGAGCCAGCTAAATCCCCACATAATAACTCAGGCAGGCTGCAGTGAGGAAAGTGTTGCTGTTCGAGGAGAGCTGGAAGTTGGTGGTTAAGTACGTGTCTCCTGAGGCCATTGATCGACCATCAGAGACAGTAAGGACCATCTAATTCAGAGTCAACTCCTGCACAGTAAAAGTTCCTCCTGTTCTGTCAACATGACAACCGCCTTGGAAGAACTACAGGAAGAGGTAGTAGGAGAATTGCGCACCTTGACTAAAGACAAGTTACTAGAGATATGTGGCTTCCTTGACATATCAGGCAAACAGAGAAGAGATGTTCAAGACAAATCCCGCATATCATTGATGACTCACATTATGATGTTCCTTGAAAGAGAGGAAGTTGCAGAGTTAGAAGATGGAGGCATGTCGGAATTGTTGCTACTTAAAGACAAAATGACAGAGATGATCAGTGGCATAGATAACAAAACATGGCAAACTGACCATGATATTGAAACAGCCGGAATACATCACAGAATAGAGGAACTGAGAACTGTAACCCCACAACAAAGGGTGGGAACTGAGCAGATTACTGCAGCCAAAGCCAGTGATTCCCTGCGTCAGCCCCAACCCCATGCCAATCTTCAGGGGAGCGTGCCGCTCTCACCCAATGCACAGCCCAGCTCATATTGGCGCAAAGAGTTTAAAATTTCTGGTCAGGTAGGTGAACCGGGCCAGAAAGATAAACTGATTTTTTCCAGCCTTGCCCATCAGATCGAGAGTGGACTTAACAGAGGCTATCCTGAGGTAGAAATAGTAGACGCAGTAGTCAGGGCTATTTCTCCAGGCTCACAGCTACGCAGTTACTTGGAAGGTAAACCCCAGCTAACTCTTCCCACACTTCAATGTATCCTGCGTTCCCACTTCCAAGAGAAGAGTGCAACAGAGCTTTACAAACAGCTAGCTTCAGAAGCACAGCATAGCAAAGAGACCCCTCAAAGCTTCCTGATGCGCGTCTTAGATTTGAGGCAAAAAGTACTGTTTGCATCCCAGGAGTCAGAATCAGGGCTTAAGTATGACCCTGCTCTAGTCCAGCGCATGTGTTTACACACAGTCCTTACAGGTCTCCAGAGTGACAGTATCAGGATAGACATGCAGCCTCTCCTGCTAGATAGCGAAACATCAGATGAGGTTTTGCTAGAGAAGCTTAACATTGCTTGTGCTAATGAGATAGAAAGACGAAACAAAAAGCGGTTTCATGCCCCACAGCCTGCTACAACTAAGTGTAGTCCAGTTAGAAGATACGCCATCCGCAAAGTGTCCTGTGAAGGAAGCCAAAGTTAAGATACCCGCAGAACTATTAACAGAGTTAGCTGAACTTAAGACAGGTGTAGCTTCTCTAAAAGGTCTCAGTGCAGAGATTGCTCAGATTAAGGAGACATTACAGCAGCCTATGTTTCGGTCACCGCCTTGTGCCTATGCCCCACCTCCAGTTAGGAGGCCAGATAGGGACCCCCAGCCACCTGTGTCCCAGCAGCAGTATTACAGCAACTACAGTCAGTCCCAAGCACCTGACCCTGTGCAGCATCAATATGCACCTAACCGGTATGCCAACCGCTCTGCTCAAGCTCCAAGGAGGTGTTTTGTCTGCCAGCAGGCCAGAACAGATGCACGCTGCACACACTGCTTCCGATGTGGGAGTGGAGAACATTTTCAAGCTGGATGTAAAATCCGGGGAGTCAGACCTTCAAGGGAGGCCCCTTTAAACGGGCAAAGGTTACCGCTGAGGGACGAGTGTTAACCGTAGCTACCAAAAAGTCCCAGAAATGTGCAAATTGTGCCAGAGAAGATTCATTTGAGAACCTGAAACAATGTTCATCATGTAAAGAGACACTGTACTGTTCCAAAGTATGTCAAAATCAACATTGGATTAAACATAAGGAAAAATGCACTCACCTGAAAATGAACTCTACCAGTGAAAGGTTTTCCTGCACAGAGGAAAATGCCCACTCCTTACCATCCCTAGCTCAAGGTTGCCACCCCCGTAAGGTCACCTCGCTAGTCGGCAGACAGTGCCTTATTGAGTGTCACCTGAATCGCCACCACCTCCAAGCTCTATGGGACACAGGCTCTCAGGTATCGGTCATTGATGAACGATGGAAAGAGGAATCTCTCCCAAACGCAAGGCTGAGAGATGTTTCAGAAATCCTGGACTCACCTGCTGATCTAAGGTTGACTGCAGCAAATGGGACTGAAATGCCGTACCTGGGATGGATTGAAACAACTTTTCGGCTGGCCTCTGAAACTGACGAAACAAAGGAACTGATCATCCCAGTGCTGGTAATGAAAGGCTGTCACCTATCTCATCCCATTATAGGTTTCAATGTTATCGAGCACATCCTGACAATGACCGAAAAGACTAAACGATACAGTACAATAAGAACAGCTTTCCCAAGCCTCAAAAGAAACAAGGTGAGTGCTTTTATACAGGCTGTTAGCGCAGAACAGACAGATGAATACGCAGTGAAAACCAAGAAAGAGAAGGTTGCTATCCCAAAACACAGTAGCATTCAGATTGAGTGCCGCGTAGCTTCCCAGCCTTTCAAAGAGGACATGACAATGCTTTTCCAGCCAGACCTGAACCCGCAGTGGCCAGACGACCTTGAGTTCTTTGACACACTAGTCAGAGTCAGGAAAGGTGTTTTTCCAGTTATCAGGCTTGATGTCTCTAACCCCACTGACCACGACATTGCCCTGCTAGGACGCACAATAATCGGTACAGTACAAACCATTATGACTGTGTTACCTGCCCAAGTCTTTGAAAAAACTGTCACCCCAGCCACAGTGAATCACACCAGCGTTCGAACCCCATGTACTGCTACTGAACAGTGGGATCCACCAGTAGGTTTAACTCACCTAACCGAAAAGCAGAGAGAGGTTGTTAGGCAAATGCTTAGAGAAGAGTGTCACTCCTTCTCCAGATCAGACAATGACATTGGCTGCATTGAACGATTGAAAATGACTATTTCTCTAAAGGACTCTGAACCAGTCAAGCGCACATACATGTCAGTGCCCAGGCCACTGTATCAGGAGATGAAGGGTTACCTTTATGACCTCATAGCCCAGGGCTGGGTTAGGAAGTCAAACTCTTCATATTCTTCACCTGTCGTGTGCGTTCGTAAGAAGGATGGGACCCTCCGGTTGTGCATAGATTACAGAGACCTGAACAGAAAGACACATCCCGACCGCCAGCCCATCCCTCGGGTCCAAGACATCATGGACAGTTTAGGTGGTAATTCCTGGTTCTCCCTCTTAGATCAGGGAAAAGCTTATCACCAGGGGTTCATCTCTGAAGAAAGCAGACCACTGACAGCATTTGTGACCCCGTGGGGACTCTATGAGTGGATACGGATGCCATTCGGCCTCATGAACGCTCCTGCAGCTTTTCAGCGGTGTATGGAGGAGTGTTTGGAAGGGCTCCGGGATGACATCTGCATTCCTTATCTGGACGACACGCTTGTTTTCAGTAAAACTTTCGACAGCCATGTGAATGATGTGCGAAAAGTTTTGAGGCGTCTCAGAGAGTATGGCATTAAACTCAAACCAAGTAAGTGTGATCTCTTTAAACCCCAGGTCCGTTATTTGGGCAGAGTAGTGTCTGCAGAGGGCAGCCGAGTTGACCCAGCCGATTTTGAAGCAGTAAGAGCATTGAAAGAAATCAGACCAGGGACTGTGGGCCAGCTCAGACAAATGCTTGGTTTACTCACTTACTACAGACAGTACATCAAAGACTTTTCTAGGAGGGCCAGCTGCCTGTATGACCTCCTGAAAGCAGAGAAATTTCAGAGAAATTACCTGACCACCCACGGAAAACAAAAACAAAGAAACTAAGTCATGTGGTGCCCTCAAACAAGCCAATCCAGTGGACTGACCAGCATCAACAGGCACTTGAACAGCTGATTGAGTGTTTGCTTCACCCGCCAGTCTTAGGTTTCCCTGATTTCACTCAGCCATTTGTTGTACACACTGATGCGTCACACCAAGGCTTGGGAGCAGTTCTCTATCAAAAGCAAGATGGGAAGCTTAGGGTCATTGCTTATGGCTCTCGAACCTTAACAGCAGCTGAGAAGAACTATCACTACCACTCGGGCAAGCTAGAATTTCTAGCTCTAAAATGGGCAATCACTGATAAGTTCCATGATTATTTGTACTATGCACCATCCTTCACTGTATACAGCGATAACAACCCGCTCAGCTACATTCTGTCTACTGCGAAACTGAACGCAACCACTTCCAGGTGGGTTTCAGAATTGGCTGATTTCCACTTTACAATAAAGTACAGGCCAGGCAGAGAGAACGGTGATGCAGATGCGTTGTCAAGGATGCCACTGGATGTAGAGTCACTGATGAGAGAATGTTCTGAGGAGCTTCCACCAGACACCATTGCCGCCACGATACAAGCAGTTGAGGTACAGAAAGAGGCTGTTGTACCTTGGTCACTTTCAGCTGCAGCTATGTCAGTGTCAGCTGAAGGTGAGACAACCACTGCAACAACCAGCTCGATCCCAAAAGATGGGATAAGAGAAGCACAAGAATCTGATCCGGTCATCCGTCCTGTGCTCAATTTCAAACTGTCTGGTTTCAAACCGCCAGTTAAAGAGCAAAAGGAATTCAGTCCAAAGACAAAATGCCTATTCAGAGAATGGGACAAATTGACAATAGACAGTGATGGCATTCTGTACAGAATCACTACAGCCCGCAAGCAGTTAGTTCTACCAGAGCAGTACAAAGGTAAAGTGATGGAAGAGTTGCACAATAACATGGGACACCAAGGTACAGACCGCACTGTATCACTAGTACGTGACCGCTTCTTCTGGCCATATATGCAATCTGACATCGAGCACTATGTGACTAAAACTTGTAGCTGTGTCAAGCAGAAAAAGCCAGCCCATGAAACAAGAGCTCCTCTGACAAACATTGTGACAACACAGCCATTTGAACTGGTATGTATAGACTTCCTTCATCTCGACAGATGCAAAGGGGGATATGAGTACATCCTCGTGATTGTTGATCATTTTACACGTTTCACTCAAGCCTACGCCACCACATCAAAGTCAGGTAAAACTGCTGCAAATCTCATCTTCAATGACTTTGCCCTGAAGTTTGGGTTCCCGTCCCGCATCCACCATGACCAAGGGGGAGAATTTGAAAATCAGTTGTTCCATCAGTTAATCTTATGGCTGCAAGCCCGAGGTCGGTACACCTATGACAACATCCAGCTCAAAGTGCAGGGCGTGAAATTCAAAAAAATATTTTTTTTAAATATTTAACTTTCACACATTAACAAGTCCAATACAACATATGAAAGGTACACATCTTGTGAATCAAGCCAACATGTCCGATTTTTAAAATGTTTTACAGGGAAGACAAAATATGTAAATCTATTAGCTAACCACGTTAGCAAAAGACACCACTTTTCTAACTCCATCAGTTTCTTACTCCATCAGGTGCTATCACCAATTCGGCCAAATAAAGATATTGATAGCCACTAACCAAGAAAAAACCTCATCAGATGACAGTCTGATAACATATTTATTGTATAGGATAGGTTTTGTTAGAAAAATGTGCATATTTCAGGTAGAAATCATAGTTTACAATTGCACCCACCATCACAACTCGACTAGAATAAATACAGAGAGCAACGAGAATTACCTAATTACTAATCATAAAACATTTCTTAAAAATACACAGCTCACAGCAATGGAAAGACACAGATCTTGTGAATTCAGACAATATTTCAGATGTTCTAAGTGTTTTACAGCGAAAACACAATAAATCGTTATATTAGCATACCACATGTGCAAACGTTACCCGAGCATTGATTCAAGCCAAAGAGAGCGATAACGTAATCATCGCCAAAATATATTAATTTTTTCACTAACCTTCTCAGAATTCTTCCGATGACACTCCTGTAACATCATATTACAACATACATATAGAGTTTGTTCGAAAATGTGCATATTTAGCCACAAAAAACCGTGGTTATACAATGACAATACTAGCAAAACTAGCCTGAAAATGTCGGGCGCCATCTTTAGCAGTGATCTTGTCTCATGATTAACTATTCATAAACTTGACTAAAAAAATATAAGTTGGACAGCTATCGAAAGACAAATTAGTTCTTAATGCAATCGCTGAATTACATTTCTAAAATTATCCTTACTGTGCAATACAGGGTTCGCCAAGCGAAGCTATACCAAAGAAAATGGCGGAATGTGCGTTTAACATTTTTCGACAGAACAACGATTTATCATCTTAAATATTTCTTACTATGAGGTGATCTTCCATCAGAATCTTGGGCAATGTATCCTTTCTTGGGTCTAATCTTCTTTTGGTCGAAAGATGTCCTCTTGTCCGTCGAAATGCCCACTAATGTTCGACCGGGACCCCGAAACGTGCCCGGCGCTTCAAAGCGCAACACAAAGCAATGCCTCAAAATCGCACTAAACGGATATAAATTGCTATAAAACAGTTTAAATTAACTACCTTATGATGTTTTTAACACCTATAACGAGTAAAAACATGACCGGCGACATATAAGTGGCTAAACCCAAGCTTGGAAAGAGAGCAGGTCCGACGTCCGTCGTGCGTCAGGCGCAGCAGGAAAAGAACGGTACATCCGGTCTTTGGCCTTTTATACAGGCCCTGATTGCGCAATCGACTCCATTCAAATTGTCACCACTTACTGACATCTAGAGGAAGGCGTGGGCAGTGTTTGTATCCTCATAGCATTTACAGGGACTTTAAAACTGACCTGGGACCAGAGTCCAAGATTTCTGAAATCTCACTCCATATCAGGAAAAGTGCTGTAGAATGAGTTCTGTTCCACTCAGAGACATAATTCAAACGGCTATAGAAACTAGAGAGTGTTTTCTATCCAATAATAACAATAATATGCATATTGTACGAGCAAGAATTGAGTACGAGGCCGTTTGAAATGGGCACCTTAAACAGAGCTACTCAATACTGCCCCTGCAGCCATAAAAAGTTAAAGAAACTCAGTGGCATGGCGGGGTCCAGAACAACACCCTACCACCCGATGGGGAACGGTCAAGTGGAACGCATGAACAGAACATTGTTGCAAATGTTAAAGACACTAACTGAGACACAAAAGTCAAATTGGAAGGAGTCTCTGAACAAACTGGTTTATGCCTATAACTGCACCCGTTGCGAAGTGACTGGCTATTCACCATTTTATCTTCTGTTTGGGAGATCACCCAGGCTTCCAGTTGATATGCTCTTTGGATTGTGCACAGAGGCAGGTTCCAGTAACCATCGAGCCTACGTGGAGAACTGGAAACGAGGGATGGAAGAAGCATACGCCATTGCAAATGAAAATGCTCAGAAAGCCGCTGAAAGAAGTAAGAAGTACTATGACGCTAAAGTTAGGAGTTCAGTGCTACAGCCTGGCGAGCGAGTTCTGATTAAAAACCTGACACCAAGAGGAGGACCAGGCAAACTCCGTAACTATTGGGAAGATACAATTCACACAGTAGTGAAACAAATGGGTTCAGACCTGCCGATTTATGAATTGAGACCAGAAAAGAGTAGGGGACGCTCCAGGGTCCTGCACAGAAACCTGCTCATGTCCTGTGACCACTTACCTTTTGAGAGACAACCAGAAATGACCAAAGATGACAAAAGTCAGAAAGAAAGGAGACATCAGCCTGCATCACATCCTCTAGATTCTGATGAAGACAGCGGGGATGAATATGACCGTCATCATGAGCCGCTACAGGTTCCCACATCTCCTACAGTACCTGAGGAGAGGAATGCTGAACCAGCGAGAGAGTGGGAACACAGGCCCCCACCAGTGAAACAGACAGTTGTGGTGCCAGTCCCTGATACGCTACCAGCACAGCCTCTTGTTGAAAAGCGGCTGGAGGAGACAACAACAGTTCAAGACCTGCCTGCTGAGGAGATGAACTTGCCTGCTGAAAATTTGCCTGATGATCGTCCACCAAGTGCCTTTCCTTCATTAACTGATGCTGCTGAACCTGAGGAACCAGCCTACCAGCTGCCACAAAGAGAGAGACACCCTCCAAGACGTATCACCTATGATCAGCTTGGTATCCCTTCCTGCTACAGTATACAGCCACAGTTGTTTCCTGTCTACTCTGCACCAGGACTGGTTCCATGGCTGCCATCACTACAGCAATGTTACTTTCAGCCACCTTACATGTATGGGCTTCAGCAACAGAGTTGACATGTTTGACCATGGACTACTGACTGATTTCACAGACTGTCACGAGACAATTTGCAGACTATGCATTTAGATCATTAAAATTGATGGACTGTTGATCAATAGTATGAGAAAGGACTGTTTATGTTATACAGCTGGTCAACAGATATGGACTGTGAATAACTTGTTAGTTATATTTGAACTGTGACCCTTGACCTCTGCTCAAGTACTACCTTACAGAAGAGGATTTTCGAGGTCCAGTGCATACAGACTGTTGAAGAAGACAATGTTGGTAATGTTGGGACAACATTTATTTTGTCGGGGAGAGTGTGACAGGTTAAAGGAAATACTAATAGCCTGTTATACATTAAAAAGTATTAGTAAGTTCATAGTATGTGAGGATCTTAAAACATCTAAGGTTAAGAAGATCATGCATTCAGTATTAGTTGATAGATTGATAATTATATAAATGTTGTGTTAAAATCCGTCAAGCATACAAAGGGTACGAATTGTGAGAGGAATGTGTAAACGTTATGTTGATTACTTTATGTTGTCGTGGGTAAAAGTGTTAATCTGTGATCTACTAAATGCTCTTAATCTATGAGCCTGAGATCGATTGCTCTGGTCTCCACTCAAGTTCACGGAGAATTCGCGTTTTTTTTCTCATTGCACTAAAAGTTCAATAAGTAAACATTCCGTATCACAATTGTGATTCTTTCCCCCCTTGTTCAGGGGTGTAACATCAACATATGATATGTTACAAAAAACGTGTGCTTATCTTATCTGGCTTGCTGCTAGCTAGCTAAGGTCTGGTTGGTAGCTAGCTTGGGTAGTATTAGTTAGCTATCTTGCTAACGACGTGTGAGCAGCCAACCACAAACTCCACGATATTAGCTAGCATATACAACACAAAGTTAATGAGCTGCACATCTAGCAATGTCGACAAATATTTAAACGTTATGTTAAACAATTAAGCAAAAGTTTGGTGGTAATGCTCACCTTGGTATGATATATATCCGCTCTCCTATCAATGCGTGTGCCAAGCTGCTACCTGCTGCATTCAATTGGCGCCAGTTGTGTGCGCCGCCGTTTGAATGACGCCTCCAAAGTGATAATGAATCCTTGTCAAATGGTTTCTAACGGAAACGACAAAATTCAATGTGAAATATTGACTAGTCTTTAATTACACTAACCTTTTTAATAGTTCCGAAGAGTGATGTAGAGGATGGTGACTTTGAAATAGAGGAGGAAGTGTCTGATATGGAAGAGAATGCTGGATCATAATGAATCATACTCTGGTGAGGACGAAATTGCTGGTGGTGATATTAATGTAAAGAAAAATGACAATATAGCATGGTCTTCTACCTGAGAGTCGAGGTAGAATGCAGTCTACCTACATTACATAGAAACATGTAAGCACAATCACACACTGGTAAAAGTAGGCAACTTTAAATACTTAACGTAAATAGTTTAAATAAGTGTTCTAGAAATGCCGCGAACAGGATTCGAACTAACGCAGACTTAGATAGACCACAGAGCCACCAGGGATGTAGATGTATCTTTGTAATTTTAGCAACATCTGACCATTATTCTCAAACAAAGAAAATGACATGTAACATTTGAAGTATATTAATGTAAGATAACTTTTTTTACAGACAATATCTTTAAAATCACAATGTAATTATTTGTACATTTTCTTTCATAGCTTCATGCTGTTCTTAAACATCGAAACACTTTGCTATTAATAAATACTAAAATAACTGGCTTAATAATTTAAATAACAGTCTGTTAAATAATATGCATTCACTGTCATTGCGGTATTGTAAATACTCATAATTTTACAGTTAATATTTGTAATGTACTGATCAATATCAGCACAATCACAGACGATAGCATTCTTTTTACATTCCCTTGCATAGTTTTATACTGTTTATACACATCAGAAATAGTTTTTCCTATAATTATCTGCATTTAAAATGTAAAACTAAAGTAAATATCCATAAAACAATGGTAAAAATTGTTGTTTCTTTATAATGTATATTATTGTATTTCTACAGCTTATTGTGGTGAAAAAGGGATGCATGGCTGTAAAAATACAGGAAGTTTAATGTATTTCGCATTTACTGACATTTTCTATTATTCTACACAACGAAAGTTAAATATAAGTGTATCCTTTTTTTTTTACAGTGTGGTTAACCACTCCTCTACACTATTGCTGGTTAACCACTCTTCTACACTGTATTGCTGGTTAACCACTCTTCTCAACTGTATTGCTGGTTAACCACTCCTCTACACTGTATTGCTGGTTAACCACTCCTCTCCACTGTCACAGTGTAACACCCACCAGGGTTATAAGGGCACAAGGCGAGACCCAAATGCAGACACAGGCAGCAGATGGTAGCGCTCCAATATTTATTATAACAAAGGGAATAGGCAAAGGGAGGTCGGGGACAGGCGAGAGTTCATAAACCAGGTCAGAGTCCAAGCAGTACCAGATGATAGGCAGTCTCGAGGCAGGCCATGCAGGGGTCAGAAACCAGATCCGAGTCCAAAACAGTACAAGGCGATAGGCAGGCTGGTAGTCAGAACAGGCACAGTGGTCAGGCAGGCGGGTTCGGAGTCAGGACAGACAAGTGTCGAAGCCAGGAGGACTAGAAACAAACAGAGACTGGGAAAAATAGGAGCAAGGAAAAACGCTGGTTGACTTGGCAAACAAGACAAACTGGCACAGAGAGACAGGAATCATAGGTGATATATACACCGGGGATAATAAGAGACACCTGGAGGGCGTGGAGACAATCACAAGGACAGGTGAACCAGATCAGGGTGTGACAAGGGTAGTGCTACTGTACAGCCACTTACTCTGCTTATGAAACACCCAATTATTAGCAGTAAAGAATCCTGTCTGTTGGAGGAACAGAGCGTTGACGCCTATTTTTATCTCAACCTTCCTTTCTCAGACAGGACAGGACAGAACTGCTCCTTGTTTTTAGTCTTGGAGATGCCACCAAAAATCCCTCTGGCCCGAGTTGAACCGGGCAATGGCCCATCACGTCATCGGGCGAACACCGGGAGGGAAGAGCACCCTTCTCAAATCAAACAGTAATCTGCGCCGCTCTGTCATGTTGTCAACAAGGCAGCATGGTGCATCTTCCAGAAACATACAACATTTATAAAATACATGTTTTACTTTTCAAAATAGTTTTCATTAGGAAGGCAGAAAAAGTGTTTTTATCTACATAAATCCCTTCTTTAAATGTAACCTTTATTTTACTAGGAAAGTCAGTTAAGAACGAATGTGTATTTACAATGATGGCTTATGCTCAGGGAACTAGCAACCTTCCAGTTACTGGCTCAACGCTCAACGCTAACCACTTGGCTACCTGCCACCCCTTTAGCACGTGAAAACAGAATCCTACTCATCACTCCACGTGCTTGATTACGTCACTATTGTTTTCAGCCTACGGCCAGAGTGGAGGACCTCGCTTACGCCCGGGAGGCACCCCGGATCCAAAAACAATGCAACAACTTTTCACCCGGTTCAAACTCCTCCCACCGGGTTAACCTGGGCCAGATAAACAAACCCCCTCGGTGTGTTCCAGAGTGTTCCGTCTCCCTCCTTCTGACCCAGATCGGATACTCCCAGGTTGCCTGTACTTGTTGTATATGACTACACTGCTGCTGTGTTGCTGTGAGCCACTGACAGACTAACACGCTAACAACACACAGCCCGCAGGAGAGCTCATAAGCTAAGTGCAGAATGTTTCCCGGTGTTGCCTTGTCTCTTTTTAAGAGTCTGGTTTCTTCCCCTTCTACTGCACCAAACTAAACGGTAATCCTTCCGAATGTGAGACCCCAGAAACCACATTGAACACTATTCACCGTTCCTCTCCGTCGCTGCGAAATCCATCACAATAGGCCCATGGTGCCGCCATCCACTCTGCCTCTGCCTCTGACTCTTAATGTTAGGCCGTATATGAGCCTTCACACACAGCGGAGGGCTTGATGCTCAGGGCTGCGATCAAGTGACAGAGTGGAAGTGAAGGTGGGGTAGTGCAGGATAGAAATACATAGCCCAGAATGGTATGTTTTAGGGGGTTTACGGTAAGTGTGTGTGTTGTTCGGTTGAGAGAGGGGGGGGGGGGGGGGGGGGTATTCTTGTCTGGTGTGAGGCTAGTGTTTGGTAGAAGATTAGGTTGAATATGGTTTTAGTTTTATACATGCATTGACACACCATGACTATCATACATCTAGGCATGTACTGTGCTGAAATCTTCCTGTCTGGTGTGAGGCTAGTGTTTGGTAGAAGATTAGGTTGAATATGGTTTTAGTTTTATACATGCATTGACACACCATGACTATCATACATCTAGGCATGTACTGTGCTGAAATCTTCCAGTGTATTTGCACAAGGACGTCTTTATCTTCCCTTGGCTGAACAATAGCAGTGCTGCCAGAAAACGTGTGGCCAGGCGGCATTTGCCTCAGCACTTTTCAATCAGGTGTACGTACCACTTTTGATTTAGTTTAATAAAATATAGCGACGCAAAGTGTTTAAAGAGGAGCAGGGTGCTGTTTTTTAGACCGATACCTCATATCCTTCACAACTGAGTTCTGCGGCATGCTCTTTGCGTGTCTTGACCAATCACATTCACGGAAATTGCAGGTGCCACGCACAACGCTCAAAGCTCAAGGCGCGCTCTCCACTTTCCTCCGGTATTTATTTAGTAAGCGTGATAACATGGGAATTAGACTATGTTCAGTCTGATCAACTGTAGGCTACTAACATCAGCAGCTGCATAGTCTAGCCTACTACGCGCCCTGTCCCTCTGGCCAGGGTTAACGAATTATTTATAGCCCATTTGTTTGTGAGAAAATGTGAATAGGATCAAGTTTGGTTTATATTCAAAATTGGGCTGACTAGGCTAGCTAGACTTTTTCAATCCGAAATGTTTAACTGTAATGAATCAATAAACACAATAGGTGACAGATGATGTTTTATTAGGCCTACAGTTGCATAGGGCAGGACTACACGATGCAAACCTGCATAAAGCTTGCTCAGCCCTGTGAGTTTTATTGTCAAATCATGTTGCTTTCTCTGTGTCTGTGTATAGGAAACCCCCTTAGTCGTTCTTTAAAATATAATTCATAAGTACAAGGTTGCTGCAGTTTGACAGGGTTCTCATCTTCCCAAGGCCAGGAGTTTTTCCAGGAGTTTTTTTAAAACCATGTGACCTGATTAGAAAAAGTCTGGTCCAATCATAGCCCATATTAAACGTTTTTACAACAGATGAACCACGTTATACCAGAGTTTTACCTAGTTCGGTTACCAGATAAGGCAAATATGGGCTGCAGATTTTTTTTCGCCACACCACTCTGGGACATATGGTGCCACCTCTGCGGAGAGAGGGTTCCTTCCCCTGTATCCAGGTGACAGCAGAGCAGTATGCCTCTCATTGTGACAAATCCAAGGCGATAAGAGGGGGGTATAGACCTAAGAAGGTGGGCAACGGGAAAAAAAACATTACATGAACCTTGTAACAGAATTCAGAACAAATTAGGAGAGCGGGACAAATAAAACATACCCGTAGATGTCATTGTCTAGAGCAGGCACTGCCCCTCACACCCCCTGATCTCTTCCTCTTCCCCTCTCTCTCTGCGCCTGCTTTCGTTCAGAACCGCAGACAGCGACATGCCTCGCGGAGCTCTGTTGCCATGGCAACGCGCTGCCTGCTTGCAGTGGCTCCTGGTGCGCTTTGAAGCAGCTGTAATTGTATATTCTGACAAGACCCTCAGCTCCCGATGCAGCATCCGGGTAACGCATACAGCATCTGCAAAGCATTCAGTGCAGTGATTTAGGCTAAATAAAGCAGCGTTTAAAAGTAGGTCAATTCGTTATCTCACCGTTTCACAATACACATGTCATGGCAGTAATCTTCGAGATGACCTGTTGGAGGGAGAGAGACATGGAGGAGGAATTGGAGAGGGGGGGGGGGGGGGGGGGGGGGGGGGGGGGGGGGGGGGGGGCATGAATTTGGGTTGCTCAGACTGTTATGGTCTTGTCAGCGTTTACTGTTCGGCCATGCAGCCAGTTAACATACTATCTATTACGCATGTGTCGGGGAAGAAGACATTCAATTGTCTCTACTGAATGAACCTAGCACTCTCAGCCACAGGGTGTCGCTGTTTACTGTTGCAATAGCAGAACAGGATGGGTTGTTCAAATAACCCATTATAGACCTACACAAGACAAACCTAGGAAAGCTGAAGTGGCAAAAATGTAGATATCTATAATTTTAATATTGTGACACACTGACTGCATTACTTGTACTATCTATCACATCTAAATGTTTAATGTATTTGAATAGAGGATGTAATAATTTAAAAAATAGTGGTGAGTAAGCTGAAATTCGTGGTATTATAGAGGCTTCCCACAAAGTATAACAACTGATAAAATAAAGACAGTGTATTGCTGATAAAATAAGGACAGTGTATTGCTGATAAAATAAAGACAGTGTATTGCTGATAAAACAAGGACAGTGTATTGCTGATAAAATAAAGACAGTGTATTGCTGATAAAATAAAGACAGTGTATTGCTGATAAAATAAAGACAGTGTATTGCTGATAAAATAAGGACAGTGTATTGCTGATAAAATAAAGACAGTGTATTGCTGATAAAATAAGGACAGTGTATTGCTGATAAAATAAAGACAGTGTATTGCTGATAAAATAAGGACAGTGTATTGCTGATAAAATAAAGACAGTGTATTGCTGATAAAATAAAGACAGTGTATTGCTGATAAAATAAGGACAGTGTATTGCTGATAAAATAAGGACAGTGTATTGCTGATAAAATAAGGACAGTGTATTGCTGATAAAATAAAGACAGTGTATTGCTGATAAAATAAAGACAGTGTATTGCTGATAAAATAAAGACAGTGTATTGCTGATAAAATAAAGACAGTGTATTGCTGATAAAATAAAGACAGTGTATTGCTGATAAAATAAAGACAGTGTATTGCTGATAAAATAAGGACAGTGTATTGCTGATAAAATAAAGACAGTATATTGTTGGTAAAATAACGACAGTGGTGTAAAGTGCTTAAGTAAAATATGTTAAAGTACTACTTAAGTAGTTTTTTTGGGTATCTGTACTTTACTTTACTATTTATATTTTTGACAACTTTTACTTTTTCTCCACTACATTCCTAAAGAAAATAATGTACTTTTTACGCCATACAATTCCCGCATTTATCAAGTAAACCTCCCTGGTCATCCTTACTGCCTCTGATCTGGCGGACTCACTAAACACAATGCCTCTGATCTGGCGGACTCACTAAACACAAAGCCTCTGATCTGGCGCACTCACTAAACACAATGCCTCTGATCTGGCGAACTCACTAAACACAATGCCTCTGATCTGGCGGACTCACTAAACACAATGCCTATGATCTGGTGGACTCACTAAACACACATGCTTCATTTGTAAATTATGTCTGAGCGTTGGAATGTGCCCCTGGCAATGAAATCTGGTTTGCTTATAAGGAATGTGAAATTAAATGTACTTTTAATACTTAATTAAGTATATTTAAAACCAAATACTTTCAGACTTTTACTCAAGTAGTATTTAACTGGGTGACTTTCACTTTTACTTGAGTGATTTTCTATTAGAATACATGACATTGCCAAAAGTATGTGGACACCTGCTTGTCGAGCATCTCCTTCCAAAATAATTTGCATCAATATGGAGTTGGTCCCCCCTTTGCTGATATAACAGCCTCCACTCTTCTGGGAAGGCTTTCCACTAGATGTTGGAACATTGCTGCGGGGACTTGCTTCCATTCAGCTACAAGAGCATTAGTGAGGTGAGGCACTGATGTTGGGCAATTAGGCTTGGCTCACAGTCGACGTTCCAATTCATCCCAAAGGTGTTCGATGGGATTGAGGTCAGGGCTCTGTGCAAGCTAGTCAAGTTTTTCCACACTGATCTCAACAAACCATTTCTGTATGGACATCGCTTTGTGCACAGGGGCATTGTCATGCTGAAACAGGAAAGGGCCTTCCCCAAACTGTTGCCACAAAGTTGGAAGTACAGAATCGTCTAGAATGTCATTGTATGCTGTAGCGTTAAGATTTCCCTTCACTGTAACTAAGGGGCCTAGCCCGAACCATGAAAAACAGCCACATTCCATTATTCCTCCTCCACCAAACTTTACAGTTGTCACTATGCATAGGTAGCGTTCTCCTGGCATCCACCAAACTTTACAGTTGTCACTATGCATAGGTAGCGTTCTCCTGGCATCCACCAAACTTTACAGTTGTCACTATGCATAGGTAGCGTTCTCCTGGCATCCACCATACGCAGATTCGTCCGTCGGACTGCCAGATGGTGAAGCGTGTTTCCACTGCTCCAGAGTCCAATAACTGCCAGCTTTACACCACTCCAGCTGATGCTTGGCATTGTGTATGGTGATCTTAGGCTTGTGTGATCTTAGGTTTGTGTTTCATAAAGCTCCCGACGAATAGTTATTGTGCTGACATTGTTTCCACAGGCAATTTGGAACTCAGTAGGGAGTGTTGCAACCGAGGACAGACGATTTTTATGGACTACGCACTTCAGCACTCTGCGGTCCTGTTCTGTGAGCTCGTGTGGCCTACCACTTTGGGGCTGAGCCATCGTTTCCGTTTCACAGTAACAGAACATACAGTTGACCGGGGAAGCTCTAGCAGGGCAGAAATTTGATGAACTGACTTATTGGAAAGATGGCATCCTGTGACGGTGCCACGTTGAAAGTCACTGAGCTCTTCAGTAAGGCCATTCTACTGCCAATGTTTGTCTATGGAGATTGCATGGCAGTGTGCTTGATTTTATACACCTGTCAGCAACGCGTGTGGCTGAAAAATGAATCCAGTCATTTGAAGGGTGTCCACATACTTTTGTATATGTATCGTATCTTTACTTTTACTCAAGTATGACAAGTGGATACTTTTTCCACCACTGATAAGGACAGTATATTGCTGATCAAAGACAAAGTATAAATGTAAAACAGCCTGTTTTTTGTAATTATTGGTTTTGCTTAACTGTGCCATTGGAAACATGTCCTGTGAATCCCAGTGTACTGTTTTTGTCACCCATGCCCTTTATATATATATACTTTTCAATAAATTTCAATAAGGACAGTATATTGCTGATCAAATAAGGACAGTATATTGCTAATCAAATAAGGACAGTATTTTGCTCATTAAATAAGGACAGTATATTGTAAGAGGTGATACAATTAGGTCGATCCGTTATGGAAAGACAGTTACTTCAAAGCCAGGGCATGACGGTATTGGCCTACAGGTTAAGAACCACAAGGTGCCCAGACGCATGATGGTGCTGTTACATCATAAACGGGTAATAGAGGCGCGTAATAGGGCCGTTCTTGAAGGGATGAGACATTCAGTAGCTGCAGAGAGACAGCAGCATCAGGGCGGACGTTAAAGAGCGCTATTCTAAATGGCAAGACGATAGAAATAACAAACACTTGTAGTGCGATCCACTGATACGGAATTTATTTGTGTGCTTTCAGATTTGAGCATTTCTGCGTTAGGCCTATAGTCTAGTTTTTCTAGCATACAATGGCGATACAAACCCGGAAAAGACGGTGGTTAGGTGGATGGGCATTTCCTTATTTTGCTCTTCTTTTTCTTCATTTGAAAGGAATCTCCGGACAGATACGATACTCCATTCAAGAGGAATTGAAAGTCGGAACGGCAGTTGGGAATATAGCTAAAGACCTGGGATTCGACACCTCGAGACTAGCGGACCGGAATCTTCGCATTGTGTCTGGAACAAAGCACGAGCTCTTCCAGGTTAACCAGAGAAATGGTGCTTTGTTAGTGAACCACAGAGTAGACAGAGAGGAACTGTGCGTAAAAAACACGCCGTGTTTCATCAACCTAAAAGCAGTGATAGAAAATCCGCTAGAAATGCACCAAGTGACAGTAGAGATAATAGATGTAAATGACAATTCCCCTAAATTCCCTGAGGAAACATATAATTTGGAAATACTAGAGTCGGCATTGGCAGGGACACGCTTCCAAGTGGAGGGAGCACACGACTCAGATGTAGGCTTAAATGCTTTGCAGTCTTACACCTTAAGCCACAACCAGTATTTTCGTGTGGAAACAGAAGAATTTGGTGAAGACGGTCAAATCCCATTTCTAGTATTACAAAAACCATTGGATAGGGAGCTTATTTCTCAACACACGTTGCTGTTAACAGCGTTAGATGGGGGCAAGCCACCCAAAACAGGAGCCCTTAATATCACAGTTATTGTGTCTGATATAAATGACAATGCACCCGTGTGTGACAAGCAGAAATACACAGTAACCGTAAAGGAAAGTGCACCTGCGGGGACATTTTTAATTCGATTGAATGCCTCTGATACGGACGAGGGTCTAAATGGCGAGGTCAAGTATTCTTTGCGAGGCAAATTTAGAGCTATGGGTGCTGAGCCCTTTGAGTTGGACAGTAAAACAGGAGAGCTAAAAGTGAAGGGAGGCCTTGATTTCGAGGAGAAGCAAGTGTATGAGATGAAGATACTGGCAGCGGATACAGGAGCGGTGTCTCTCTCCACACACTGCAACGTGCTCGTCAGAGTTGAAGACGTGAACGACAACAGGCCCGAGATTGACGTCACCTCTCTGTCCAGCCGGATCCCTGAGGACGCACCTCCCGGTACCGTGGTAGCGCTAATGGGGATGACGGACCTGGACTCGGGTGTGAACGGACAGGTAGTCTGTTCTTTACCGAAGGATTTACCGTTTGATCTGAAGCCTTCTCCCGATGGGCATTTCTATTCGTTAGTCACGAATGCATTCCTTGATAAAGAGTCTGTGGCTCGGTATGATATTACCATCACGGCTAAAGACTTAGGAACCCCTCCTTTGACATCAACTAAAGTCATTCAAGTGGAGGTAGTAGATGTTAACGATAACAATCCACGTTTCACTGAAAACCCTTACACATTTTATGTAGTTGAAAACAATAAACCCGGCATGCCTATTTTCTCTGTAAGCGCTTCTGATTTTGATGAAGGAGAAAATGCAGCCATTACATATTCACTGGACCGTGGGAGCACTGGACAAAGCGTGAATTCCTTCCTAAACATAAATGAAGGCAACGGTAACATTTATGCACTAAAGAGCTTTGACTTTGAAACCCTCAAAACATTCCAGTTTCACATCATTGCCCAGGACTCTGGAACTCCGTCACTAAGCAGCAACGTCACAATAAACGTGTTCATTCTGGATCAGAACGACAACGCTCCAGTGATCTTGTATCCAGTCAGCGCTAACGGTTCCACTGAAGGTGTGGAGGAGATTCCTCGCAATGTGAACGCAGGCCATTTGGTGACTAAAGTGAGAGCCTATGACGCTGATATAGGATATAACGGCTGGTTATTATTTTCACTGCAGGAAGTTACTGACCACAGTCTCTTTGCTTTGGACCGTTATACAGGATCTATAAGGACACTTCGGTCATTCACAGAGACAGACGAGGCTGAGCATAAACTGGTCATACTGGTAAAAGACAATGGGAACGTTTCACTCTCAGCAACAGCTACTGTGATTATCAACGTTGTGGAGCCCAAAGAGGCTTTTGCAGCTTCTGATGTTAAAAGCGCAGTAAAAGACGAGGAGGAGAACAGCGTTACATTTTATTTGATCATCACTTTGGGGTCAGTTTCAGCACTTTTTATCATCAGTATCTTCGTGTTGATTATAATGCAGTGCTCCAAAGCCCCAGACGATTCCTCCAAGTATTTACAAGATGTGAATTACGACGGGACACTGTGCCACAGCATCCAGTACAGATCCGGAGACAAACGGTACATGTTAGTTGGACCCAGAATGAGTATAGGTTCTACTATAGTCCCGGGCAGCAATGGGAATACTCTAGTGGTACCTGACCACAGGAGAAGAGCTTCTGGAGAGGTAAGAACTGTCTTTATCCGTTACTGCCTATTAAGTCGGAGAAAGAGACATATTTTGAGTGAATGTGTGTGCTCGCATATTGTCGTCTGTGCGTAATGTCCATACGCAAACTCGCTGTAGGGGGCGCTGTCCATGGTGCTGAATTCCAAGCTCACGTCTTAGGTTAGCTGGTGAGTGCATGCTAGGATAGGCTACTGCCTGAGGTGTATTATCTGTTATTTACCTGTGCATTCCTTCGATTTAGTATGTTTCTCTTCCTCCCCTATCTAAACACCCCTTTATCTGTACTCGTTATTTTATTTGTATTTTTACTGATATCGGCGTATTTACTGGATTCGATACAGACGACACACACGGAGCTCATCGTAGCCTGTTGGGTGGACAAGAATCCCGGACCACATGGTGTCAGTGTAACATAAGGAGACAGTTTGGTACTTTGTAGATTAGACCCTACCCCTCTCTGGGCCGTTTTGTTTCACACACTGAGAGACTGGTGTGGACACCCGAACAAGACGTGTATACGATAATCAGATAATAGGTGTATTATTTTTCGGTGCTGAAGCATTTGATTCAGTATGGATCATTACGAGTTGTCCATCTGATCAGTAGGTTTGTAATTTTTCATTGAGGATTGTGCTTAATTGTCTGTTTAACGATGGGAGACGGAGGACAAAGGCGCAGATGGGAGTACTGGTGTGTTGCTCTGCGTTTCTCTTTGCTGCTGTGCTTCGTGGAGCAGGTTTCGGCTCAGATAAGGTACTCTATTCCAGAGGAGGTGAAAGAGGGATCCGTTGTTGGAAATGTTGCTAAGGATTTGGGTCTTGACGTCAGTAGTTTGGTGGAGAGGCGGTTTCGTATCGTATCTGGATCTAAGGACGCTCTTTTCCAGATAAATCAGAACAATGGCGTCTTGTATGTTCATAAGAATATCGACAGAGAGGAGCTCTGTGATGGCACTGGCGTGTGCTTGATTGACCTTAAAATAGTCGTTGAAACCCCGCTAGAAGTCCATTATGTAGGTGTAGAAATCACAGATGTGAATGATAATTCACCTAATTTTCCAGAAAAGGAACAGCAATTTGAGATAGCTGAGCATACCCCTCCAGGTACACGGTTCCAATTACATGCAGCTCATGATCCTGATGTTGGGATGAATTCAGTTCATACCTATAAAATAACGTCTAACGATCATTTTGAAATCGATGTGCGGCAAAGCGATGAGGACAAAATACCGTTTTTAGTTTTAAAGAAGTCGCTAGATAGGGAACAAAACCACAACTACACGCTTCTCCTAACAGCGATAGATGGAGGTAATCCTCAAAGATCAGGAACTCTAAATGTTACAATTGTTGTTCTAGATAGTAATGATAACCGTCCCGTCTTTAGTCAGGATACATATAATGTTAGGATACAAGAAAACGTTGGAGTTGGTACAGTTGTTATTAGAGTAAATGCAACTGATCCAGATGAAGGAAGTAATAGTGAGGTTGAGTTCAGCCTGGGTAAAACCTTAAGGAGAAAAGTCTATGATATTTTTGAACTGGATAGGCTAACTGGAGACATTAGAGTTAAAGGTGAGGTGGACTTCGAGGACACAGAGGTGTATAAACTAGATGTTCAGGCCTCGGACAAAGGACAACCTCCACTGACTGTGGAATGTAGAGTGATCATAAAGATAATCGATATTAATGACAATGAGCCAGACATTGATGTAACATCCCTCTCTAATACAGTGTCTGAAGATTCCAAACCAGGAACTGTTATTTCTCTCATCAGTGTCACAGATAAAGACTCTGGTATTAATGGTAAAGTGATTTCAAGTATATCAGAAAATATACCTTTTGATTTGAAGCCATCATATAAAGAAAACGTATATTCTATAGTCACAAAAGGACGTTTAGATCGAGAACTCGTGTCCCATTATGACATCACTATAACAGCCACTGACTGTGGTCAGCCTCCTCTGTCCACATTCAAAACTTTGAGCGTCCAGATATCAGATGTGAATGATAACAGTCCAGAATTCTCCAAAAAACCTCTTGAGCTGTACTTAGTGGAAAATAATGCCCCCGGTGCGTCCATATTCTCTGTAACCGCCACTGATAAAGACTTGAACGAAAATGCTGCTATTTCATATCACACAATCAGAGGAGAAGGGACACAGAACGATATGACATCTTTTTTGAATATCAATTCTGATAACGGACTTATTTCCGCTCTAAAAAGCTTCGATTTTGAAACCCTCAAAACGTTCCAATTCCAAGTTGTTGCTACAGACTCTGGAACTCCGTCACTAAGCAGCAACGTCACAATAAACGTGTTCATTCTGGATCAGAACGACAACGCTCCAGTGATCTTGTATCCAGTCAGCGCTAACGGTTCCGCTGAAGGTGTGGAGGAGATTCCCCGCAATATGAACGCAGGCCATTTGGTGACTAAAGTGAGAGCCTATGACGCTGATATAGGATATAACGGCTGGTTATTATTTTCACTGCAGGAAGTTACTGACCACAGTCTCTTTGCTTTGGACCGTTATACAGGACAGATAAGGACACTTCGGTCATTCACAGAGACCGACGAGGCTGAGCATAAACTGGTCATACTGATGAAAGACAATGGGAACGTTTCACTCTCAGCAACTGCTACTGTGATTATCAACGTTGTGGAGCCCAAAGAGGCTTTTGCAGCTTCTGATGTTAAAAGCGCAGTAAAAGACGAGGAGGAGAACAGCGTTACATTTTATTTGATCATCACTTTGGGTTCAGTTTCAGCACTTTTTATCATCAGTATCATCGTGTTGATTATAATGCAGTGCTCCAACCCCCCAGACGATTCCTCCAAGTATTTACAAGATGTGAATTATGACGGGACACTGTGTCACAGCATCCAGTACAGATCCGGAGACAAACGGTACATGTTAGTTGGACCCAGAATGAGTATAGGTTCTACTATAGTCCCGGGCAGCAATGGGAATACTCTAGTGGTACCTGAACACAGGAGGAGAGCTTCTGGAGAGGTAAGAACTTACCCTAACCTTTACTCTCCATAATGTATTTTATTTTGATCATGTTTGGTCCGTGGCTAATATACGTAGGCAAAGTAGCTGCCGTGGTTGCTGTCCATATAGTGCTGAACTTCAAGCTCCCTTAATTAGTTGGAGAGAGCATGCTAGACTACTACCATACCTGCGTTTCCTGTTATTTTGCAATGTATCTACTCACCTTCCATCTCCATTTGTACTCGTTATTTGATAGCTAATGTATGCATATTTATTGGTAGTGTAAGGACCCTGGGTTTATAAGCGCGGATATCGACTTTGCCGCACGAGCATGCTTTTGCGGCACAGTCGATAGCGCGCCGGACGTTGGGCTCGAAGGTCGAGGGTTCGAGACCTGCTCCCTGCTGTTTCATTACATTGGTGTCAGAAGTGATCGGACCTTGCATCCACGACAGTGCGTGTGCTTGGCCGGTGAGCGCGTTCCTGTAAAACGTAGAGTCGCAAGCTAGCGCGAAGACGCGCTCTTTGAAAGGAGGGAGTAGTGTAACGACCCTGGGTTTATAAGCGCGGAAATCGACTCTGCCGCACGAGCATGCTTTTGCGGCACAGTCGATAGCGCGCCGGACCTCGGTCTAGAAGGTCGAGGGTTCGAGACCTGCTCCCTGCTGTTTCATTACAGTATGTAATCTCTCGGAGCTCATATAATTGTGGATGGAATCCCAGCCCACAGGGTGCCAGTGTAGCACAATGATACTGTCTGGTGCTATGTACTATAGACCCTGCCCCTCTCTGGGCTGTTTTGTTCTGCTTCTATCTGATTTGGTTTGTTCTAAAGAGAGCTGAGCAGACATCCGAAAACCCTGATATGTTGGACAGAGAGAACCCTATTCTTTTCCGGTGCTGAAATATTGGATACAGTATGGATAATAACGAATTGTCTATCTGAATATTAGGATTATATTTTTTTTCATTGAGGATTGTGCATAATTGTGTATTTCACGATGGGAGACGGAGGACAAAAGCGCAGATGGGAATACTGGTGGGTTGCTCTGCGTTTCTCTTTGCTGCTGTGCTTCGTGGAGCAGGTTTCGGCTCAGATAAGGTACTCTATTCCAGAGGAGGTGGAAGAGGGAGCCGTTGTTGGAAATGTTGCTAAGGATTTGGGTCTTGACGTCAGTACTTTGGTGGAGAGGCGGTTTCGTATCGTTTCTGGATCTAAGGACGCTCTTTTCCAGATAAATCAGAACAATGGCGTCTTGTATGTTCATAAGAATATCGACAGAGAGGAGCTCTGTGATGGCACCGGCGCTTGTCTGATAAACCTGAAAATCGCTGTTGAAAACCCTTTAGAGATTCATTATGTTGGTGTAGAAATAACGGATGTTAATGATCACTCGCCCAGTTTTACTGAAAAGGATCTGCACTTAGAGATAGCGGAAAATACCCTTTCTGATACGCGCTTTGAACTCCAGACCGCACGGGATGCAGATGTTGGATTGAACTCTGTGCGTATGTACGTATTAAGTAGTAATCCTCATTTCGAATTGGAATTAATTGATAATGGAGACGAAGACAAAGTTCCGTTTTTAATCTTAAGGAAGGCTATTGATAGAGAACAAAACACAAACCACTCATTCATTTTAACAGCAATAGATGGAGCCAATCCTCCGAGATCAGGAACTCTAAATATTACGGTTACAGTTGTTGATGTCAATGACAATCGACCCGTTTGTGGTAAAGATATCTATTCTGTTACTATCCAGGAAAATGCACCTATTGGAACAACCGTTTTAAACATAAACGCCACTGACACAGACGAAGGTCAAAATGGTGAAGTTGAATATGCACTTGGTAGAAACATAAAGCGCAAAGTTCATGACATATTTAATTTGAACAGTCTTACCGGTGAAATTCGTGTCATAGGTCCAGTAGACTTTGAAGAGAAGGAGGTTTACAAATTAACAGTGCAAGCCTCTGACAAAGGACAACCCCCACTATCAGTCGACTGTAGAGTTGTCATCAAGATAACGGATGTAAACGACAATAAACCAGAAATAGAGGTGACGTCACTGTCTAACATGATATCCGAGGACTCAAAGTCTGGAACAGTCATATCTCTCATTAGCGTAACGGATACAGACTCCGGTAACAACGGCAAAGTCCTATTAACAATATCCGAGGAGGTCCCATTTGAATTAAAACCATCATTTCAGGACAATGCGTATTCTGTCGTCACAAAAGGGCGATTAGATCGAGAACTCGTGTCCCATTATGACATCACAATAACAGCCACTGACTGTGGTCAGCCTCCTCTGTCCACATTCAAAACTCTGAGCGTCCAGATATCAGATGTGAACGATAACAGCCCAGAATTCTCTCAAAACCCTATTGAGCTGTATTTAGTGGAGAATAACCCCCGGGGTGAATCCATATTCTCTGTAAGCGCCACAGATAAAGACTTGAATGAAAATGCTGCGATTTCATATCACATTGTTAGAGGTGAGGGGACACAAAATGATATGGCATCTTTCTTGAATATCAATTCTGATAATGGTCATATTTCCGCTCTAAAAAGCTTTGATTTTGAATTTCTCAAAATGTTCCAATTCCAAGTTGTTGCTACAGACTCTGGAACTCCGTCACTAAGCAGCAACGTCACAATAAACGTGTTCATTCTGGATCAGAACGACAACGCTCCAGTGATCCTGTATCCAGTCAGCGCTAACGGTTCCGCTGAAGGTGTGGAGAAGATTCCCCGCAACATGAACGTAGGCCATTTGGTGACTAAAGTGAGAGCCTATGACGCTGATATAGGATATAACGGCTGGTTATTATTTTCAATTCAGGAAGTTACTGACCACAGTCTCTTTGCTTTGGACCGCTATACAGGACAGATAAGGACACTTCGGTCATTCACAGAGACAGACGAGGCTGAGCATAAACTGGTCATACTGGTAAAAGACAATGGGAACGTTTCACTCTCAGCAACAGCTACTGTGATTATCAACGTTGTGGAGCCCAAAGAGGCTTTTGCAGCTTCTGATGTTAAAAGCGCAGTAAAAGACGAGGAGGAGAACAGCGTTACATTTTATTTGATCATCACTTTGGGGTCAGTTTCAGCACTTTTTATCATCAGTATCTTCGTGTTGATTATAATGCAGTGCTCCAAAGCCCCAGACGATTCCTCCAAGTATTTACAAGATGTGAATTACGACGGGACACTGTGCCACAGCATCCAGTACAGATCCGGAGACAAACGGTACATGTTAGTTGGACCCAGAATGAGTATAGGTTCTACTATAGTCCCGGGCAGCAATGGGAATACTCTAGTGGTACCTGAACACAGGAGGAGTGCTTCTGGAGAGGTAAGCGCTGTACATTTATAATCTTATGTGTTTGTTTTCGGCCTATATGGGTGTTTGGGAAATATGATGATACATCTCTTAAAATAGTTGACGAGTCATAACCTGGCCCCAGCAACACTCCTTTTTCTACAAACGGCATTTCTGTGCATAATGGCTGGTGCGGTTGAGGTCATCTCTAGTGGTGCTGAATTGTACATTCATTGTTTTCCGTTGAACGCGTGTTGTTACCTTCTCTTCTTTTTTAAGTGTGTTGGCCAATCCTCTACATCATCTTAGTAGCCTACTGTTCCATACCTGTCACGATCGTCGAATGAAGTAGACCAAAACGCAGCGTGGTGAGCGTACATATGTAAAGGCTTTCATATTCGTCCACCTCCTCGGACGAGGAGAGGCGAGACGGATCGGACCAATACGCGGAGTGGTTAGTGTTCATAATGATTTAATATAACAAAACTGAACACTAAATTACAAAAAAAAAAAAAGGAATAGCAAGAAACCTATACAGTACCGTGTGGTGAAAAACACAAACACGGAAACAAACACCCACAAAACACACGTGAAACCCAGGCTGCCTAAGTATGATTCTCAATCAGGGACAACGATTGACAGCTGCCTCTGATTGAGAATCATACCAGGCCGAACACAAAAATCCCAACATAGAAAATCAACCATAGACAAACCCACCCAACTCACGCCCTGACCAACTAAAATAAATACAAGACAAAGGAAAACAGGTCAGGAACGTGACAACATATTCCTTTTTATTAGGATGACGCCGACAAAAACAATAAACAATACAATAACAACCGTGAAGCTAAAGGGCTATGTGCCACAAACAAAGTTAACTTCCCACCACGAAAGGAGGGAAAAAGGGCTACCTAAGTATGGTTCTCAATCAGAGACAAAGATAGACAGCTGTCCCTGATTGAGAACCCTACCAGGCCAAAACATAGAAATACAAATACTAGAACTAAAGAACATAGAATGCCCACCCCAAATCACACCCTGACCAAACCAAATATAGACATAAAAAGGCTCTCTAAGGTCAGGGCGTGACAGTACCCCCCCCCCCCCCCCCCCCCAAAGGTGCGGACTCTGTCCGCAAAACCTGAACCTATTGGGGAGGGTTTGGGTGGGCATCTATCCGCGGTGGCGGCTCAGGTGCGGGACGCAGACCCCGCTCCACCACTGGCTCACCCCACTTTGGTGGCACCTCTGGTGCGGGGACCCTCGCCGCCGACCCCGGACTGGGGACCCTCGTTGCGGGCCCCGGACTGGTCACCCTCGTTGCGAGCCCCGGACTGGTCACCCTCGTTGCGGGCCCCGGACAGAGCACCCTCGTTGCGGGCCCCGGACTGGGCACCCTCGCTGCGGGCCCCGGACTGAGCACCCTCGTTGCGGGCCCCGGACTGGGCACCCTCGTTGCGGGCCCCGGACTGGGCACCCTCGTTGCGGGCCCCAGACTGGGGACCCTCATTGCGGGCCCCGGATTGGGGACCTTCGCTGGAGCCTCCGGCCTGGAGACCGTCGCTGGAGGCTCCGGACTGGAGAACGTCGCTGGAGACTCCGGACTGGAGAACGTCGCTGGAGACTCCGGACTGGGGACCTTGGCTGGAGACTCCGGACTGGGGACCGTCGCTGGAGACTCCGGACTGGGGACCGTCGCTGGAGACTCCGGACTGGAGGCCGTCGCTGGAGGCTCCGGACTTGAGAGCGTCGCTGGAGACTCCGGACTGGAGAACATCGCTGGAGGCTCCGGACTGCGGACCATCGCTGGAGACTCTGGACTGGAGACCGTCGCTGGAGGCTCCGGACTGGAGGCCGTTGTTGGAGGCTTCGTGCCATGACTCCTCACTGGAGGCTTCTTGCCATGGATCATCACTGGCGGCTTCGTACCATGGATCATCACTGGAGGCTTCTTGCTATGGATTATCACTGGAAGCTTCGTGCCATGGATCATCACTGGAGGCTTCTTGCCATGGATCATCACTGGAGGCTTCGTGCCATGGATCATCACTGGAGGCTTCGTGTCATGGATCACCACTGGAGGCTTCGTGCCATGGATCATCACTGGAGGCTTCTTGCCATGGATCATCACTGGAGGCTTCGTGCCATGGTTCATCACTGGAGGCTTTGTGCCATGGATCATCACTGAAGGCTTCTTGCCATGGATCATCACTGGAGGCTTCGTGCCATGGATCATCACTGGAGGCTTCTTGCCATGGATCATCACTGGAGGCTTCGTGCCATGGATCATCACTGGAGGCTTCGTGCCATGGATCATCACTGAAGGCTTCTTGCCATGGATCATCACTGGAGGCTTCGTGTCATGGATCATCACTGGAGGCTTCTTGCCATGGATCATCACTGGAGGCTTCGTGCCATGGATCATCACTGGAGGCTTTGTGCCATGGATCATCACTGGAGGTTTCTTGCCATGGATCATCACTGGAGGCTTCGTGCCAGGGATCATCACTGGAGGCTCCTTGCCATGGATCATCACTGGAGTGAGGAGACGTATGGGCAGTCTGGTACGTGGAGCTGCCACAGGGCTCACCAGGCTGGCGAGACATACAGGAGGCTTAGTTCTGGCGCAGGCACAGGACTCACCAGGCTGGAAAGACGTACAGGAGGCTTTGTTCTTGGCAGAGGCACCGGATACACTGAGCCGTGGAGGCGCACTGGAGGTTTTGAGCTTAGAGCTGGCACAACCCGTTCTGGCTGGATGCTCACCCTAGCCCGGCAGATGCGGGGAGCTGGGATGTAGCGCACCGGGCTGTGAACGCGCACTGGAGACACCGTGCGCTCCACCGCATAACGCTCGCCACGGTAAGCACGGGGAGTTGGCTCAGGTCTCCAACCTGACTCAGCCAATCTCCCCGTGTGTCCCCCCCAAAAAATTATTGGGGCTGCCTCTCGGGCTTCCTTGCTAGCCGTGTTCCCTCGTAACGATGCCGTTCTGCCTTTGCTGCCTCCAGCTCCTCCTTCGGACGGCGATATTCCCCAGCCTGCCACCAGGGTCCTTTACCGTCCAGGATTTCCTCCCAAGTCCATGAGTCCCCCTTACCACGCTGCTTGGTCCTTTTGTGGTGGGAAGTTCTGTCACAGCCGTCGAATGAAGTAGACCAAAACGCAGCATCGTGAGCGTACATATTCCTTTTTATTAGGATGACGCCGACAAAAACAATAAACAATACAATAACAACCGTGAAGCTAAAGGGCTATGTGCCACAAACAAAGTTAACTTCCCACCACGAAAGGAGGGAAAAAGGGCTACCTAAGTATGGTTCTCAATCAGAGAGAACGATAGACAGCTGTCCCTGATTGAGAACCCTACCCGGCCAAAACATAGAAATACAACTAATAGAACTAAAGAACATAGAATGCCCACCCCAAATCACACCCTGACCAAACCAAATAGAGACATAAAAAGGCTCTCTAAGGTCAGGGCGTGACAATACCATTTTATATTCTTCCTCGACCTTTCCTCACCCTTTTACATTGCTATTCCTTTAAGGGCTCCCGAATGGCGCAGCGTTCTAAGGCACTGCATCCTGGTTCGAATCCCGGCTGTATCACATCCGGCCGTGATTGGGAGTTCCATAGGGCGGCGCACAATTGGCCCATCGTCGTCCGGGTTTGGCCGGGGTAGGCCATCATTGTAAATAAGAATTCGTTCTTAACTGATTTGCCTAGTTAAATAAAGGTTAAATGAAAAATGGACCCATTGCAACTGTGGCTTTTATCAATACAAATAGTCACAACCAAATGTATGTACAAAACAATGCAGTCTACGGTGGTAAACAGGAGCTCGGAGCGCTGGGTGTCAGTATAACACAAGGTGACTGACTGGTGCTTTGTAGAATAGGCCCTGCCCCTCTCTGGGTTGTTTTGTTCCATACATAGGTCGGGGCGGACATTAGAACAAGACGATAGACATAAAGGATTGTGTTCTATTTCGCTGATGAAACATTGGATAAAGTGTGGATAGAAGCCCGTTGGCCATCTGATCTTCAGGATTGTATTTTTTCATTGAGGATTGTGTTTCATTTTCTATTTAACGATGGGAGACGGAGGACAAAGGCGCAGATGGGAATACTGGTGTGTTGCTCTGCGTTTCTCTTTGCTGCTGTGCTTCGTGGAGCAGGTTTCGGCTCAGATAAGGTACTCTATTCCAGAGGAGGTGAAAGAGGGATCTGTTGTTGGAAATGTTGCTAAGGATTTGGGTCTTGACGTCAGTACTTTGGTGGAGAGGCGGTTTCGAATCGTTTCTGGATCTAAGGACGCTCTTTTCCAGATAAATCAGAACAATGGTGTCTTGTATGTTTATAAGAATATTGACAGAGAGGAGCTTTGTGTCGGAAATGTTGCATGTGTGATAGATCTAGAGATCATTGTTGAAAACCCGTTAGAAGTCCATTACGTAGCTGTAGAAATAACAGACATAAACGATCATACCCCCAGCTTCTCCGAGAAAGATATACACATCAAAATAGCTGAGAATAAACTGCCAGGGGCTCGTTTTGAACTCCAGGCTGCGCGTGATTTGGACTATGGAATAAATTCAGTACGTACCTATAAATTAAATCAAAACGAGCATTTTGATTTAGAGCTGCGAGATAGCGGGGAAGGTGATAAAATCCCTTTTTTGGTTTTACAGAAAGCCTTAGATAGGGAACAGAAGACCAAACATGTATTACTATTGACAGCATTGGATGGGGGGAATCGGCCTAGAACAGGTACTCTGAACATCACTGTCACAGTCCTTGATACAAATGATAATCAACCTGTATGTAGCCAAGACGTCTTCTCAGTGACGTTACAGGAAAATGCTGATATCGGTAGGATTGTAGTAAGGGTTAACGCAACTGATACAGACCATGGATCAAATGGAGAAGTTGAATATACACTTGGTAGGAATTTAAAGCGTGGAGTATATGACATATTTGAACTGGATAGCCTTACTGGAGATATTCGGGTTAAAGGTCCAGTAGATTTCGAGGATAATGAGGTGTACAGGTTAAATATAGAGGCGTCTGATAAAGGACAACCTCCACTGACTGTTGATTGTCGAGTTATTATAAAGATAACTGATGTAAATGACAATAAACCATCTATTGGTGTTACATCCCTCTCTAATACGGTGTCTGAAGTTTCTAACCCAGGAACTGTTATTTCTCTCATCAGTGTGACAGATAAAGATTCCGGTATTAATGGTAAAGTGCTTGCTAGTATATCTGAAGACGTGCCATTTGAGTTAAAGTCATCATATAAAGAAAACGTATATTCTATCGTCACAAAGGGCCGTTTAGATCGAGAACTCGTGTCCCATTATGACATCACAATAACAGCCACTGACTGTGGTCAGCCTCCTCTGTCCACATTCAAAACTCTGACCGTCCAGATATCAGATGTGAACGATAACAGCCCAGAATTCTCCCAAAACCCTATTGAGCTGTATTTAGTGGAGAATAACCCCCGGGGTGAATCCATATTCTCTGTAAGCGCCACAGATAAAGACTTGAATGAAAATGCAGCAATTTCATATCACATTGTTAGAGGAGAAGGGACACAAAATGTCATTGCATCTTTCCTGAATATCAATTCTGATAATGGTCATATTTCCGCTCTAAAAAGCTTTGACTTTGAAACCTTCAAAACATTCCAATTCCAAGTTGTAGCTACAGACTCTGGAACTCCGTCACTAAGCAGCAACGTCACAATAAACGTGTTCATTCTGGATCAGAACGACAACGCTCCAGTGATCTTGTATCCAGTCAGCGCTAACGGTTCCGCTGAAGGTGTGGAGGAGATTCCCAGCAATGTGAACGCAGGCCATTTGGTGACTAAAGTGAGAGCCTATGACGCTGATATAGGATATAACGGCTGGTTATTATTTTCACTGCAGGAAGTTACTGACCACAGTCTCTTTGCTTTGGACCGCTATACAGGACAGATAAGGACACTTCGGTCATTCACAGAGACCGACGAGGCTGAGCATAAACTGGTCATACTGGTAAAAGACAATGGGAACGTTTCACTCTCAGCAACAGCTACTGTGATTATCAACGTTGTGGAGCCCAAAGAGGCTTTTGCAGCTTCTGATGTTAAAAGCGCAGTAAAAGACGAGGAGGAGAACAGCGTTACATTTTATTTGATCATCACTTTGGGGTCAGTTTCAGCACTTTTTATCATCAGTATCTTCGTGTTGATTATAATGCAGTGCTCCAATACCCCAGACGATCCCTCCAAGTATTTACAAGATGTGAATTACGACGGGACACTGTGCCACAGTATCCAGTACAGATCCGGAGACAAACGGTACATGTTAGTTGGACCCAGAATGAGTATAGGTTCTACATTAGTCCCGGGCAGCAATGGGGATACTCTAGTGGTACCTGACCACAGGAGGAGAGCTTCTGGAGAGGTAAGAACTGTCTTTGAGCATTAAACTTTGAAAGCGTATTGCTGGTTATTTGAATGTATTTATCGTGCGTAATGAAATGCATGACTGAAGATTTAGCGCTTGCTATCTACCTTGATGGCGCTGAATTGGTGATAAGTCTCTTGAAATAGTTTTTGTTTATATGGGCATGAGATATGCTGACATTTGAAAACGTTGACTGATTAGTCACAAACTAGGTCCCAACATGACACGTGAGTGTAATTCCCCTGTCTACAAACTGCTTTTCTGTGCGTAATGGAGAACTGAACTCGTTCATGCAATTGCTGTCCACCCCTGTGGTGCTGATTTACAAGATCATTGTTTTTCTTTGCAATCGTGTATGTACTATGCCTGTCTTTTACATCTGTAGACCTCTACATTCATTTAGTCCCAGTCCTTTTCATTTTACTCCCACTAAACCCTTCCTCGTCACACGCTAGTAACTGTAATATAGTGGTGGTTAATTTGCTGATCCTAATACAGAAAGGTACTATCGTTCTCGAGCCGTATGTACTCATGGTAAACGGTAGATCGGTCCGCAGTGTGTCAGTATAACACAAGGATACTTTCTGGTACTGTTATACTAGGCCCTGCCCCTATCTGTGCTGTTTAGTTCCCCACAGATACAGAGAGAGTCTTGGGGACATCAAATCAAGGCGTGCTATTTCAGACAAAGACTATTAAAAAAATTTCCGTTTGCTGAACCATTGGATTCGGTATGGATCATTACGACTTTTCCATCTGATCATTAGGATTGTAATTTCTCATTGACAACTGGGTTTGATTGTTTAACGATGGGAGACGGAGGACAAAGGCGCAGATGGGAGTACTGGTGTGTTGCTCTGCGTTTCTCTTTGCTGCTGTGCTTCGTGGAGCAGGTTTCGGCTCAGATAAGGTACTCTATTCCAGAGGAGGTGGAAGAGGGAGCCGTTGTTGGAAATGTTGCCAAGGATTTGGGTCTTGACGTCAGTACTTTGTTGGAGAGGCGGTTTCGTATCGTTTCTGGATCTAAGGACGCTCTTTTCCAGGTTCATCAGAACAATGGCGTATTGTATGTTCATAAGAATATCGACAGAGAGGAGCTCTGTGATGGCAATAGTGCGTGCATGATAAACCTGAAAATCGTTGTTGAGAATCCTTTAGAAATACATTATGTAGGGATAGAGATAAGTGATGTGAACGACCATTCACCCAGTTTCTCAGAGAAAGACCAGAATTTGGAAATAGCAGAATCTACTATGCCAGGCACAGGTTTCCAGTTACAGGCAGCACGTGATCCAGATTCCGGAATGAATTCCGTTCGTTTATATAAATTAAGCCATACTGAATATTTTGATCTGGAGCTGCGGGACACTGGAGAAGAAGGAAAAATCCCTGTTTTGAAATTACATAAACCTCTCGATAGGGAACGTGAAAGCAAACATATTTTAGTTTTAACCGCCATCGATGGCGGTAGCCCGCCAAGGTCAGGGCATGTCAACATTTCAATCACTGTTCTTGATAACAATGACAACAGACCTATTTTCAGCCAGGACGTTTATTCTGTGACAATACAGGAAAACGGTGCAGTTGGAACAATTGTTGCTAAAGTTAATGCTACCGATTTGGACGACGGTGTCTATTCTGAAATTATATATTCATTCGTGAAAAACCTAAAAAGAAAAGTATATGATACTTTTAGCTTAGATTCCAATACCGGTGAAATATCAGTGAAGGGTAATGTCGACTTTGAGGATACTGAAGTTTACAGAGCTGATGTTATGGCATCAGATAAAGGACAGCCCCCTATGAGGACAGAATGTAGGGTTATCATAAAAATACTTGATGTAAATGATAACAAACCCGAGATAGAGGTAACATCTCTTTCGAATAAGGTCTCTGAAGATTCCAAACCACAGACTGTTATTTCTCTCATAAGTGTAACTGACAAAGACTCCGGCATTAACGGTAAAGTCATTTGCATTCTGTCAGAAGATGTACCTTTTGAATTGAAACCTTCATTTCAAGATAACATGTACTCTTTTGTTACGAAACAGCGTTTAGATCGGGAACTTGTGTCCCATTATGACATCACAATAACAGCCACTGACTGTGGTCAGCCTCCCCTGTCCACATTCAAAACTCTGACCGTCCAGATATCAGATGTGAACGATAATAGTCCAGAATTCTCCCAAAACCCCCTTGAGCTGTATTTAGTGGAGAATAACGGACGTGGTGCGTCAATATTTTCTGTAAGCGCCGCAGATAAAGACTTGAATGAAAATGCTGCGATTTCATATCACATTGTTAGAGGTGAAGGGACACAGAATGCCATGGCATCTTTGCTGAATATCAATTCTGATAATGGACTTATTTCCGCACTGAAAAGCTTTGACTTTGAAACGTTAAAAACATTCCAATTCCAAGTTGTAGCTACAGACTCTGGAACTCCGTCACTAAGCAGCAACGTCACAATAAACGTGTTCATTCTGGATCAGAACGACAACGCTCCAGTGATCTTGTATCCAGTCAGCGCTAACGGTTCCGCTGAAGGTGTGGAGGAGATTCCCAGCAATGTGAACGCAGGCCATTTGGTGACTAAAGTGAGAGCCTATGACGCTGATATAGGATATAACGGCTGGTTATTATTTTCACTGCAGGAAGTTACTGACCACAGTCTCTTTGCTTTGGACCGCTATACAGGACAGATAAGGACACTTCGGTCATTCACAGAGACCGACGAGACTACGCATAAACTGGTCATACTGGTAAAAGACAATGGGAACGTTTCACTCTCAGCAACTGCTACTGTGATTATCAACGTTGTGGAGCCCAAAGAGGCTTTTGCAGCTTCTGATGTTAAAAGCGCAGTAAAAGACGAGGAGGAGAACAGCGTTACATTTTATTTGATCATCACTTTGGGGTCAGTTTCAGCACTTTTTCTCATCAGTTTCATCGTGTTGATTGTAATGCAGTGCTCCAATACCCCATACGATCCCTCCAAGTATTTACAAGATGTGAATTACGACGGGACACTGTGCCACAGTATCCAGTACAGATCCGGAGACAAACGGTACATGTTAGTTGGACCCAGAATGAGTATAGGTTCTACATTAGTCCCGGGCAGCAATGGGGATACTCTAGTGGTACCTGACCACAGGAGGAGAGCTTCTGGAGAGGTAAGAACTGTCTTTGAGCATTAAACTTTGAAAGCGTATTGCTGGTTATTTGAATGTATTTATCGTGCGTAATGAAATGTATGACTGAAGATTTAGCGCTTGCTATCTACCTTGATGGCGCTGAATTGGTGATAAGTCTCTTGAAATAGTTTTTTGTTTATATGGGCATGAGATATGCTGACATTTGAAAACGTTGACTGATTAGTCACAAACTAGGTCCCAACATGACACGTGAGTGTAATTCCCCTGTCTACAAACTGCTTTTCTGTGCGTAATGGAGAACTGAACTCGTTCATGCAATTGCTGTCCACCCCTGTGGTGCTGATTTACAAGATCATTGTTTTTCTTTGCAATCGTGTATGTACTATGCCTGTCTTTTACATCTGTAGACCTCTACATTCATTTAGTCCCAGTCCTTTTCATTTTACTCCCACTAAACCCTTCCTCGTCACACGCCTGTAACTGTAATATAGTGGTGGATAATTTGCTGATCCTAATACAGAAAGGTACTATCGTTCTCGAGCCGTATGTACTCATGGTAAACGGTAGATCGGTCCGCAGTGTGTCAGTATAACACAAGGATACTTTCTGGTACTGTTATACTAGGCCCTGCCCCTATCTGTGCTGTTTAGTTCCCCACAGATACATGGAGAGTCTTGGGGACATCAAATCAAGGCGTGCTATTTCAGACAAAGACTATTTAATTTTTTTCCGTTTGCTGAACCATTGGATTCGGTATGGATCATTACGACTTTTCCATCTGATCATTAGGATTGTAATTTCTCATTGACAACTGGGTTTGATTGTTTAACGATGGGAGACGGAGGACAAAGGCGCAGATGGGAGTACTGGTGTGTTGCTCTGCGTTTCTCTTTGCTGCTGTGCTTCGTGGAGCAGGTTTCGGCTCAGATAAGGTACTCTATTCCAGAGGAGGTGGAAGAGGGAGCCGTTGTTGGAAATGTTGCTAAGGATTTGGGTCTTGACGTCAGTAGTTTGGTGGAGAGACGGTTTCGTATCGTTTCTGGATCGAAGGACGCTCTTTTCCACATAAATCAGAACAATGGCGTCTTGTATGTTCATAAGAATATCGACAGAGAGGAGCTCTGTGATGGCACTGGCGTGTGCTTGATGAACCTGAAGATTGTAGTTGAGAATCCTCTAGAAATACATTATGTTCAGTTAGAAATCAAAGATGTCAATGACCATTCACCTATGTTCACAGAAAATGAGCAGCATTTTGAAATAGCAGAACATGTCCCTCCGGGAACTCGCTTACAAATTCCGACTGCTCGTGATCCGGACATAGGTGTAAACTCTGTACGTTTTTACAAATTAAGTCAGAATCATTTTTTCGACATTGAGATAAAAGATAGCGATGAGGACAAAATACCATTTTTAATATTACAGAAATCTCTAGATAGGGAGAACAGAATCAACCACTCATTGGTTTTAACTGCTATCGATGGAGGGAATCCGCCAAAATCAGGATCTCTAAATATAACCGTTACTGTTCTTGACGTAAATGATAACAAGCCTGTTTTTAGTCAAGACACATATTCTGTAACTTTACAAGAAAACGCCCCTATTGGTACCATCGTTGTAAAAGTAAATGCTACTGATCTAGATGAAGGGTTAAACCGTGTTGTTGAATACTCTCTTGGCAGAAACCTTAAAAGCAAAGTTTATGACGTGTTTGAATTGGATAGCGTTACAGGTGAAATTACAGTTAAGGCCCAGGTAGACTTTGATGACACCGAGGTGTACAAACTTAGTGTGCAAGCATCAGACAGAGGTCAGCCTCCATGGACTGTCGAATGCGGGGTTATCATAAAAATACTTGATGTGAATGATAACAATCCCGAGATAGAGGTAACATCCCTTTCCAATATGGTCTCTGAAGATTCCAAACCAGGAACTGTTATTTCTCTCATAAGCGTTACTGATAAAGACTCCGGTATTAATGGAAAAGTGTTGTGTAGTCTGTTAGGAGATGTACCCTTTGAGTTAAAACCTTCATTTCAGGATAATATGTACTCTTTAGTGACCAAACAACGATTAGACAGAGAGTTTGTGTCCAATTATGACATCACAATAACAGCCACTGACTGTGGTCAGCCTCCCCTGTCCACATTCAAAACTCTGAGCGTCCAGATATCAGATGTGAACGATAACAGCCCAGAATTCTCTCAAAACCCTATTGAGCTGTACTTAGTGGAAAATAACGTCCCCGGTGCGTCCATATTCTCTGTAAGCGCCTCTGATAAAGACTTTAATGAAAATGTAGCCATTTCATATCACATTGTTAGAGGCGAAGGGACACAAAATGATATGACATCTTTCCTGAATATCAATTCTGACAATGGACATATTTCTGCTCTAAAAAGCTTTGACTTTGAAACTTTAAAAACATTCAAATTCCAAGTTGTAGCTACAGACTCTGGAACTCCGTCACTAAGCAGCAACGTCACAATAAACGTGTTCATTCTGGATCAGAACGACAACGCTCCAGTGATATTGTATCCAGTCAGCGCTAACGGTTCCACTGAAGGTGTGGAGGAGATTCCCCGCAATATGAACGCAGGCCATTTGGTGACTAAAGTGAGAGCCTATGACGCTGATATAGGATATAACGGCTGGTTATTATTTTCACTGCAGGAAGTTACTGACCACAGCCTCTTTGCTTTGGACCGTTATACAGGACAGATAAGGACACTTCGGTCATTCACAGAGACAGACGAGGCTGAGCATAAACTGGTCATACTGGTAAAAGACAATGGGAACGTTTCACTCTCAGCAACAGCTACTGTGATTATCAACGTTGTGGAGCCCGAAGAGGCTTTTGCAGCTTCTGATGTTAAAAGCGCAGTAAAAGACGAGGAGGAGAACAGCGTTACATTTTATTTGATCATCACTTTGGGGTCAGTTTCAGCACTTTTTATCATCAGTATCTTCGTGTTGATTGTAATGCAGTGCTCCAATACCCCAGACGATTCCTCCAAGTATTTACAAGATGTGAATTACGACGGGACACTGTGCCACAGCATCCAGTACAGATCCGGAGACAAACGGTACATGTTAGTTGGACCCAGAATGAGTATAGGTTCAACTATATTCCCGGGCAGCAATGGGAATACTCTAGTGGTACCTGACCACAGGAGGAGAGCTTCTGGAGAGGTAAGACATGTATGTCTCTGTAATTGTATAGAAATCGCATAGATTATTGTCCCATTTTTTTTGTAAGTTCATATATTTAATTGAACTACGGGGTCTTGTTTGAGTGGGTCTAATATGTTTTTTTTCGGAGTATGGCTTTGGCGTTTTAACAAACCTCCACCTCTCACAGGGTCTGTCCTTGAAATCAGAGGATCAGGAGTCACCACCACATTTGAAAGTGGTCGCTGTCCACGACAATTGCTCTGAAACACTTTTCAGTTTAAAGTGTTATTTGACATGTCACATATTTATGTTTCGGTTTGAGTTGCTGCGCATGAAACCCATTCTCCTAATGCGCAGGGTGTCGCTGCTTTTCAGTGTTAGAAACATGCCTTTTGTTTGAATCCCTCCCTGTGTCGTGTTGCCTCATTAAAAATCATCCGGGTCGAGTGAAATGGGCACTTGCTTTCTGGAATTGAGAATACTATCCGCATGGATACTTGCTTGAATCTTTTTCGTGGATGAACTTGGCACCTTGATTTTTCTGGATGAAGCGGACTGTAATGGTTCCAAAATAACAGGGCTTGTCAAAATGATAGACGGACAGAGAAGAGAGGCGCCTCACTGGGCGATGCTGTCGTTTGTATTTTTGTTGTGCTTTTCCCGTGGAGCTTATTGTCAAATACGCTATTCTATCGCGGAGGAGTCGAAAGAAGGTTCTTATGTGGGAGATGTAGCAAAGGATTTGGGGTTCAGTGTGGATATACTGGCGGAGCGAAGGTTTCGGATTGTATCTGGCTCTAAGGAAGGTCTTTTGCAGATAAACCAAGATAATGGCGTGTTGTATGTGAACAGAAACATCGACAGGGAGGAGCTGTGTGAGAAAATCAGTGTGTGTTTAATCAACCTAAAAACCGTCGCCGAAAATCCAATGGAAATACATTATGTTGAGGTTGAAATTACGGATATAAATGACCATTCTCCCATTTTTCCAGAAAAGGAGAAACGCTTAGAGATTGCAGAGAATGCTGTGCTCCAAGGAACGCGTTTTCCTCTTGACGCTGCGCGTGACCCTGATGTTGGAGCAAATAGTCTCTGTAAGTACACTCTCAGTCAAAACGATAACTTTGACTTAGATGTTAAAACTCGCGGTGAAGATAAAATTCCTTTTCTGATTTTGAAAAAGACGCTAGACAGAGAGCAGAAACCTGAAATTCGACTGATTTTGACTGCGTTTGACGGAGGTGAGACAGCTAGATCTGGCACAGTCAATGTAACAATACATGTGATTGATGTCAATGACAACGCACCAGTCTTTGACAGACAGGTGTATACGGTAACTTTATATGAAAATCCTCCCGTAGGTGCCTCAGTTCTAAGATTACACGCCACGGATATAGATGATGGCGCCAACGGACAGGTTATATACACTTTTGATAACAGTCTTAAAAACAAAGCGTTCGATTTATTCGAGATAGATGATGTTACAGGTGAGATCACTGTAAAAGGATTAATAGACTTTGAAGAGCAGAGTGTTTATGAAATTGACATGCAGGCCTCTGACAAAGGTCCAGTTACATTAACTGGTCACTGTAGTGTTGTTATTAACGTGAAAGATGTAAATGACAACGCACCTGAGATGGACGTGACGTCCCTATCAAGCCAAGTCCCCGAGGATGCACGACCCGGTACAGCGGTAGCTCTTATCAGCGTGTTTGATATGGACTCTGGTGAAAACGGCTTAGTTATATGTACAATCTCAGACAACATCCCTTTCGAATTAAAACCGTCCTTTCAGAAAAATATGTATTCGTTGATTACTAAAAGCAGATTGGACAAAGAGTCAGAGCCTGTGTACACAGTGACTATAACTTCTACAGATAAAGGAGTCCCATCACTGTCTTCCCACAAAACCATCACAGTCCATATTTCAGACGTTAATGATAACAGTCCTGTGTTTTCTCGGAGTCAGTATACTTTTTATGTACCGGAAAACAATGCTCCACACGCGTCTGTGTTTTCCATGAGTGCCTCAGATAGAGACCAAGATGACAACGCTCGTGTGTCTTATAACATTTGGAAAAGTGATGGCGACGCTCCTACTATATCCTACCTAAATATTAATTCTGATGATGGTAGCATTTACGCGCTAAAAAGCTTTGACTTTGAAACACTTAAAACATTCCAATTCCAAGTTGTAGCTACAGACTCTGGAACTCCGTCATTAAGCAGCAACGTCACAGTGAATGTGTTCATTCTGGATCAGAACGACAACGCTCCAGTGATCTTGTATCCAGTCAGCGCTAACGGTTCCACTGAAGGTGTGGAGGAGATTCCCCGCAATGTGAACGCAGGCCATTTGGTGACTAAAGTGAGAGCCTATGACGCTGATATAGGATATAACGGCTGGTTATTATTTTCACTGCAGGAAGTTACTGACCACAGTCTCTTTGCTTTGGACCGTTATACAGGACAGATAAGGACACTTCGGTCATTCACAGAGACCGACGAGGCTGAGCATAAACTGGTCATACTGGTAAAAGACAATGGGAACGTTTCACTCTCAGCAACTGCTACTGTGATTATCAACGTTGTGGAGCCCAAAGAGGCTTTTGCAGCTTCTGATGTTAAAAGCGCAGTAAAAGACGAGGAGGAGAACAGCGTTACATTTTATTTGATCATCACTTTGGGGTCAGTTTCAGCACTTTTTATCATCAGTATCATCGTGTTGATTGTAATGCAGTGCTCCAAAGCCCCAGACGATCCCTCCAAGTATTTACAAGATGTGAATTACGACGGGACACTGTGCCACAGCATCCAGTACAGATCCGGAGACAAACGGTACATGTTAGTTGGACCCAGAATGAGTATAGGTTCTACTATAGTCCCGGGCAGCAATGGGAATACTCTAGTGGTACCTGACCACAGGAGGAGAGCTTCTGGAGAGGTAAGGAGATTAATACGTTTTTATACAAGTCACGTACATCGTACATGGTCCTCATAAACCATGTAGACTGAACTGTACAGTGCATTGAGTGTCTCAATACAATCATACTATCTTGGGCATTTTTTAACTTGCTTTGCTGTTTAGGTTTGTGTTCTGGTGTATTTGTTTTAGTACTGTAATGCACGACAGTCTGGAGGGAATCGTCTTGCATTTCTGTTTTGTAATTCATCAAGTGTCCTTTTTATACCATATTTCTGCTCTAGAATAGTATGTGTGGGACATGCTAAATCAATCTAAAAGGAATTCAAAGTTGTTTCGCCATAGAGCTGTGTTTTTTGGACGCAGCGTAGCGTCTCGTGGTGTGTCGCTGTCCATTAGCGTGGTTCTGAAACGCTCGGATGTCTCGCAGCTCTGCAGGAGAACATATACCGTGCAGATAAAGTAACATGCTTCATTTGATATTTTTGTAAATCTGTATCAGTTGCTGGGTAGATAATATTAGCCTACATTTGCCTACACACGGTGTATATTTATGATTGTCTGTCTCTGTATGTTTGTGCCAAACATGCTTCTGGTGCTGGAGTAGCCAATGTCCTTTACACAACCATGCAATCAATGTGTGGTAGCATCGCATGGTGTCAGTGCTTTACTAGAATAACGCTCTTGAAAGCAACGCTCACGTCACACTTTTGCATCCACCCCTTAGTTGGTTTATCATTCAGTAGCTAGCTGACAAGAGTCGTAAGCAACAAGAAGATATTTCATACACACTTGAACGGAACTAAAATGCTTTTTTAGAATAATGAGCTATGATCCTATTTGGGAATCCAATGGGTAAGGTTTCCTTAATAATATAGGCATAGTGTCGCGTGCTGTGGATTCTTTTTGGACTAAATATATACAAAAATGGAACAAAGAGGACATGGAGCACGCTGGGAGCAAAGACGGAGGCTTTGGGCAATGGTTGCTTTGGTTGTCTTTTGGAGCGGAGCTTCTGCACAGATAAGATACTCCATCTCTGAAGAGCTTAAGGAAGGAACTGTCGTGGGGAATATAGCTAAGGATTTGGGAATAGATCTGAGCACCTTGAAGGAGAGGGGATTTCGAATCGTGTCTGGCTCGACGGAGCCCCTTTTCCAGGTAAACCAGAATGACGGCATCTTGTATGTGAACCGAAAAATAGACCGAGAGGAGGTGTGTGAACGGAGCAGCGTGTGTTTGATCAACATGAAAACCGTTCTAGAGAACCCGCTGGAGATCCATTATGTCTCAGTGGAGGTGTTAGACGTTAACGACCATTCTCCCAGCTTTCCCGAGAAAGAGAAACGGTTAGAGATATTTGAGTCAGCCTTACCAGGGGCGCGATTTCAGCTCCAGGCTGCGCTCGACACTGATGGTGGACAATACTCAGTTCAACAGTATAAACTCAGTCACAACGATCATTTCCGTTTGGAAGTTAAAGACCGAGGTGATGATGGCAAAATCCCGATATTAATATTAAAAAAACCACTGGATAGAGAGGCTGTAAAGAGCCATATACTGCTGCTCACAGCTATTGATGGAGGAAAACCTCCAAGATCTGGAGACATGAGAATAACTGTAGATGTACTGGATATCAATGATAACCCCCCTGTCTATACAAAAGATGCTTACTCTGTATTGGTGAATGAAAATACTATTGTTGGCACAACAATTGTACAGGTAAACGCCACCGATTTGGACGAGGGACCAAACGGTTTAGTAATGTACTCGTTTGGCAATAGCGTGAATAGTAAATTACGCAAACTCTTTGATCTGAACCCAGTAACAGGTGAAATCATTGTGAGAGGACTGATAGATTTTGAAGAAAAAGACAAGTACGAACTCGACATACAGGCATCGGATAAAGGACTTGCACCAATGACATCAGATAAAAGCGTAGTAATAAGGATAGTTGACCTCAATGACAACGCTCCTGAGATTGAGGTGACATCATTTTCAAGAGCAATCGCCGAGGATTCTAGACCTGGAACCACAGTCGCGCTAATCAGTGTTAATGATTTGGACTCTGGTCTCAACGGGAAAGTTCTCTGCACTGTGATGGAAGACACAACTTTCAAACTAATGCCATCACTACAGGATAATATTTACTCTGTGGTCACCATGTCACCCCTGGATAGGGAAAAACATTCTGAATATGATGTTACAATAGTAGCCAAAGACGCAGGCCAGCCGTCCCTGTCATCTGTAAAGACTATTAGTGTTGTAGTATCAGATGTGAATGACAACAGTCCAGAGTTTTCACTGAGCCCCTATACTTTCTATGTCACTGAGAATAACCACCCAGGCGCCTCACTATTTCGCGTGAGTGCATCTGATCGTGACATAAATGAAAACGCAATTATTTCATATCAAATTCTGAGAAACGGTGTAGAGGAGAATAAATTGTCATCTTTCCTCAACATAAATCCTGAAAATGGACACATACTGGCGCTAAAAAGCTTTGACTTTGAAACACTCAAAACATTCCAATTCCAAGTTGTAGCTACAGACTCTGGAACTCCGTCACTAAGCAGCAACGTCACAATAAACGTGTTAATTCTGGATCAGAACGACAACGCTCCAGTGATCTTGTATCCAGTCAGCGCTAATGGTTCCGCTGAAGGTGTGGAGGAGATTCCCCGCAATGTGAACGCAGGACATTTGGTATCTAAAGTGAGAGCCTATGACGCTGATATAGGATATAACGGCTGGTTATTATTTTCACTGCAGGAAGTTACTGACCACAGTCTCTTTGCCTTGGACCGCTATACAGGACAGATAAGGACACTTCGGTCATTCACAGAGACCGACGAGGCTGAGCATAAACTGGTCATACTGGTAAAAGACAATGGGAACGTTTCACTCTCAGCAACAGCTACTGTGATTATCAACGTTGTGGTGCCCAAAGAGGCTTTTGCATCTTCTGATGTTAAAAGCGCAGGGAAAGATGAGGAGGAGAACAGCGTTACATTTTATTTGATCATCACTTTGGGGTCAGTTTCAGCACTTTTTATCATCAGTATCTTCGTGTTGATTATAATGCAGTGCTCCAATACCCCAGACGATTCCTCCAAGTATTTACAAGATGTGAATTACGACGGGACACTGTGCCACAGCATCCAGTACAGATCCGGAGACAAACGGTACATGTTAGTTGGACCCAGAATGAGTATAGGTTCTACTATTGTCCCGGGAAGCAATGGGAATACTCTAGTGGTACCTGAACACAGGAGGAGAGCTTCTGGAGAGGTAAGGAGATGAAAACGAATTTATAGTTCACAATGCTCTTACACCTGACCATTGACATGTAGTACTGATAGTATGCTTGAGTTGGAGAATTATATACGCTATCATTGTATTTGTATGTATTTAATATTTCATTGACTAAAAGGGTTATGTGTGAGTTGGTCAAATATGATGTTTTAAATCAGAGGGTTGTGTCTGTAACATGATCTGAGAGCTTGGCACGTGGAAGTTAACCTGCTTATTCCCCACCACCACACTCAGGATTTGCCGCTCAGGGCAGGCAGGGCACTGTCCACCACGGTGGTGCTGAAACGTTGGGCTATTCAACCATAGAGAATTATAGAGGCCTCTATAGGCCAAACGGCCGTTTTAGCATGGGCAGCACCATTTAGTGCTTCCACCATGCTTCCGCCATTTTGAAGTAGCCAAAGTAGTCAACTAGCTGGGGTTTCCTATAGGTTGTAGCCTCAATGGCGCTGCCCATGCTGTCACAGAAGCTATAATGGCACAGATATATAAAACAGTCCTCTATCTATCTCTAGGAATTCAATACGCTGTTTGCATAATGAAGTGTTGTCCCCCAAAAAGGACAGCATAAATAGCTTTATTTATTTAAATATGGGAGACTTGTTGCATGCTTCAGTACATTTTATTTAACGGAACCTTTAAGACATATGAATTATGGGTCTGCCGAGTCCATTCATCAAAATCAAATCAAATCAAATTGTATTTGTCACATGCGCAGAATACAACAGTTGCCGACCTTACCGTGACATTCTTACTTGCAAGCCCTTAACCCACAATGCAGATCAAGAAAAAGAGTTAAGAAAATATTTACTAAATTAACTAAAGTAAAACATTTAATTAAAAGTAACACAATAAAATAACAATAAAGAGCCTATATACAGGGGGTACCGGTACCGAGTCAATGTGCGGGGTACAGGCTTGGTCGAGGTAATTTGTACATCTAAGTAAAGTGACTATGCATAGATAATAAACAGTGAGTAGCAGTGTAAAAACAAAGGGGGTGGCAATGTAAATAGTCCGGGTGGACATTTGATGAATGGACCTAGACTTGTCGCCCCATACCTCTTTCTGTGTGGTAGCAGAGAGAACAGTCTATGACCTGGGTGACTGGAGCCTTTGACAATTTTTATTCTAACCTTGCACTGACCTTTCTACCCCATGCGTTGTGCCAATATAGCATTCTGGGTGGGTTGGACTAGTAAAAGTAGGCCTAACATTATTAAACAACAGCGCAATGCGAGTTAGAATCGCATGGTGTCAGTACCAAACTATAGCGCTTCTGGTAGAAATACTATCGTCATGCTTTTGAGCCCTCCTCCTGGCTGGTTTGGTAGGTTTGATCGGTCCCTGGAGTTATACAGTCGTGCAGGTTCGTGGAAAGAATAAGATCTGGAATTGACATAAATAAGACTATTGTTTGTTTATTCGTTTTGGTATTTGACGCAAAAACTGGAAAGACAACGGTCACAAATGAAGGAATAGTGGAAGTGCTGTGGATTAGGGCTATTTGTCTTGAAAACATGGAACAAAGAGGATGCGGGGCATGGCGGGAGAGACGGCAGTGGGTCGTCTTCATGGTTGCTTTGGTTCTGTTTTGGAGCGGAGCTTCTGCACAGATAAGATACTCCATCTCTGAAGAGCTTAAGGAAGGAACTGTCCTGGGGAATATAGCTAAGGATTTGGGAATAGATCTGAGTACCTTGAAGGAGAGGGGATTTCGAATCGTGTCGGGCTCGAACGAGCCCCTTTTCCAGCTAAACCAGAATGATGGCATCTTGTCTGTGAACCGAAAAATAGACCGAGAGGAGGTGTGTGAACGGAGCAGCGTGTGTTTGATCAACATGAAAACCGTTCTAGAGAACCCGCTGGAGATCCATTATGTCTCAGTGGAGGTGTTAGACGTTAACGACCATTCTCCCAGCTTTCCCGAGAAAGAGAATCGGTTAGAAATATACGAGTCCGCTTTACCTGGTGCACGATTTCAGCTGCAAGCTGCCGTTGATCCAGATGGTGGCCAGTACTCGGTTGAGCAATATAAACTCAGTCATAATGACCATTTTCGTTTGGAGGTTAAAGATCGAGGAAGGGAAGGTAAAATTCCTGTTGTAAATCTACTAAAGCCCCTAGATAGAGAAGCTATGAAAACACATACATTACTACTCACAGCCATTGATGGAGGAAAACCTCCCAGGTCTGGGACTGTGGAAATATTTATTGATGTTTTAGATGTAAATGATAATATGCCCGTTTTTGTCAAAGAGTTATACTCAGTGACATTGAATGAAAATTCTCCAATAGGCACGACAGTCGTGCAAGTAAATGCCACGGATTTAGACGAGGGTTCGAATGCCGAGGTCCTTTACTTTTTCGGTAAAATGGTAAAAAACAAGATACGTAAACTTTTCGATGTAAATACGAATACGGGTGAGATAGTTGTGAAAGAAGTTGTCGATTTCGAGCTACAAGACAGCTATGAGATTGACATAATGGCATCTGATAAAGGATCTGCCCCTCTGACAACTGACAAAAGCATAACAGTAAAGATTATTGACCTCAACGATAATGCACCTGAGATCGAGGTGACGTCTTTTTCGAACGCAATCCCCGAGGATTCTAGACCAGGTACCACTGTAGCACTGATCAGTGTTAATGATTTAGACTCTGGTCTTAATGGCAAAGTGATCTGCTCTTTAGTTGAGGACATACCATTTACATTAATGCCGTCTTTACAGGACAACATGTATTCTGTAGTCACCAAGTCATCACTGGATCGAGAGAAATTATCACAATATGATCTAACAATAGTTGCTAAAGACGCAGGCCAGCCGCCCCTGTCATCTGTAAAGACTATAAGCGTAGTTATATCAGATGTGAATGATAACAGTCCAGAGTTTACATTAAGCTCCTATACTTTATATATCACTGAGAATAACGACCCAGGTGCCTCGGTATTTTACGTAAGTGCTTCAGATCGTGACATAGATGAAAACGCTCTTATTTCATATTATATTCTTAGAGACGGTGGTGACGAGAACAAATGGGCATCTTTCCTCAACATAAATTCAGAAAATGGAAACATTTTGGCGCTAAAAAGCTTTGACTTTGAAACTTTAAAAACATTCCAATTCCAAGTTGTAGCTACAGACTCTGGAACTCCGTCACTAAGCAGCAACGTCACAATAAACGTGTTCATTCTGGATCAGAACGACAACGCTCCAGTGATCCTGTATCCAGTCAGCGCTAACGGTTCCACTGGAGGTGTGGAGGAGATTCCCCGCAATATGAACGCAGGCCATTTGGTGACTAAAGTGAGAGCCTATGACGCTGATATAGGATATAACGGCTGGTTATTATTTTCAATTCAGGAAGTTACTGACCACAGTCTCTTTGCCTTGGACCGCTATACAGGACAGATAAGGACACTTCGGTCATTCACAGAGACCGACGAGACTACGCATAAACTGGTCATACTGGTAAAAGACAATGGGAACGTTTCACTCTCAGCAACTGCTACTGTGATTATCAACGTTGTGGAGCCCAAAGAGGCTTTTGCAGCTTCTGATGTTAAAAGCGCAGTAAAAGACGAGGAGGAGAACAGCGTTACATTTTATTTGATCATCACTTTGGGGTCAGTTTCAGCACTTTTTATCATCAGTATCTTCGTGTTGATTGTAATGCAGTGCTCCAATACCCCAGACGATTCCTCCAAGTATTTACAAGATGTGAATTACGACGGGACACTGTGCCACAGCATCCAGTACAGATCCGGAGACAAACGGTACATGTTAGTTGGACCCAGAATGAGTATAGGTTCTACTATAGTCCCGGGCAGCAATGGGAATACTCTAGTGATACCTGAACACAGGAGGAGAGCTTCTGGAGAGGTAAGAAGATACAGTTGAAGTCGGAAGTTTACATACACCTTAGCCAAATACATTTAAACTTCGTTTTTCACAATTTCTGACATTTAATCCTAGTAAACATTACATACACTCAATTAGTATTTGGTAGCATTGCCTTTAAATTGTTTAACTTGTGTCACACGTTTCGGGTAGCCTTTCACAAGCTTCCCACAATAAGTTGTGTGAATTTTGGCCCATTCCTCCTGACAGAGCTGGTGTAACTGAGCCAGGGTTGTAGGCCTCCGTGCTCGCACACACTTTTTCAGGTCTGCCCACAACTTTTCTATGGGATTGAGGTCAGGGCTTTGTGATGGCCACTCCAATACCTTGACTTTGTTGTCCTTAAGCCATTTTGCCACAACTTTGGAAGTATGCTTGGGGTCAATGTCCATTTGGAAGACCCATTTGTGACCAAGCTTTAACTTCCTAGCTGATGTCTTGAGATGTTGCTTCACTGATAATGTTTTTACTGATATAACACGCCCTTCCCCCATCCTGGGAAAATATGATTTGTCCCCCCCAATATATCACTGTAAACATAACCATGTAATTTCAATAATATTAATAATACGCAATGAAAGCACTTGTGCTGATTATAGACACTTAATAGCGCGTTTTTAAGTTTCAAAAGATTGCGACCTCCCTCCCTTTGCCTTACAATGGTTTGATCCTCTGCCCCCCCCCCCCCCCCCCCCCCCCCCCCCCAGCAGTGGCACATGATGCAGGTACTGTGCATGTGTGGGAATCTGACAGTGTCTGTTGTTGGTGGCTGACCTCCAGTAAGTAGTTCAAACAAAGGATATGTTAGACATTTCTTTACTTCTACCACTCAATACAAGAAAACACATTTATAACCTTCACCAGTCTTAATTTTTGCTGCATTAAATTAAAGGTCACTCTCTATGTTAGCTAGCGGTTAGCTGCTGTTTGCTAGCTAGCTACAGTAACATCAACCAGTGTTTGCAGCTATTTGAATTTGAGTCAATGAGAGAAGCTAGCAATGCAATGTAGTGTTCCTTAGCTGGCAAGGTAACAGAGGGTTCGTGTCTACCGTCTGAAAAGCACTCAATGCACATAACTAACGTGAGGTTAATCCAGTCAATCGCACCATAGCGATGCTGTTTTATGTTGGCAGGGTTCACACACACAATAGCTGAATTTGCAGAGCTAGCGCGCAAACTAAAGCAAACATTAGCTAGCAAGCTAGTACCTATTCCATTTATGTGGCGTCGTCAAAGATGGAATCTCTGATATCGTCAGTTTATTCCAAGATCAGCATGCAGCTGTAGTGCTTCGGAGTCCCTGTGATCAGGTTAGCGATAAACTGAACTCCAAACTGAACAGAACTACACTCTCTTCTACCATTGTCTTAAATATCTTTAATGGTCTCGTTGCAAAAGCTAAATTGTCGCTAGGGGACTTTGAAGCACCTGATAATAGCAAACACCACAGAAACGGAATTGGTGCTCGCTAGCTCTGCAAATTCAGCTATTGTTGGAAGCCAGCCAATATAAAACAAACTATATTCAAATGTCAAAAGGTTGCAGCATATGTTGTGTAAATTGTGAACTCATACAGCTGTCAACCCTTGTCACTGCAATCAGTTTCACATTTGCTAGCTGACTAGCTAGCTCCCTTTTAGATCGAAGCCCATCTAGAATGATAGATGATAGAAGCCCATCTCCTACTGTTAATAACCTGCACACTGTGTGTGTGTGTGTGTGTGTGTGTGTGTGTGTGTGTGTGTGTGTGTGTGTGTGTGTGTGTGTGTGCGTGCGTGGCCAGCCAGCCAGGTAGAAAAATGGCAGAAAAAAGACGGACATCAGAGTATTTTTCAGTACACCAAAACGCAAAGTAAGAACCCTAGTAGCCTAATATCTCAAAGACTAGTTGGTAAAATGTTCATAAGAAAGAAGTGAAATGCTAATGGAAATGTTTCACAATGATGTCATTAGGCAGAGCAGGCAACAGATGGCACACAGACAGCAGAGCTGGGGACAGATGGGCAGGGACAGACTGGCAGAGACAGACTGGCAGGGACAGACTGGCAGAGACAGGGAGTCTCAGGTAAGTTTGTTGAGTCTTTGTTTGGCAACATTATGAAAGGTTCTCTCTTTTTTAGACTTGTAAAATAGGGACATAATTGGACAACGCCATGGATACCCCCACTCTCAACTTAACCTGGTGACTGAACTAAGATTTGTTTAAGGCAATGGTATTGCTGTTGTGATTAATTGTGTTGTTTTGGGTACCGTAGTTACGAGTACGGCAAACACCTTATTTCTTTTCTAGGAGACAGACTGAATCAGTGAGGGTGGTGAAAGGGAAAGAGCCAGGGAGAGAGACTTCAGAGGACAGTGTCACAGCCATGGCAGGACCAGGTGTCAACCTTGTTGCCAGCAGCACCAGTATAGGTAACAGTGGCACAGCATTGTCCAGTTATCTCAGTGATGGCACAAAACCATATCAGCCACACCCACAATTTATAGATCTGCATACTCTTGCCAACAGAGTGTTGACGTTTCAAGAGAGATGGTTTCGTGATTTCCCCTGGCTACATTATAATCCATCAATTAAAGGAGTGTTGTGTTTTCACTGTAACCAAGGGTTTTCAAGCCAGCCATCTTTTGGCCAAAGAGCGGATGCTGCCTTCATTAGTGCAGGATTTAGGAACTGGAGAAAAGCCATTGAAAAATTCACAGCACATCAAAACTGCCAAACCCACCGCCACTTTGTAACTGTAACAGCACACCAGCTAAATCCAATCAGTCCCCAGTTATCCAGTGCGTGGGGTAAACAGCAGAAATTACGAAAGCTACCTTGAACTGTATGAGAAAGCAACAACATTGATTGACTCTATTGAATTCATTGAGACACACTCAAGACGATTTGCTGGCAAAGCAGTGGATCACTATAGGGCAGAATTTTTTTAAGTGTTGGATGGTGTGGAGGTTCAGTTTGGCGACCGTTTTGACCGGGACAGTCTAAACGTCCTGCAAAAGTTGGAAAGAGCGCTTCTCACGGGGGAGTTGGATGAGTCTCTAGATCAGTACCCTGAGGTGAACATAGATTCTCTTTCAGTGCAGTTGCATTTCTTTCGCAACAAATACCCCTGTAGCAGCAGTGGAGAGGCAATTTAAAATTGTATACTTTTTGTGACATACTTGTCCATAGCTGCTGTTTGAAGAGTTGAGACACTGACTGAACAATAAATAAGTATTTTTGAAATATATTTTGGTTGATTTATTTGGGTTATTCATTGAAGTAGTTATTTCGCTTTTAGAACTGTACTTGTTTGTATCTTTTTGTTCTTGTAAAGCTATTGTAGTTGACTCAGGCCAGTGGCACATATTTAATGACTATATAAATGTATCAGAAAAAGTCAAATTTAAAGGTCAATTCAATACGGAGACCAACTTTGTGATGGTTCTCAATGGAGAGTCTTAGATGAGATCACACCATGTTCATTGTATTTATGAAAACTACACCCATACAGTGTACAGTACCATTACCACCTACTGACCTTGGTTGTAAATACAAATACCTGCATACATACTGGACTGATAAGGAACTCGTCTATAACTGTTTTTATTAGTAGAATTATTATGATTTAAACATTTGAACAAGTTGGGACAACCCTTCAGTTTACTACTGCACCTATCAATTATCCAGTAGTAGTGATTATGGTTCCTCAATATACATTTAACATATTACAACGTAGGCTATTTGTTTCAGCACTACTTTTGGTGTCCCCCTCAGGAATTGCTCTTGAGAAACTTTCATGTAATTGTCCCCTCCAAAGTTGATATCAGATTTTCGTCCCTGGGTGTCAGTACACAACTAGAATTCTGCTCCTGGTAGATTTCACCTCGTCATACTTTTGAGTCCGCCCCCTTGCTGCGTAGCTTATTCAATCACTGGAGGAATACAGTCATGTAGCATCGTGGGGAGGATACGATCTAAATGTACATTCTTAAAACACTACTGGATAGTCACCATTGGTCATATTTGATAATATAATGGACAGACAACTGACACAAATTGAGAAATAGTGAAATTCTGTTGATTCTAGTTATTTATTCTAAAACATGGAACATAGAGGATGCAGGGCATGGCGCGAGCGACAGCCGTCGGTCACCTACATGGTTGCTTTGATTTTCTTTTGGATCGGAGCTTCAGCCCAGATAAGATATTCCATCTCTGAAGAGCTTAAGGAAGGAACTGTCGTGGGGAATATAGCTAAAGATTTGGGAATAGATCTGAGCACCTTGAAGGAAAGGGGTTTTCGAATCGTGTCTGGCTCGACCGAGCCCCTTTTCCAGCTAAACCAGAATGACGGTATCTTGTATGTGACCCGAAAAATAGACCGAGAGGAGGTGTGCGATCGGATCACGGTGTGTTTGATCAACCTGAAAACCGTTCTAGAGAACCCGCTGGAGATCCATTATGTCGCGGTGGAGGTGTTAGATGTTAACGACCATTCTCCCAGCTTTCCCGAGAAAGAGAAACGGTTAGAGATGTTTGAGTCAGCGTTACCTGGGGCGCGTTTTCAGCTACAAGCGGCGCGTGACCCAGATAGTGGCCCATATTCTGTTCAACAATATAAACTGAGTAACAATGATCATTTTCGTTTGGAAGTTAAAGATAGAGGTGAGGACCGTAAAATGCCTATTTTGATTTTACAAAAGCAGTTAGATAGGGAGTCTGCTAAGAATCATAGATTACTGCTTACAGCCATTGATGGAGGAAAACCAGCGAGGTCTGGGACTATCGAAATAATCGTTGAGGTATTGGATGTTAATGATAACTCACCTGTCTTCACTAAAGACGTATACTCTGTAATGCTTGGTGAAAATTCTCCTGTCGGTGCAACTGTCATTCAGGTAAAAGCAACCGATTTGGACGAAGATGCAAACGGTGAAATTATATATTCATTTGGTAATGGTGTAGATGACAAGATACTGCGACTATTTGGATTGGATCCGAATACTGGTGAACTAACCGTAAAAGGTCTGATAGATTATGAGGTAAACAATATTTATGACATTGATATACAGGCATCTGATAAGGGACCCGTTCCATTGGCAACAGACAAAAGCGTAATTGTAAAGATTATTGACGTGAACGATAATGCGCCAGAGATAGAAGTGACATCATTTTCCAAGGCAATCCCCGAAGATTCCAGACCCGGAACCACTGTAGCACTAATAAGTGTTAATGATTTAGACTCTGGTCTTAATGGGAAAGTTTTATGTTCTGTAATGGAAGACTTGCCTTTCAAGCTATTGTCGTCTTTACAGGATAACATGTATTCTGTAGTCACCAAGTCACCACTGGATAGAGAGAAAGTATCTCAATATGATCTAACAATCGTTGCTAAAGACGCAGGCCAGCCGCCCCTGTCATCTGTAAAGACTATTAGTGTTGTAGTATCAGATGTGAATGATAACAGTCCAGAGTTTTCACTGAGCCCCTATACTTTCTATGTCACTGAGAATAACCACCCAGGCGCCTCAGTATTTTCCGTGAGTGCTTCAGATCGTGACATAGATGAAAACGCCTTTATTTCATATCATATTCTTAGAGACAGTGGCGAGGAGAACAAATGGGCATCTTTCCTCAACCTAAATTCAGAAAATGGGAACATTGTTGCGCTTAAAAGCTTTGATTTTGAAACCCTCAAAACATTCAAATTCCAAGTTGTAGCTACAGACTCTGGAACTCCGTCACTAAGCAGCAACGTCACAATAAACGTGTTCATTCTGGATCAGAACGACAACGCTCCAGTGATCTTGTATCCAGTCAGCGCTAACGGTTCTGCTGAAGGTGTGGAGGAGATTCCCCGCCATATGAACGCAGGCCATTTGGTGACTAAAGTGAGAGCCTATGACGCTGATATAGGATATAACGGCTGGTTATTATTTTCACTGCAGGAAGTTACTGACCACAGTCTCTTTGCTTTGGACCGTTATACAGGACAGATAAGGACACTTCGGTCATTCACAGAGACCGACGAGGCTGAGCATAAACTGGTCATACTGGTAAAAGACAATGGGAACGTTTCACTCTCAGCAACAGCTACTGTGATTATCAACGTTGTGGAGCCCAAAGAGGCTTTTGCAGCTTCTGATGGTAAAAGCGCAGTAAAAGACGAGGAGGAGAACAGCGTTACATTTTATTTGATCATCACTTTGGGCTCAGTTTCAGCACTTTTTATCATCAGTATCATCGTGTTGATTGTAATGCAGTGCTCCAACCCCCCAGACGATTCCTCCAAGTATTTACAAGATGTGAATTATGACGGGACACTGTGTCACAGCATCCAGTACAGATCCGGAGACAAACGGTACATGTTAGTTGGACCCAGAATGAGTATAGGTTCTACTATATTCCCGGGCAGCAATGGGAATACTCTAGTGGCACCCGACCACAGGAGGAGTGCTTCTGGAGAGGTAAGAAGTTGAAAACGACCTGTTCAGAATTCTCCTACTGACCATTGCAATGCTGAGAGCGTATGCATGAGTTTGATAATGGCGTACTATTCTCATTCTGTTTGTTAGAATTTCTGTCTGGTATTTCATTGACCAAGAAAGGGCTATGTATGAATGCATGGACCATTTTAGGTTTTTAAGTAGGCTAAAGAGGTTTATTAGCTGTTAAATGATCGCTGAAAGTGACTCTGCTCTCAGGACAGGTCGCTGTCCACCACTGTGGTGCTGAAACGCTGTCCAGTTCAATGTGCTCTTTAACTGGTGAAAGTGACGACGTATACATGCTCTTATAGTGGACATTTTATTCTTCTTCAATCTTATTTCCATGTCAGACACTTGTTGCATACATGAGTAGGGGAAATGTTGCTTTATGTTAGCAAAAATAAGCATTGTACATAATGGTTTGTAACGTGTATACCGACTTATAAAAAAAATTCAATACAACTTTTGCAGTAAAGTTTTATCTGATATGTATCGTGTCAAGATTCCATTACTGAGTTTCAACGATAGTGTAATGTCAGGTAGAATCGCATGATGTCAGTACCCAACTACAATAACGATCTTGATAGAAACAATTACCATAATGCTTTTGACTCCGCCCACTTGCTGCTTAGATGATTCAGTCGCTAGAGGAATGCAGTTATGCAGGATCGTGGTGAGAATAAGGTTTAAAATGGACATTCTTAAAACACTATTGGATCATGAACATTTGTCATATTTGATAATATAATGGATGGACAACTGTCACCAATGAAGGAATAGTGGAAGTGCTGTGAATTCTCGTTATTTATTCTAAAACATGGAACAAAGAGGATGCAGGGCATGGCGCGAGCCACGGCAGTGGGTCACCTACATGGTTGCTTTGATTTTCTTTTGGATCGGAGCTTCAGCTCAGATAGGATACTCCATCTCTGAAGACCTTAAGGAAGGAACTGTCGTGGGGAATATAGCTAAGGATTTGGGAATAGATCTGAGCAGCTTGAAGGAGAGGGGATTTCGAATCGTGTCTGGCTCGAACGAGCCCCTTTTCCAGCTAAACCAGAATGATGGCATCTTGTACGTGAACCGAAAAATAGACCGAGAGGAGGTGTGTGAACGGAGCAGCGTGTGTTTGATCAACCTGAAAACCGTTCTAGAGAACCCGCTGGAGATCCATTATGTCTCAGTGGAAGTGTTAGATGTTAACGACCATTCTCCCACTTTTCCCGAGAAAGAGAAACGGTTAGAGATTTCAGAATCTGCGTTACCAGGGGCGCGATTTCAGCTACAAGCAGCTCGTGACCCAGACGGTGGGATATATTCCGTTCAACAATATAAACTAAATCAAAATGATCATTTCCGTTTAGAGGTTAAAGATCGAGGTGAGGACCGTAAAACCCCTAGTCTTATTTTACAGAAACCACTAGATAGAGAGGCTGTAAAGAGCCATATACTGCTGCTCACAGCTATTGATGGAGGAAAACCTCCAAGATCTGGAGACATGAGAATAACTGTAGATGTTTCCGATGTCAATGATAACCCCCCAGTTTTTACTGAAGATGCTTACTCTGTATTTCTGAATGAAAACGCTAATATAGGAACAACAGTCATACAGGTCAACGCCACTGATCTGGACGAGGGTTCTAATGGGGAAGTTGTCTATTCATTTGGTAATGACGTGGAAGGGGAGGTCCTGGAATGTTTTGATTTAGACCCGATTACTGGCGAAATAATTGTCACAGGACTTATTGATTTTGAAGAAAATAACAAGTATGAGATCGATATACAAGCGTCAGACAAAGGGGCAGCTACTTTGACAACAGACAAAACTGTAATTATTAAAATTGTGGATGTCAACGATAATGCACCTGAGATTGAAGTGACATCATTCTCAAACTCAATATCAGAGGATTCTAGACCCGGTACCACTGTAGCACTAATCAGTGTTAATGATTTGGACTCTGGTCTCAATGGGAAAGTTGTCTGCTCTCTAACTGAGGACAACCCTTTCAAATTAACGCCATCTTTACAAGAAAGCATGTACTCTGTAGTCACCAAGTCACCACTGGATAGGGAAAAACAGCCCGAATATGATCTAACAATCGTTGCTAAAGACGCAGGCCAGCCGTCCCTGTCATCTGTAAAGACTTTTAGTGTTGTAGTATCAGATGTGAATGATAACAGTCCAGAGTTTTCACTGAGCCCCTATACTTTCTATGTCACTGAGAATAACCACCCAGGCGCCTCAGTATTTTGTGTCAGTGCATCTGATCGTGACATAAATGAAAACGCAATTATTTCATATCATATTCTGAGAGACGGTGGTGACGATAATAAATGGGCATCTTTCCTCAACATAAATTCAGAAAATGGAAACATTTTGGCGCTAAAAAGCTTTGACTTTGAAACTTTAAAAACATTCAAATTCCAAGTTGTAGCTACAGACTCTGGAACTCCGTCACTAAGCAGCAACGTCACAATAAACGTGTTCATTCTGGATCAGAACGACAACGCTCCAGTGATCTTGTATCCAGTCAGCGCTAACGGTTCCGCTGGAGGTGTGGAGGAGATTCCTCGCAATGTGAACGCAGGCCATTTGGTGACTAAAGTGAGAGCCTATGACGCTGATATAGGATATAACGGCTGGTTATTATTTTCAATGCAGGAAGTTACTGACCACAGTCTCTTTGCTTTGGACCGCTATACAGGACAGATAAGGACACTTCGGTCATTCACAGAGACCGACGAGGCTGAGCATAAACTGGTCATACTGGTGAAAGACAATGGGAACGTTTCACTCTCAGCAACAGCTACTGTGATTATCAACGTTGTGGAGCCCGAAGAGGCTTTTGCAGCTTCTGATGTTAAAAGCGCAGTAAAAGACGAGGAGGAGAACAGCGTTACATTTTATTTGATCATCACTTTGGGGTCAGTTTCAGCACTTTTTATCATCAGTATCTTCGTGTTGATTGTAATGCAGTGCTCCAATACCCCAGACGATTCCTCCAAGTATTTACAAGATGTGAATTACGACGGGACACTGTGCCACAGCATTCAGTACAGATCCGGAGACAAACGGTACATGTTAGTTGGACCCAGAATGAGTATAGGTTCTACTATAGTCCCGGGCAGCAATGGGAATACTCTAGTGGTACCTGACCACAGGAGGAGAGCTTCTGGAGAGGTAAGAAGTTGAAAACAACCTTGTATTTCACTGTCATCACGTACCCTCTATTGAGCCTGATTTTCGAGTAACATTTTTAGCCATTTGTGAGTATTTTAAATAGGCCTGTGTTGTTTTGACGTACGAGGGGTTGTATCTTCTCACATGATCTCACAACAGAAGTTGCTCATTCATTTACAGCCGCTGCTCACTGGGCGCTGTTCGCCACAGTGGTGCTGAAACGCTGGGCACTTCAAAGCACTATTTGATGAAAGCTTGACAAAAGGTGATGACATATAAACTCTCTTCTTTCTCTATAAATCTTTCTCAATTTAATTTCCTTGTGTGTCACTTGTTGCATTCTTGAATAACGGTTTAGTTCTTGTAAAGACATCATGATATGTCATATTCAACCAGAATTCCCATATATTTACACCTTTTGCAGTAACGTTTTGTCAAATGTGTATTGTGCCAAGGTAGTTTTCAGTATTGAAATATAAAAATGTAAACTCTTAACTGATATTGTAATGTGACGTAGTATCGCAAGGTGTCAGTACCCAACTAGAATAACACTCCTGACACATTTCCTCCCGTCATATTTTGAGTCCGCCCCCTTGTTGGTTTCGTAGATTATTCAGTTGATGGAGGAATTCAGTCATGCAGCATCGTGGGGAGAATAATATCTTAAATTGCCAGAATAAATATAACTTTGGATAATTAGCTGATGTTATAGTCACGAATGTAATGGATAGAGCGTTTCCCCAGATTGAGGCATAGCGGAAGTACTGTGTACAGTTTTTACTTATCTGGAAATCATGGAACAAAGAGGATTCAGGGCATGGAGGCAGCGACGGCAGTGGGTCGTCTTCATGGTTGCTTTGGTTCTCTTTTGGATCGGAGCTTCAGCTCAGATAAGATACTCCATCTCTGAAGAGCTTAAGGAAGGAACTGTCGTGGGGAATATAGCTAAGGATTTGGGAATAGATCTGAGTACCTTGAAGGAGAGGGGATTTCGAATCGTGTCGGGCTCGACCGAGCCCCTTTTCCAGCTAAACCAGAATGACGGCATCTTGTATGTGAACCGAAAAATAGACCGAGAGGAGGTGTGTGAACGGAGCAGCGTGTGTTTGATCAACATGAAAACTGTTCTAGAGAACCCGCTGGAGATCCATTATGTCTCAGTGGAGGTGTTAGATGTTAACGACCATTCTCCCAGCTTTCCCGAGAAAGAGAAACGGTTAGAGATATTTGAGTCAGCCTTACCAGGGGCGCGATTTCAGCTACAACCTGCCCGGGACCCAGACGGTGGAATATATTCTGTTCAACAATATAAACTCAGCCACAACGATCATTTCCGTTTAGAAGTTAAAGACCGTGGAAAGGATGGTAAAATCCCTATTCTAAATCTCCAGAAACCACTAGATAGAGAAGCTTTGAAAAGGCATAAATTACTGCTCACAGCCATTGATGGAGACAAACCTCCCAAGTCTGGTACTTTAGAAATATTAGTGGACGTTTTAGATGTTAATGACAATATGCCTGTTTTCACTAAAGAATCATACTCTGTGACGCTAAATGAAAATTCTCCTATTGGCACAACAGTCATACAAGTCAACGCTACGGATTTGGACGAGGGTTCAAACGGTGAAATCATTTATTATTTTGGTAGTAATGTGAACAGTAAGTTACGTGAACTTTTTGAAGTAGATGCTATTTCAGGTGAGATAATTGTCAAAGAATGGATCGATTTTGAAATAGAGGACAGCTATGAGATTGATATACAGGCATCGGATAAGGGATCTGCACCCCTGACAGCAGACAAAAGCGTAACAGTAAAGATCGTTGACCTGAATGATAATGCACCCGAGATAGAGGTGACGTCCTTTTCTAACGCAATCCCCGAGGATTCTAGACCCGGTACCACTGTAGCACTAATCAGTGTCAGTGATGAGGACTCTGGTCTCAATGGGAAACTTCTCTGTTCTATAAGCGATGGCGTCCCGTTCACTCTAACGCCGTCTTCACAGGATAACATGTATTCGGTAGTCACCAAGTCACCACTGGATAGGGAAAAACAGTCTGAATATGATCTAACAATCGTTGCTAAAGACGCAGGCCAGCCGTCTCTGTCATCTGTAAAGACTATTAGTGTTGTAGTATCAGATGTGAATGATAACAGTCCAGAGTTTTCACTGAGCCCCTATACTTTCTATGTCACTGAGAATAACCACCCAGGCGCCTCAGTATTTTGTGTGAGTGCTTCAGATCGTGACATAAATGAAAACGCAATTATTTCATATCATATTATGAGAGACGGTGGTGACGATAACAAATGGGCATCTTTCCTCAACATAAATTCAGAAAATGGAAACGTCTTGGCGCTAAAAAGCTTTGACTTTGAAACTTTAAAAACATTCAAATTCCAAGTTGTAGCTACAGACTCTGGAACTCCGTCACTAAGCAGCAACGTCACAGTGAATGTGTTCATTCTGGATCAGAACGACAACGCTCCAGTGATCTTGTATCCAGTCAGCACTAACAGTTCCACTGAAGGTGTGGAGGAGATTCCCCGCAACATGAACGCAGGCCATTTGGTGACTAAAGTGAGAGCCTATGACGCTGATATAGGATACAACGGCTGGTTATTATTTTCAATGCAGGAAGTTACTGACCACAGTCTCTTTGCTTTGGACCGCTATACAGGACAGATAAGGACACTTCGGTCATTCACAGAGACCGACGAGGCTGAGCATAAACTGGTCATACTGGTAAAAGACAATGGGAACGTTTCACTCTCAGCAACAGCTACTGTGATTATCAACGTTGTGGAGCCCAAAGAGGCTTTTGCAGCTTCTGATGTTAAAAGCGCAGTAAAAGACGAGGAGGAGAACAGCGTTACATTTTATTTGATCATCACTTTGGGGTCAGTTTCAGCACTTTTTATCATCAGTATCTTCGTGTTGATTGTAATGCAGTGCTCCAATACCCCAGACGATTCCTCCAAGTATTTACAAGATGTGAATTACGACGGGACACTGTGCCACAGCATCCAGTACAGATCCGGAGACAAACGGTACATGTTAGTTGGACCCAGAATGAGTATAGGTTCTACTATAGTCCCGGGTAGCAATGGGAATACTCTAGTGGTACCTGACCACAGGAGGAGAGCTTCTGGAGAGGTAAGAAGTTGACCACATTGTCATGAGTAACTAACTACTCGTTAGTTCTCAGTTTTTTCAATCGAAGTACTATTTCTGATGGTTACAGGATCCGTGCCCCAGGGACTGAATGTATGAGTTGTCTATGGGGTGGCACATATGATAGCCATTATTGTATGTGGCAAAAGCGTGCATTTGTTTGTGTTATTATCTGAATCGGTCGATTAGAAATATTGTGTATACCTCAGAGGGCGCTGTCCCACGGGGTTTTTCTCGTCAAAAGACGCTGTACTAGGGACTTCCGCTGTCCATGGTTCTGAAAACTGGTGGAGTACATTCGGCATCTTCGTTGTGACAAAACTCTCTTCAGATGGTTAAAGACACTTTGTAGTTTCACTTAGGCTATAGAAGAAGCCTTTTCAGTCTTTATTGACATAGTCCAAACCATGTAGTTCTATGTAGGACACTTGTTCCAAACTTCTAAACATCAACCAACATACACACCCTGACGTGTCATAAGGATGTTCCCCATGCATGTCCCATCTTTGCCTAACCAGTACAATGGTTTGTAATGTTGTTTTTTCGTTTACAATGTTTTGTTTCGAAATAGCACTCGGTATTCGTGTAGTAAAATATCGTAAAGGGTCTAATTATACGCAATCCTGCAATATGAGGCTGAAACGCATGGTGTCAGTGCGCAAGTAGAAGAAGGGTTATGAAATAACTCTATCGGTCATACTTTTGAGTCCTCCCTTTATAGCTGGTTTGGTATTTCGTCGCTAGCAGACTACAGCCGTGAGCTTCGAGGATAAATTGTCATTTGAAACCTTTCAATGCTAACCTATTGTAAGATACCGAGCTGTGATTATATTTGGGAGTGCAGTGAATAAGATGACGTTGCCGGCAGAGGCGTAGTGAAACTGCTCTGGATTTCTCTTTAACCTTAAAAACATGGAACAAAGAGGATGCGGGGCATGGCGGGAGCGACGGCAGAGTGTCGTCTTCATGGTTGCTTTGGTTCTGTTTTGGACCGTGGCATCTGCACAGATAAGATACTCCATCTCTGAAGAGCTTAAGGAAGGAACTGTCGTGGGGAATATAGCTAAGGATTTGGGAATAGATCCGAGTACCTTGAAGGAGAGGGGATTTCGAATCGTGTCCGGGTCGACCGAGCCCCTTTTCCAGCTAAACCAGAATGATGGCATCTTGTCTGTGAACCGAAAAATAGACCGAGAGGAGGTGTGTGAACGGAGCAGCGTGTGTTTGATCAACATGAAAACTGTTCTAGAGAACCCGCTGGAGATCCATTATGTCTCAGTGGAGGTGTTAGACGTTAACGACCATTCTCCCAGCTTTCCCGAGAAAGAGAAACGATTAGAGATTTCAGAGTCCAGGTTACCGGGGGCGCGATTTCAGCTACAAGCAGCGCGTGACCCAGATGAAGGTCCGTTCTCCGTTCAACAATATACACTGAGTCATAATGACCATTTTCGTTTGGAAGTTAAAGATCGAGGTGAGGACGGTAAAATTCCGTTTTTGGTTTTACAGAAGCCACTAGATAGAGAGGCTGTAAGAAGCCATAAATTACTCCTCACTGCCATTGATGGTGGAAAACCACCCAGATCTGGAACTCTCGAAATATCAGTGGATGTACTGGATGTTAATGACAATACTCCTATGTTCACTAAAGATATATATTCTGTAAGTGTAAATGAAAACGCTCCTTTGGGAACTATGGTCATAAAGGTAAATGCCACCGATTTAGATAGTGGCCAGAATGGGAATGTAATTTACTCATTTGGCAATGACGTCAACAGCAATTTAAGGAAACTTTTTGATGTGGACACCATTACAGGTGAAATAACTGTAAAAGGGCAAATAGATTTTGAGGAAAGGGATAGCTATCTGGTTGATATACAGGCATCAGATCAAGGACAACTTCCTCTGACAATAGACAAAAGCGTAAAAATTAAAATCGTTGACCTCAACGACAATGCACCTGAGATTGAGGTAACATCATTTTCTAAGGCAATTCCCGAAGATTCTAGGCCCGGAACCATGGTGGCACTGATTAGTGTTACTGATTTGGACTCTGGTCTCAATGGGAAAGTTCTCTGCCATGTATTGGAAGACGTACCTTTCACACTATTGCCATCTCTACATGACAACATGTACTCTGTAGTCACCAAGTCACCACTAGATAGAGAGAAAGTATCTCAATATGATCTAACAATCGTTGCTAAAGACGCAGGCCAGCCGTCCCTGTCATCTGTAAAGACTATTAGTGTTGTAGTATCAGATGTGAATGATAACAGTCCAGAGTTTTCACTGAGCCCCTATACTTTCTATGTCACTGAGAATAACCACCCAGGCGCCTCACTATTTTCCGTGAGTGCATCTGATCGTGACATAAATGAAAACACTATTATTTCATATCATATTCTCAGAGACGGTGGTGACGTGAACAAATGGGCATCTTTTCTCAACATAAATTCAGAAAATGGAAACATTTTGGCGCTAAAAAGGTTTGACTTTGAAACTTTAAAAACATTCCAATTCCAAGTTGTAGCTACAGACTCTGGAACTCCGTCACTAAGCAGCAACGTCACAATAAACGTGTTCATTCTGGATCAGAACGACAACGCTCCAGTGATCTTGTATCCAGTCAGCGCTAACGGTTCCACTGGAGGTGTGGAGGAGATTCCCAGCAATGTGAACGCAGGCCATTTGGTGACTAAAGTGAGAGCCTATGACGCTGATATAGGATATAACGGCTGGTTATTATTTTCACTGCAGGAAGTTACTGACCACAGTCTCTTTGCTTTGGACCGTTATACAGGACAGATAAGGACACTTCGGTCATTCACAGAGACCGACGAGGCTGAGCATAAACTGGTCATACTGGTAAAAGACAATGGGAACGTTTCACTCTCAGCAACAGCTACTGTGATTATCAACGTTGTGGAGCCCAAAGAGGCTTTTGCAGCTTCTGATGTTAAAAGCGCAGTAAAAGACGAGGAGGAGAACAGCGTTACATTTTATTTGATCATCACTTTGGGCTCAGTTTCAGCACTTTTTATCATCAGTATCATCGTGTTGATTGTAATGCAGTGCTCCAACCCCCCAGACGATTCCTCCAAGTATTTACAAGATGTGAATTACGACGGGACACTGTGTCACAGCATCCAGTACAGATCCGGAGACAAACGGTACATGTTAGTTGGACCCAGAATGAGTATAGGTTCTACTATAGTCCCGGGCAGCAATGGGAATACTCTAGTGGTACCTGACCACAGGAGGAGAGCTTCTGGAGAGGTAAGGAGGTCATCAATCTAAAATATATTAAAATCTGCTATGGGTGGCCTAATATAGCCCGTTTTGTCCTGTCATGGATGTCTCAACTAGCTGACTGTGTAACTGAGTGGACGGGCCTATGTAATATGTTGGTGACACGGCTGTCATGCTGTAACATGAGACTCAATGGAGTATAGGACTTTATTTAGTTGGACATGTCACTCGACAGCCATTACTTCCCCATCTGTTTTAACTGAACAACTCACTTTGGATAGGTAGGCTGGTCTGATCCTATATGGTTAGAGGTGAGCAGGAAAGAGGATTGTTTTCTCAGGTATATATGGTGGTTCCAGTCTGCTTGTTCAGGAGGGTCAGCCTGGGCTTGGTATTGTATTGATACAATGTTGATACTTGTTAATGAAACAAGGGAAAATATCCATGTAATTCATAGATTAGTGAACATGCTCAGGCCAACACGTGACCGAGAACTATTTAGACTATAAGTAGGTAAAATATAATGCTGACCGTAGATCAGTGGATGGGGCTAACTTCAGCCTCATACTCATAGAGCCGTACGTTGAGCCTTATTTACAGGGCCTTGGTCCATGCATTTCCCTCTTCAGCTTGTGTTGTTGCCTTGAATGGAGCTATTTCAGCAATCAAAGGCTTTTCATAATCCTTATGTGGGGCTACGTCCCCTTCAGAAAGAGAGTCTACTGGAGATTTAACGCAGCCTTGAAACCTATGACACTATCATATCAGCCCCTTTTCCAGACAGTCAAGTTGTTTTGGTTACTAACAATCTAGCTGTGCCCTTTAGTCATGTCAACTGAATAATTTGGCTGTTGTGTTGTTTTAATTAGATGGGTTATTAGCCTGTCTTATCATGTGGCATGTAGCTTTGTAAGACAACAGTGGTGTGTGTGTGCGTGCCCGTCAGTGAATGAGTATGAGTGAGCGGACACCTGGGGCCATTGATTTGTGAGGGGCCCTTCGTGCCCGCTCCCATGCCCTATAATTCTGTATTCTTTTGTGACAAATGTGTAAACAGGTATACCAGAGGGGCCGCGTCTCTGATTGGCAGATGAGTGACAACCCCAATTAGAAGCACCTGCTGCCCATCTGTTGTTCTTCACAAATACTGTTTTGAATTGAAGAACATCGTACCTACACACTGAAGAAGGATGTTAAGACGAAACATCTGTGTACACTATCCCGGATGCAGTAAAACATTTAAAACATTGAATAATGAAGTAAGCTTTAAGCGACATATTTTGGAGTGTGAACCCATTCCACCTCCTTGTTTGTCTGAATGAGTATGTGTCTGAAGGCCGGCTCTCCGTGGTGGTAACTGATTATGTGGGCCGTGCGCTGCTGAGGCTGTGCCTGTGGCTGGGAGAGAGAGAGCTGCCCGCCTCTGGCGCACCGCTAGCCAGCCGGGTAGGTTGGGGTGCGCTGCTTGGCTTCACTAGGGAGCTGCCATTCATTATTTACATGGGGCTTGGAACGCAACCAGGGACGAATGTTCCTTCCCTGTTCCCATAGTCTGTGTTCTAATGCAGTGTGGTTGAAATAATAATGGGCTATTGTTTTGATTTTCAAAAAAGTGGTCTCATGCTATTGGCTAACACAGATGTTGTGTCTCATTAGCTATGAGAGTGTGGCTGAACCAGGTCGAGTCTAAGGGATGGTGGTGTTGCCCTAGCAACGCACTGGCAGAATTACCTCTCTGTATTCGCTGGTTTTCCACAGCATGTCGGCGAGCCTGGCGTGCAGCGGTCTCAGCAACGAGAGAGAGGGAAAGGGAGGGAGCAGGTGGAAGAGGAGGGGGAGGGGATGGCTTTTGTATGGCTATGCCTTCTCACACATTATTTAATGATAATTGGTTCATGTTTTTGTGAAGCTCATGGATTATTTCAGTCCTCATTGTAAGTTGATCAACTGATGGTGTCAACAGAGAAGCAATAGAACATGTCAACATACATCAACACGTTATTAAATATATTGAATTATGGATATTTTCTATTTTAGTCTACTGGGTCACTTCAGATTTCACACTTTGGTAATTCCATAGGCTAGGAATAGTATGACTGAGGTTAGTTAAAACCAGCAGTGCACTGCAAGTTTATTCCTTTTCAGTGACACTTATACACATTGATTGAGAGGAATGTGAAACAATGCAGAAGATGGACAAAGAGAGATGGTGGGATAGTCAAGGATGAAGAGAGAGTTAGATATCAGTACTGGATTTACTGATATGAGGGGAAGTCAGAGATGGAGAGACGGAGAGTAGATGGAGATAGAGAGAGTAGATGGAGAGAGAGAGAGATAGAGAGTAGATTTAGAGAGAGAGAGTAGATGAGAGAGAGAGTAGATTTAGAGATAGAGAGTAGATGGAGAGAGAGAGATAAAGTGTAGATGGAGAGAGAGAGAGAGAGAAGGGCAAATAGGCCTAAACATCAGCACCACAGGTAACTTCCACAAAGCTGTGAACGATCTGAGAGACAAGGCAAGAAGGGCCTTCTATGCCATCAAAAGGAACATAAATTTCAACATACCAATTAGGATCTGGCTAAAAATACTTGAATCAGTCATAGAGCCCATTGCCCTTTATGGTTGTGAGGTCTGGGGTCCGCTCACCAACCAAGATTTCACAAAATGGGACAAACACCAAATTGAGACTCTGCATGCAGAATTCTGCAAAAATATCCTCCGTGTACAACGTAGAACACCAAATAATGCATGCAGAGCAGAATTAGGCCGATACCCACTAATTATCAAAATCCAGAAAAGAGCCGTTAAATTCTACAACCACCTAAAAGGAAGCGATTCCCAAACCTTCCATAACAAAGCCATCACCTACAGAGAGATGAACCTGGAGAAGAGTCCCCTAAGCAAGCTGGTCCTAGGGCTCTGTTCACAAACACAAACACACCCCACAGAGCCCCAGGACAACAGCACAATTAGACCCAACCAAATCATGAGAAAACAAAAAGATAATTACTTGACACATTGGAAAGAATTAACAAAAAAACAGAGCAAACTAGAATGCTATTTGGCCCTAAACAGAGAGTACACAGTGGCAGAATACCTGACCACTGTGACTGACCCAAACTTAAGGAAAGCTTTGACTATGTACAGACTCAGTGAGCATAGCCTTGCTATTGAGAAAGGCCGCCGTAGGCAGACATGGCTCTCAAGAGAAGACAGGCTATGTGCACACTGCCCACAAAATGAGGTGGAAACTGAGCTGCACTTCCTAACCTCCTGCCCAATGTATGACCATATTAGAGAGACATATTTCCCTCAGATTACACAGATCCACAAAGAATTTGAAAACAAATCCAATTTTGATAAACTCCCATATCTACTGGGAGAAATTCCACAGTGTGCCATCACAGCAGCAAGATTTGTGACCTGTTGCCACAAGAAAAGGGCAACCAGTGAAGAACAAACACCATTGTAAATACAACCCATATTTATGCTTATTTATTTTAACTTGTGTGCTTTAACCATTTGTACATTGTTACAACACTGTATATATATAATATAACATTTGTAATGTCTTTATTGTTTTGAAACTTCTGTATGTGTAATGTTTACTGTTAATTTGTATTGTTTATTTCACTTTTGTATAATATCTACCTCACTTGCTTTGGCAATGTTAACACATGTTTCCCATGCCAATAAAGCCCCTTGAATTGAATTGAATTGAATTGAAATTGAATTGAGAGAGAGAGAGTAGATGGAGAGATATAGAGTAGATGGAGATAGAGAGAGTAGATGGAGAGAGAGAGATAGAGTAGATTTAGAGATAGAGAGTAGATGGAGAGAGAGAGAGTAGATGGAGAGAGAGAGTAGATTTAGAGATAGAGAGTAGATGGAGAGAGAGAGATAAAGTGTAGATGGAGAGAGAGAGAGAGAGAGAGAGTAGATGGAGATAGATAGAGTAGATAGAGAGAGAGAGAGATAGAGAGTAGATTTAGAGATAGAGAGTAGATGGAGAGAGATAGATACAGCGTAGATGGAAATAGAGAGAGTAGATGGAGAGAGAGTAGATTTAGAGATAGAGAGTAGATGAGAGAGAGAGTAGATGAGAGAGTAGATTTAGAGATAGAGAGTAGATGGAGAGAGAGAGAGAGAGAGATAAAGTGTAGATGGAGAGAGAGAGAGTAGATGGAGAGTAGATGGAGAGAGAGAGAGTAGATGGAGAGTAGATGGAGAGTAGATGGAGAGATATAGAGTAGATGGAGATAGATAGAGTAGATGGAGAGAGAGAGAGAGAGATAGAGAGTAGATTTAGAGATAGAGAGTAGATGGAGAGAGATAGATACAGCGTAGATGGAGATATAGAGAGTAGATAGAGAGAGAGAGAGTAGATTTAGAGATAGAGAGTAGATGGAGATAGAGAGTAGATGGAGAGAGAGATAGAGAGTAGATGGAGATGGAGAGAGAGTAGATGAAGAGATATAGTGTAGATGGAGAGAGAGAGATAGAGAGAGTAGATGGAGAGATAGAGAGTAGATGAGAGAGAGAGTAGATGAGAGAGTAGATTTAGAGATAGAGAGTAGATGGAGAGAGAGAGAGAGAGATAAAGTGTAGATGGAGAGTAGATGGAGAGTAGATGGAGATAGAGAGAGTAGATGAGAGAGAGAGAGTAGATGAAGAGATATAGAGTAGATGGAGATAGAGAGTAGATGGAGAGAGAGATAGAGAGTAGATGGAGATAGAGAGAGAGAGTAGATGAAGAGATATAGAGTAGATGGAGGGAGAGAGTGTGTAGATGGAGAGAGAGAGATAGAGAGTAGATGGAGATAGAGAGAGTAGATGGAGAGAGAGAGAGAGAGTAGATGAAGAGATATAGAGTAGATGGAGATAGAGAGTAGATGTAGAGAGAGATAGAGAGTAGGTGGAGATAGAGAGTAGATGGAGAGAGAGATAGAGAGTAGATGGAGATAGAGAGAGAGAGTAGATGAAGAGATATAGAGTAGATGGAGGGAGAGAGAGTGTAGATGGAGAGAGAGATAGAGAGTAGATGGAGATAGAGAGAGAGAGTAGATGAAGAGATACAGAGTAGATGGAGAGAGAGAGATAGAGAGTAGATGGAGAGAGAGAGATAGAGAGTAGATGGAGAGAGACACCCCTATCAGACCACAGCAAAATCACAGTCTACTTGAACAGAGCAATACTCAATCATGAGGCATCAAAGCTAAAGGAACTGAGTAACATTAAGAAATGCTATAGATGGAAGGAATGCAGTTTGGAAACCTACCAAAAAACAATTAGGCAACAGCAAATTCAATCCCTTTTAGACAACTTCCTGGGTAAAATGTTCCACTGCAATAGTGAAGGTGTAAACTTGGCAGTAGAAAATCTTAACAGTATATTTGACCTCTCAGCTTCCCTATCAAATCTAAAAATCTCAAATAGAAAACCGAAGAAAATGAACAACAATGACAAATGGTTTGATAAAGAATGCAAAAATCTAAGAAATAAATTGAGAAACCTGTCCAACCAAAAACATAGAGACCCGGAAAACCTGAGTCTACGCCTTCACTATGGTGAATCACTAAAACAATACAGAAATACACTACGGAAAAAGAAGGAACAGCACATCAGAAATCAGCTCAATGTAATTGAAGACTCCATAGACTCTAACCAATTCTGGGAAAATTGGAAAACACTAAACAAACAACAACACGAAGAATTATCTATCCAAAATGGAGATGTATGGGTAAACCACTTCTCCAATCTTTTTGGCTCTATAACAAAGAATAAAGAGCAAAAACATATACATGATCAAATACAAATCCTAGAATCAACTATTAAAGACTACCAGAACCCACTGGATTCTCCAATTACCTTGAATGAGTTACAGGACAAAATAAAAACCCTCCAACCCAAAAAGGCCTGTGGTGTTGATGGTATCCTTAATGAAATGATCAAATATACAGACAACAAATTCCAATTGGCTATACTAAAACTCTTTAACATCGTCCTTAGCTCTGGCATCTTCCCCAATATTTGGAACCAAGGACTGATCACCCCAATCCACAAAAGTGGAGACAAATTTGACCCCAATAACTACCGTGGAATATGCGTCAACAGTAACCTTGGGAAAATCCTCTGCATTATCATTAACAGCAGACTCGTACATTTCCTCAATGAAAACAATGTACTGAGCAAATGTCAAATTGGCTTTTTACCAAATTACCGTACAACAGACCATGTATTCACCCTACACACCCTAATTGACAACCAAACAAACCAAAACAAAGGCAAAGTCTTCTCATGCTTTGTTGATTTCAAAAAAGCCTTCGACTCAATTTGGCATGAGGGTCTGCTATACAAATTGATGGAAAGTGGTGTTGGGGGTAAAACATACGACATTATAAAATCCATGTACACAAACAACAAGTGTGCGGTTAAAATTGGCAAAAAACACACACATTTCTTCACACAGGGTCGTGGGGTGAGACAGGGATGCAGCTTAAGCCCCACCCTCTTCAACATATATATCAACGAATTGGCGCGGGCACTAGAACAGTCTGCAGCACCCGGTCTCACCCTACTAGAATCCGAAGTCAAATGTCTACTGTTTGCTGATGATCTGGTGCTTCTGTCACCAACCAAGGAGGGCCTACAGCAGCACCTAGATCTTCTGCACAGATTCTGTCAGACCTGGGCCCTGACAGTAAATCTCAGTAAGACCAAAATAATGGTGTTCCAAAAAAGGTCCAGTCACCAGGACCACAAATTCCATCTAGACACCGTTGCCCTAGAGCACACAAAAAACTATACATACCTCGGCCTAAACATCAGCACCACAGGTAACTTCCACAAAGCTGTGAACGATCTGAGAGACAAGGCAAGAAGGGCCTTCTATGCCATCAAAAGGAACATAAATTTCAACATACCAATTAGGATCTGGCTAAAAATACTTGAATCAGTCATAGAGCCCATTGCCCTTTATGGTTGTGAGGTCTGGGGTCCGCTCACCAACCAAGATTTCACAAAATGGGACAAACACCAAATTGAGACTCTGCATGCAGAATTCTGCAAAAATATCCTCCGTGTACAACGTAGAACACCAAATAATGCATGCAGAGCAGAATTAGGCCGATACCCACTAATTATCAAAATCCAGAAAAGAGCCGTTAAATTCTACAACCACCTAAAAGGAAGCGATTCTCAAACCTTCCATAACAAAGCCATCACCTACAGAGAGATGAACCTGGAGAAGAGTCCCCTAAGCAAGCTGGTCCTAGGGCTCTGTTCACAAACACAAACACACCCCACAGAGCCCCAGGACAACAGCACAATTAGACCCAACCAAATCATGAGAAAACAAAAAGATAATTACTTGACACATTGGAAAGAATTAACAAAAAAACAGAGCAAACTAGAATGCTATTTGGCCCTAAACAGAGAGTACACAGTGGCAGAATACCTGACCACTGTGACTGACCCAAACTTAAGGAAAGCTTTGACTATGTACAGACTCAGTGAGCATAGCCTTGCTATTGAGAAAGGCCGCCGTAGGCTGACATGGCTCTCAAGAGAAGACAGGCTATGTGCACACTGCCCACAAAATGAGGTGGAAACTGAGCTGCACTTCCTAACCTCCTGCCCAATGTATGACCATATTAGAGAGACATATTTCCCTCAGATTACACAGATCCACAAAGAATTTGAAAACAAATCCAATTTTGATAAACTCCCATATCTACTGGGAGAAATTCCACAGTGTGCCATCACAGCAGCAAGATTTGTGACCTGTTGCCACAAGAAAAGGGCAACCAGTGAAGAACAAACACCATTGTAAATACAACCCATATTTATGCTTATTTATTTTAACTTGTGTGCTTTAACCATTTGTACATTGTTACAACACTGTATATATATAATATAACATTTGTAATGTCTTTATTGTTTTGAAACTTCTGTATGTGTAATGTTTACTGTTAATTTGTATTGTTTATTTCACTTTTGTATAATATCTACCTCACTTGCTTTGGCAATGTTAACACATGTTTCCCATGCCAATAAAGCCCCTTGAATTGAATTGAATTGAATTGAGAGAGAGAGAGTAGAGAGAGAGATAGAGAGTAGATTTAGAGATAGAGAGTAGATGGAGAGAGATAGATAGAGCGTAGATGGAGATAGAGAGAGTAGAGAGAGAGATAGAGAGTAGATTGAGAGATAGAGAGTAGATGGAGATAGAGAGCAGATGGAGAGAGAGAGAGAGAGTAGATGAAGAGATATAGAGTAGATGGAGGGAGAGAGAGTGTAGATGGAGAGAGAGAGATAGAGAGTAGATTTAGAGATAGAGTGTAGATGGAGAGAGAGAGAGTAGATGGAGAGATGGAGAGTAGATGGAGAGTAGATGAGAGTAGATGGAGAATAGAAAAGCAGTAAAGTGCTGCATTAAAATGTGTCTGTCTCTGTGTGTTTCAGTGTGTGCACAGTGGCAATGCCAAGCGTGCTTGGACAGTATGTGTCTCATTTAGCCAACAAGTGATGTCATGACGGTTTTCTGCAGGCCCTCTTGACACACAGCGTGAATATACATGGTTTCACTGGGCCACATTTTCTCCCTTCATCCCTAGTCTGTGTGGTGTAGGTATTCGGGGTCTATCGTTGCGTGTACATTTACCTATTGGGTTGGCAAGGTCATCTTTAGAACAGAAGGCTGTGATTGTGAAAATATGCAAGCAACCGTATTGAATTCACAACAGTATGTGTCTGAGTGTGTAACCTCTTTCATCATACCACAGTTTGTTCTTCAATCATAGTGTTTGTTGCATTTTGAGGGTGTGGTTTATCTGTGCTTTAGTGGCTCTTTGTGTGCGCTTGGTTAGTCTGTGTAATTGTGTTAGCTTGCCAAGTGTCTGAGATCAGAACTGCTCATGCTGTAATGCACCTTTGTGGTCTGATGTGTCAGACAGTGTGTCGGTTGTCTTGAGTAATTGTGTGAGAGGGTTCTCTCTGTCAGTGTCTTCAGTGCCACAGGGAGACTGCAGAGACAGGGATGAGTATTACAATCAGCCACTAAAGCTTTCAAGCAGTGTTGTACCCAATTCCAACAGGCGGAGAATGGGCCTTATTTTAGATGGCTGCACACACACTGCCTTCTTTCTCCCCAAGCCCACTTCCTTTTCTATTCCCTGCTCTCTCTCTCTCTCTCTCTCTCTCTCTCTCTCTCTCTCTCTCTCTCTCTCTCTCTCTCTCTCTCTCTCTCTCTCTCAATTCAATTCAATTCAAGGGGCTTTATTGGCATGGGAAACGTGTTAACATTGCCAAAGCAAGTGAGGTAGATATTATACAAAAGTGAAATAAACAATACAAATTAACAGTAAACATTACACATACAGAAGTTTCAAAACAATAAAGACATTACAAATGTTATATTATATATATACAGTGTTGTAACAATGTACAAATGGTTAAAGCACACAAGTTAAAATAAATAAGCATAAATATGGGTTGTATTTACAATGGTGTTTGTTCTTCACTGGTTGCCCTTTTCTTGTGGCAACAGGTCACAAATCTTGCTGCTGTGATGGCACACTGTGGAATTTCTCCCAGTAGATATGGGAGTTTATCAAAATTGGATTTGTTTTCAAATTCTTTGTGGATCTGTGTAATCTGAGGGAAATATGTCTCTCTAATATGGTCATACATTGGGCAGGAGGTTAGGAAGTGCAGCTCAGTTTCCACCTCATTTTGTGGGCAGTGTGCACATAGCCTGTCTTCTCTTGAGAGCCATGTCTGCCTACGGCGGCCTTTCTCAATAGCAAGGCTATGCTCACTGAGTCTGTACATAGTCAAAGCTTTCCTTAAGTTTGGGTCAGTCACAGTGGTCAGGTATTCTGCCACTGTGTACTCTCTGTTTAGGGCCAAATAGCATTCTAGTTTGCTCTGTTTTTTTTGTTAATTCTTTCCAATGTGTCAAGTAATTATCTTTTTGTTTTCTCATGATTTGGTTGGGTCTAATTGTGCTGTTGTCCTGGGGCTCTGTGGGGTGTGTTTGTGTTTGTGAACAGAGCCCTAGGACCAGCTTGCTTAGGGGACTCTTCTCCAGGTTCATCTCTCTGTAGGTGATGGCTTTGTTATGGAAGGTTTGGGAATCGCTTCCTTTTAGGTGGTTGTAGAATTTAACGGCTCTTTTCTGGATTTTGATAATTAGTGGGTATCGGCCTAATTCTGCTCTGCATGCATTATTTGGTGTTCTACGTTGTACACGGAGGATATTTTTGCAGAATTCTGCATGCAGAGTCTCAATTTGGTGTTTGTCCCATTTTGTGAAATCTTGGTTGGTGAGCGGACCCCAGACCTCACAACCATAAAGGGCAATGGGCTCTATGACTGATTCAAGTATTTTTAGCCAGATCCTAATTGGTATGTTGAAATTTATGTTCCTTTTGATGGCATAGAAGGCCCTTCTTGCCTTGTCTCTCAGATCGTTCACAGCTTTGTGGAAGTTACCTGTGGTGCTGATGTTTAGGCCGAGGTATGTATAGTTTTTTGTGTGCTCTAGGGCAACGGTGTCTAGATGGAATTTGTGGTCCTGATGACTGGACCTTTTTTGGAACACCATTATTTTGGTCTTACTGAGATTTACTGTCAGGGCCCAGGTCTGACAGAATCTGTGCAGAAGATCTAGGTGCTGCTGTAGGCCCTCCTTGGTTGGTGACAGAAGCACCAGATCATCAGCAAACAGTAGACATTTGACTTCGGATTCTAGTAGGGTGAGACCGGGTGCTGCAGACTGTTCTAGTGCCCGCGCCAATTCGTTGATATATATGTTGAAGAGGGTGGGGCTTAAGCTGCATCCCTGTCTCACCCCACGACCCTGTGTGAAGAAATGTGTGTGTTTTTTGCCAATTTTAACCGCACACTTGTTGTTTGTGTACATGGATTTTATAATGTCGTATGTTTTACCCCCAACACCACTTTCCATCAATTTGTATAGCAGACCCTCATGCCAAATTGAGTCGAAGGCTTTTTTGAAATCAACAAAGCATGAGAAGACTTTGCCTTTGTTTTGGTTTGTTTGGTTGTCAATTAGGGTGTGTAGGGTGAATACATGGTCTGTTGTACGGTAATTTGGTAAAAAGCCAATTTGACATTTGCTCAGTACATTGTTTTCATTGAGGAAATGTACGAGTCTGCTGTTAATGATAATGCAGAGGATTTTCCCAAGGTTACTGTTGACGCATATTCCACGGTAGTTATTGGGGTCAAATTTGTCTCCACTTTTGTGGATTGGGGTGATCAGTCCTTGGTTCCAAATATTGGGGAAGATGCCAGAGCTAAGGACGATGTTAAAGAGTTTTAGTATAGCCAATTGGAATTTGTTGTCTGTATATTTGATCATTTCATTAAGGATACCATCAACACCACAGGCCTTTTTGGGTTGGAGGGTTTTTATTTTGTCCTGTAACTCATTCAAGGTAATTGGAGAATCCAGTGGGTTCTGGTAGTCTTTAATAGTTGATTCTAGGATTTGTATTTGATCATGTATATGTTTTTGCTCTTTATTCTTTGTTATAGAGCCAAAAAGATTGGAGAAGTGGTTTACCCATACATCTCCATTTTGGATAGATAATTCTTCGTGTTGTTGTTTGTTTAGTGTTTTCCAATTTTCCCAGAATTGGTTAGAGTCTATGGAGTCTTCAATTACATTGAGCTGATTTCTGACGTGCTGTTCCTTCTTTTTCCGTAGTGTATTTCTGTATTGTTTTAGTGATTCACCATAGTGAAGGCGTAGACTCAGGTTTTCCGGGTCTCTATGTTTTTGGTTGGACAGGTTTCTCAATTTATTTCTTAGATTTTTGCATTCTTTATCAAACCATTTGTCATTGTTGTTCATTTTCTTCGGTTTTCTATTTGAGATTTTTAGATTAGATCTCTCTCTCTCTCTCTCTCTCTCTCTCTCTCTCTCTCTCTCTCTCTCTCTCTCTCTCTCTCTCTCTCTCTCTCTCTCTCTCTCTGTCTCTCTCTCTGTCTCTCTCTCTCTCTGTCTCTCTCTCTGTCTCTCTCTCTCTCTGTCTCTCTCTCTCTGTCTCTCTCTGTCTCTCTCTCTCTCTGTCTCTCTCTCTCTGTCTCTCTCTCTCTCTCTCTCTCTCTCTCTCTCTCTCTCTCTCTGTCTCTTTCTCTCTGTCTCTCTCTCTCTCTCTCTGTCTCTCTCTCTCTGTCTCTCTCTCTCTCTCTCTCTCTCTCCCTCTCCCTCTCTCTCTGTCTCTCTCTCTCTGTCTGTCTCTCTCTCTCTCTTGCTCTCTCTCCCTCTCCCTCTCCCTCTCCCTCTCTCTCTCTCTCTCTCTCTCTCTCTCTCTCTCTCTCTCTCTCTCTCTCTCTCTCTCTCTCTCTCTCTCTGTCTCTCTCTCTCTCTCTCTCTCTCTCTCTCTCTCTCTCAACCCCGGTCTTTTGCTTCATCTCTATTTCATTTTTACCCAGAATCCTCTGTCTTTGTCCTCATTTGTGTTCCATGCACTCGGTTCTCCTCTGTTTCACCTCCCCTTTTCAACCCCTTCTTTATCTTTCCCTTTCTCTCTGTCTCCCTTTCTTTGTTCCTGCTGCTTCTTCTTTGCTATTCTATGGTTTTCAAACAATGGCCTATCCCTTTTGCTCAGCTCCCTCCACTCTTTTCTGTACGTCAAACCCTCTCCTAAACCCTCTCCTCTACTTTCCCTGCATCCCTTAACCCTATTTTTTCCCCCTTCCTGTCCCCTTCCCCTCTCTTCCTGTCTTCCACCTCTCCCTTTCTCCTCTCCCTCTCTACCACTGTCTTTCTGTCCTCTTTCTCTCCATCTCTCCTCACACTCCTTCTCCATTTACTGTTCCTCTCCCTCCCTCCACAGCCTTTCTCTCTCTCTCTCTGTGCCATCCCTGTGGGGTTGTGCTTGTGGCTGGGGATGTTGCTCTGTATGTGCTTGAAGCTGCTGTGTGTCAGTAAGGCACACGTTCTGTGCTGCTCTTTGTAGGACACAGCGTCACTCACATCCAGGTCAGAGCTGTGAGGGTAATCTAATTTACACACACAAACACACACACACACACACACAGCCACCCAGAGCAGGGTACGACAAAAACACTCCCGTCCTGTGTTGTTCACAGAGGCACACACACACTCACAAATGCATTTACAATGATTATGTTCATCCAATTTATAGACAAGCACTCATTCACTCACACACACACACACACACACACACACACGCACACGCACACGCACACGCACACGCACACGCACACGCACTCGCCAGCGTCACTCCCTCAGCTGTTCAGTCATTCTGCGCGGCACCAGAGAACCCATCTAAATAAAGACAGACCCTCTGAGACAACCCACTGCCTCACACACACAGAGAGACAGAGGGGTGGTTACGCAACAACCCTAACGCCAAATTACAAAGAAACATCCAGCCAAAAAATCCAAGAAAAGATTGATTATCCCTGATCCTCCCCCTGATCCTCTGGGACAGATTATAGGAGGCGAGGTCTGAGTGTGTCTGAGGAGCTGCCAGGTACTGGAATCAGGACTGCTTATTCCACTCTGTCCTTCTCACGTATCAGGGGATTTTGCACGGAGTGCCTCTGCAAGATGTTCATCTCATCTGCTGTGGCATCGTTCTCTGTTTTCTCTGTCCTTTCTCTCTCTTCAGCATCCTTCAATCTGTCTACTACTGTCTGTCTCTCCTCCCCATCTCTGTCTCTGTCTGTCACAGTCTGCTGAGCTCATTAGTAAGCGCACCAAGACCCAGTTTATTTAACGAGATGTATTCACCACCATTAGTAACATAAGACCTATCTCAGTGTGGCTGTGGTGCTATAGGGAAAACTTTGCATGTGGTTTGGCAATGGCACTGTGAGTGTGTCTGGACCAATGTTCCCTAAAATCTTCTTCAGCACCGAGCAAATTTCAGGTCTGCTGAGTGCAAACATGAACATTGTGAACATTCTGTGCAACTTCCGGCGCACGTTTACTATAAACACTGGCTGTACCCACTGAATCAGAGAGGTGCGGGGGGTCTGCCTTAATCCACGTCATCGGCGCACTGGGAGCAGTTGCTGTTTAGGGTTAACTGCCTTGCTCAAAGGCAGAACGGCAGATTTTTCAACCTTGCCCGCTTGGGGATTCAACCAGCAACCTTTTGGTTACTGGCCCAACGCTCTTAACCTCTAAAGTAACGGGATCAAACTCTGGTAGAATTGAGTGAAGTTCAGTCTTGTGTCTGTGTAGGCTGGTATTTCTTTTAGCGCAGCAGTCCTGGGGGGGGGGGGGGGGGGGGGGCTGCGCACACGTAAACAGCTTAGAGGGAACGTTGGTGTGGAGTCTGGAGTTAGGCCAGGCAAAGAGAGAACAGGGAGTTCTGAGGGTGCCCTGGCTGGTACTGTGAGAGTCAGCACATCACGGTCCAGGTGATGTGGGCATCAGTGAATCAGCAGGCTGTATTAGTGTTAACGTCAGCAGACCTAGATGGAAACTGCGGCAGAGCTAGGTGTTGGCCCACAGACCCCGTGTTCGTGTTGTTCCCTACCGCAGTCATGGGGACTAGTATTGTCTCTAGGCATTCATCTTCACTGTGAACACAGAGCGAGTACAGCTGGATGTCACTCAACATGTGAGGACTGCTGAACAATTAATCAAATGGCCATGCGGACTATTTGCATTGACCCCCTTTGTTTTTACACTGCTGCTACTTGCTGTTTATTATCTATGCATAGTCACTTTACCCTACATGGAAAAATGACCTCGACCCAACCTGTCAGTGAATATAGTTAAGGAAAGATTTACTAAATAAATAAAAGTAACACACTAAAATAACAAGGCTATATACAGGGGGTACCAGTACCGAGTCAATGTTTACCCCCCTCAGGTACCCCCTGTATATAGCCTTGTTATTTTAGTGTGTTACTTTTATTTATTTAGTAAATCTTTCCTTAACTATATTTTCCTTAACTGCACTGTTGGTTAAGGGCTTGTAAAGCATTTCATGATAAGGTCTACATACCTGTTGTGTTCGGCGAATGTGACAAATACAATTTGATTTGATTAGAACATTTGATTTGACTTGCATTGACATTGTATTGGCACTGATACAACAAGGAAGAGCATTAAACACTAAGTATAAATAACGGAGTTGGTTTATTGTCACTTCATTATCTCAGTGATTACAGTAGGCCAGCGGATCCATGTTGCAGTTTTTATGCCATGTCCGTTGCTTTGGTTCAAAGTGGGTTGGTCGCATCCAGTTAGTTCTGGTTCTATCCGGCATGGTTGGTTCTGCTGTGAAGGGTCATGTCAGTTCTGGTTGTGTCCCAGTCCAGTGAGCCCTGCCCCTGTTATCTCTCTGCAGTTAGCCTACACCCAGATGGTAGGTCTACTCTGTAGGTTATTTTCTCTTTGACTCTGTCTCTCTTTCTCTATCCCCCTCTCTCTCACTTTCTCTCTCTATCTCTCTCTCCCTCTGTCCATCTTTCCAATTTATATATCTTCCTTTATCTCCCCCGTTCTCTCTTTCTCTCCCTGCTTTTGTCTCTCTCTCGCTCTCTCTCTTTCTCGTTATTTCTATTTCTTGCCCATTTTCTCACGGTATCATTATCTCTGGATCTCTCTTGCACTCTCTTGCTCTCATTTCGCTTGTTCATCAGTATCTTGCCTGTTTCTCTCTTCTTTCATCCACTGACCCTCTGATCCCCTCCAGGTCTTTTCCCTCTGACTCTGTCCCTCTGATCTGTATCTCTTTCTCTACACCCCCCCCCTCTCTCTCTCTCTCTCTCTCTTTCTATGTCTCTCTCTTTCTATGTCTCTCTCTCTCTCTCTCCCTCTCTCTCTCTCTCTCTTGCTCTCTCTCTCTCTGTCTCTCTCTGTCTCTCTCTCTCTCTCTCTATATACACTGCTCAAAAAAATAAAGGGAACACTTAAACAACACAATGTAACTCCAAGTCAATCACACTTCTGTGAAATCAAACTGTCCACTTAGGAAGCAACACTGATTGACAATAAATTGCACATGCTGTTGTGCAAATGGAATAGACAAAAGGTGGAAATTATAGGCAATTAGCAAGACACCCCCAATAAAGGAGTGATTCTGCAGGTGGTGACCACAGACCACTTCTCAGTTCCTATGCTTCCTGGCTGATGTTTTGGTCACTTTTGAATGCTGGCGGTGCCCTCACTCTAGTGGTAGCATGAGACGGAGTCTACAACCCACACAAGTGGCTCAGGTAGTGCAGCTCATCCAGGATGGCACATCAATGCGAGCTGTGGCAAGAAGGTTTGCTGTGTCTGTCAGCGTAGTGTCCAGAGCATGGAGGCGCTACCAGGAGACAGGCCAGTACATCAGGAGACGTGGAGGAGGCCGTAGGAGGGCAAGAACCCAGCAGCAGGACCGCTACCTCCGCCTTTGAGCAAGGAGGAGCACTGCCAGAGCCCTGCAAAATGACCTCCAGCAGGCCACAAATGTGCATGTGTCAGCAAATGGTCTCACAAGGGCTCTGAGGATCTCATCTCGGTACCTAATGGCAGTCAGGCTACCTCTGGCGAGCACATGGAGGGCTGTGCGGCCCCACAAAGACATGCCACCCCACACCATGACTGACCCACCGCCAAACCGGTCATGCTGGAGGATGTTGCAGGCAGCAGAACGTTCTCCACGGCGTCTCCAGACTCTGTCACGTCTGTCACATGTGCTCATGTGCTCAGTGTGAACCTGCTGTCATCTGTGAAGAGCACAGGGCGCCAGTGGCAAATTTGCCAATATTGGTGTTCTCTGGCAAATGCCAAACGTCCTGCACGGTGTTGGGCTGTAAGCACAACCCCCACCTGTGGACGTCGGGCCCTCATACCACCCTCATGGAGTCTGTTTCTGACCGTTTGAGCAGACACATGCACATTTGTGGCCTGCTGGAGGTCATTTTGCAGGGCTCTGGCAGTGCTATTCCTTGCACAAAGGCGGAGGTAGCGGTCCTGCTGCTGGGTTGTTGCCCTCCTACGGCCTCCTCCACGTCTCCTGATGTACTGGCCTGTCTCCTGGTAGCGCCTCCATGCTCTGGACACTACGCTGACAGACACAGCAAACCTTCTTGCCACAGCTCGCATTGATGTGCCATCATGGATGAGCTGCACTACCTGAGCCACTTGTGTGGGTTGTAGACTCCGTCTCATGCTACCACTAGAGAGAGAGCACCGCCAGCATTCAAAAGTGACCAAAACATCAGCCAGGAAGCATAGGAACTGAGAAGTGGTCTGTGGTCACCACCTGCAGAATCACTCCTTTATTGGGGGTGTCTTGCTAATTGCCTATAATTTCCACCTTTTGTCTATTCCATTTGCACAACAGCATGTGCAATTTATTGTCAATCAGTGTTGCTTCCTAAGTGGACAGTTTGATTTCACAGAAGTGTGATTGACTTGGAGTTACATTGTGTTGTTTAAGTGTTCCCTTTATTTTTTTGAGCAGTGTATATATATATATATTCATATTTCTCTCTCTCTCAAAGCACCTTCGAGTCTTCTTAGGTATGATGGTACAAGCTTGGCACACCTGTTTCTCCCATTCCTCTGCAGATCCTCTCAAGATCTGTCAGGCTGGATGGATGGGGAGCATCGCTGCACAGCTATTTCAGGTCTCTCCAGAGATTTTCAATCGGGTTCAACTCCGGGCTCTGGCTGGGCCACTCAAGGACATTCAGAAACTTGTCCCGAAGCCACTCCTGTGTTGTCTTAGCTGTGTGCATAGGGTCGTTGTCCTGTTGGAAGGTAACTCTTTGCCCCAGTCTGAGATCCTGAGCACTCTGGATCAGGTTTTCATCAATGATCTCTCTGTACTTTGCTCCGTTCATTTTCCTTCAATCCTGACTAGTCTCCCAGTCCCTGCCGCTGAAAAACATCCCCACAGCATGATGCTGCCACCACCATGCTTCACCGTAAAGATGGTACCAGGTTTTCTCCAGATGTGACACTTGTCGTTCAAGCCAAAGAGTTCAATCTTAATTTCATCAGATCAGAGAATCTTGTTTCTCATGTTCTGAGAGTCTTTAGGTGCCTTTTGGCGAACTCCAAGCAGGCTGTCATGTGCCTTTTACTGAGGAGTGGCATCCATCTGGCCACTCTACCATGAAGGCCTGATTGGTGGAGTTGTCCTTCTGGGAGGTTCTCCCATCTGCACACAGGAACTCTGGAGCTCTGTCAGAGTGATCATTGGGTTCTTGTTCACCTCCCTGACCAAGGCTCTTCTCCCCCAATCGCTTTGTTTGGCCGGGCGGCCAGCTCTAGGAAGAGTCTTGGTGGTTCCAAACTTATTCCACTAAAGAATGATGGAGGCCACTGTGTTCTTGGGGACCTTCAATGCTGCAGACATTTTTTGGTACCCTTCCCCAGATCTGTGCCTCGACACAATCCTGTCTCGGAGCTCTATGGACAATTACTTCAACCTCATGGCAGCTGCTTTGAACAGCTAATCAAATGGCTACCCGGACTATGCATTGTGTCCCGCCGCCCCCCCCCCCCCCCCCTTATCTATTGTTTACCTAATACCTATTATTTACTTAAAAACTGCACTGTTGCTTAAGGGCCTGTAAGTAAGCATTTCACTGTAAGGTCTACACCTGTTGTATTCGGCGCACGTGACAAATAAACTTTGATTTGATTCTGGGGTATTGTGTGTAGATTAATGAGTTTTTATTTTATTTAATACATTTTAGAACAAGGCTGTAACGTAACAAATGTGGAAAAAGTCAAGGGGTCTGAATCCTTTCCAAATGCACTGTACAGATTCACATGTACAATATAAGGTTTTCTGAATCAGCTGTCTATTTTGAGCTCTTAAGGGGGAGGAATGTCAGCGTGGATACATAGTATCAGCCTTTACAGTAGTCTATACTCTTATCTTTCAGTAGCAAGTACTCTTATCTTACAGTAGTCTATACTCTTATCTTACAGTAGCAAATACTCTTATCTTACAGTAGTCTATACTCGTATCTTACAGTAGTCTATACTCGTATCTTTCAGTAGCAAGTACTCTTATCTTACAGTAGTCTATACTCTTATCTTACAGTAGCAAATACTCCTATCTTACAGTAGCAAGTACTCTTATCTTACAGTAGTCTATACTCATCTTACAGTAGTCTATACTCATCTTACAGTAGCAAATACTCTTATCTTACAGTTGTCTATACTCGTATCTTACAGTAGTCTATACTCTTATCTTACAGTAGTCTATACTCTTATCTTACAGTTGTCTATACTCTCATCTTACCATAGTCTATACTCTTATCTGACAGTAGTCTATACTCTTGTCTTACAGTAGCAAGTACTCTTATCTTACAGTAGTCTATACTCTCATCTTACAGTAGTCTATACTCTTATCTTACAGTAATAAATACTCCTATCTTACAGTAGCAAGTACTCTTATCTTACAGTAGTCTATACTCTTATCTTACAGTAGCAAATACTCTTATCTTACAGTAGTCTATACTCGTATCTTACAGTAGTCTATACTCGTATCTTTCAGTAGCAAGTACTCTTATCTTACAGTAGTCTATACTCTTATCTTACAGTAGCAAATACTACTATCTTACAGTAGCAAGTACTCTTATCTTACAGTAGTCTATACTCATCTTACAGTAGTCTATACTCATCTTACAGTAGCAAATACTCTTATCTTACAGTTGTCTATACTCGTATCTTACAGTAGTCTATACTCTTATCTTACAGTAGTCTATACTCTTATCTTACAGTTGTCTATACTCTCATCTTACCATAGTCTATACTCTTATCTGACAGTAGTCTATACTCTTGTCTTACAGTAGCAAGTACTCTTATCTTACAGTAGTCTATACTCTCATCTTACCGTAGTCTATACTCTTATCTTACAGTAGTCTTATCTTACAGTAGTCTATACTCATCTTACAGTAGCAAATACTCTTATCTTACAGTAGTCTATACTCGTATCTTACAGTAGTCTATACTCTTATCTTACAGTAGTCTATACTCTCATCTTACCGTAGTCTATACTCTCATCTTACCATAGTCTATACTCTTATCTGACAGTAGTCTATACTCTTGTCTTACAGTAGCAAGTACTCTTATCTTACAGTAGTCTATACTCTCATCTTACCGTAGTCTATACTCTTATCTTACAGTAGTCTTATCTTACAGTAGTCTATACTCATCTTACAGTAGCAAATACTCTTATCTTACAGTAGTCTATACTCGTATCTTACAGTAGTCTATACTCTTATCTTACAGTAGTCTATACTCTCATCTTACCGTAGTCTATACTCTCATCTTACACTAGTCTATACTCTTATCTTACTGTAGTCTATAGTCTTATCTTACAGTAGCAAGTACTCTTATCTTACAGTAGTCTATACTCTTATCTTACAGTAGCAAGTATTCTTATCTTACAGTAGTCTATACTCTCATCTTACAGTAGTCTGTCTGTACTCTTATCCAGTCTTGTGGTGCCTGTGTGTTCCCACAGCAGACCAAACAGATTGAGCTGGCTAGAGGTCACTAGGAGGTCATCCAAGTCACTGAGCCAGAAGAGTTACACAGTATAGAGTTATACAACGTAAACACATTTGTTGAACGTCCACTTACAGAATGATGGCTGAAGAAAAGGAATGTTACTGCCACTATTTTGATGTTACTGTGACCATTCATTCAAGATTGTGAAAATATTTGTGCCACACTGCAAAAGGTTTTCAGCATGTTGAACTCAGCCCTGTTAAGCTGTCTGTACACACACACTGTAACGACGCCCACTGCAGGCGGACTAGATGGAAGACGCCTACACTTGAATGTGGCCACAGTTGCTGATGCACACTTCACTGTCCAATCCATTTAATGTTGACTTTTATCCACCGATAGAAGACTGAATGGAAAGTGTTTTTCTGGCTGTTGGAGATAGCAGAGCAGAGTCACCAACTGCAGGGTTTTCACTCCCCTGTGGCCATTTGCCCTTCCTGGTGCGTTCCCATCCTGGGTAATGCTGGGCCTGTTATGAGAGCATTCAGTTGTGTATTAAATGTCCTGTGTGGGTTGACGTCCTGTATGATCCCCCACACGTAGGCTACACACACACACGCACGCACGCACGCACGCACGCACGCACGCACGCACGCACGCACGCACGCACGCACGCACGCACGCACGCACGCACACACACACCATTGGTTAATGCATGCGTCTCTACCTGTGTATTTCCACTCTACTATATATGTGAATAGGCCAGGTCTCAGAAGACCTCTGTGTTCTCTCTATTCCCTGTACATATGTGTACAACTCTATATTCACAGGTTAATGGGAGGACGATGTTCCTGTGTTTGCTGCTTTTATCTAACTGTGTCTTTTTAAGGGTACCAGCCTTGCTAGAAATCTCTCTTTGATACATTTTGAGCCTTGCTTTCCTGGAAATAACTGCCCACGATTGAGAGTACTTGAGGCCTGGACAGTGAGTGACTCATCTAGCCCACATATCGTTTTTTATGTCCCTCTCTGTTTCTGTCTGTGGGCTGTTTATTTTTAGGGAGACCATCTGCCATAAAGAAGATTTTTCAGAGATTTGGGCATTGTGGGTAATAACTGCATTATAATAGCTTAACGTCAGTGAGACAACCATCTGCACAGCGAGGCAGACCTGCTCAAGCTTTGCCTGTCAAACCTATTTATCCACCCTTCTTTCCTGTGTGTGTGTGTGTGTGTCTGTGTGTGTGTGTGTTGTTCCTCTGCCTCTGTCAGTCAATGCTCTCCTCTACTCTCTTTCCCACCATCTTATCTAGTGGGCGTCCTGTATGAATTAACAGTGGGATGTCGGAGTAATGGATGAGTATTACGCTATGAGACTAAATGACTCAGACAGCCCTCTCTCTCTTCTCTCCATCTCTCCCCCCTCTCCCTCATCTCTCCCCCCTCTCCCTCCATCTCTCCCCCCTTTCCCTCCATCACTCTCCCCCTCTCTGTCCATCTCACCCCCCTTTCCCTAATTCTCCCGCCCTCCTTCTCTCCCCCCTCTCCCCCCTTCTCTCCCCTATCTCTCCTTCTCGCCTCCCTCCCTCCTCTCCCCCTCTCCCCTTCTCCCTACTTCTCCCTCCTTCTCTACCCCTTCTACCACCCTCTCCCTCCTTCCCTCCTCTCCCTCCTTTTCTCCCCCTCTCATTCCTTCTCTTTCCCTCTCCCTCTCCCTTCTTCTCTCCCCCTCCCTCATACTCTCCTCCCTCCTTCTCTCCCCCTCCTCCTCTTCCTTCTTCTCTCCCCCTCTCCCTCCTTCTTTCCTCCCCTCCCTCTTTCTCTCCTCCTCCCCTCCCTCTTTCTCTCCTCCTCCCCTCCCTCTTTCTCTCCTCCTCCCTCATACTCTCCTCCCTCCTTCTCTCCCCCTCCTCCTCTCCCTTCTTCTCTCCCCCTCTCCTTCCTTCTTTCCTCCCCTCCCTCCTTCTCTCCTCCTCCCCTCCCTTCTTCTCTCGCCCCTCCCTCATTCTCTCTCCCTTTCCCTCCTTCTCTCCCTCCTTCCCCTCTCTCTCCTTCCCCTCTCATCCTTCTCTCCCCCTCTCCCTCCTTCCCTCCCCCTCTCCATCCTTCTCTCCCCCTTTCCCTCATTCTCTCCCCCCTCTCTCTCCTTCCCCCTCTCCCTCATTTTCTCCCCCTCTCCTTCCTTCTCTTCTCTTCCCTTCTCCCTCTCCCTCCTTCTCTCCCCCTCCCTCCTACTCTCCTCTCCTCCCTCCTTCTCTCCCCCTCCTCTCCCTTCTTTCTCTCCCCCTCTCCTTCCTTCTCTCCCCCTGTCCCTCCTTCTCTCCCCCTCTCCCTCCTTCTCTCCTCCCCTCCCTCCTTCTCTCCCCCTCTTCCTCTTTCTCTCCCCCTCCCTCCTTCTCTCCCCCCTCCCTCCTTCTCTCCCCCTCTCCCTCCTTCTCTCCCCCCTCCCTCCTTCTCTCCCCCACTCCCTCCTTCTCTCCCCCTCTCCCTCCTTCTCTCCCCCCTCTCCCTCCTTCTCTCCCCCTCTCCCCCTCTCCCTTATTCTAACAGCCACTCTGTTTCTTAGCTATTTCCCACTTGCTCTCTCCTTAGTTTCTGCTTCTTACTTTCTCTCTTCTCCATCTTTCTTTCTTTAACTCCTTCCCTTTCTCTCACTCCATCTTCCCTTCTCTCTCACACACAGCTGATCTTGCTATCTCCACCTCCTCCCACACATCCTGTTTGTCCCTCGTTCCTTCTTTCTCTTATGCCCCCCTCTGTCTCCTAGTGTGAGTGCAGTCTGATGTAAAATGGCTGACACCTTTCTCCTTCTCTCTCTCCCTGTGTCTGCTCCGTTGGCTCCTCCTCTCCTATATTATCCCCTTTTCTGTTTCATTGTCCTCCTTTCATTTATTCCCCCACTATCTGCTCTCATTTCTGTCCATTTCCCTTTCCTTTTATTTCCTTATCTTTCTTGTCCTTTCCTTACCTCTTTCCTGCCAAGTCTCAGTCAGTCTGTCTCTTTGTCTGTAGGGACAGTTTTCACCCCATCCTCACCTTTCCAAATACATATTCCTGTCAGTCTGTCTGTTTGTCTATGGTGGGAGTTCCCCTCTCCTCCCTTCTACCCAGTCTCTTTCTCTGTTCCTCAGTGGGGACAGTCTTCTCCTCTACTCACCCCATCCTCTCTCAGTCCTCTCCTCTCCTCACCCCATCTTCTCTTCTCTCAGTGGGGACAGTCCTCTCCTCTCCTCTCCTCTCCTCTCCTCTCCTCTCCTCTCCTCTCCTCTCCTCTCCTCTCCTCTCCTCTCCTCTCCCCATCTTTTCTCAGTGGGCACAGTCCTCTCCTCTCTCAGTGAGGAAAGTCCTCTCCGCTCCTCTCTCAGTGGGGACAGTCCTCTCCTCTCCTCTCTCAGTGAGGACAGTCCTCTCCTCTCCTCTCTCAGTGAGGACAGTCCTCTCCTCTCCTCTCTCAGTGGGGACAGTCCTCTCCTCTCCTCTCCTCTCTCAGTGAGGACAGTCCTCTCCTCTCCTCTCTCAGTGGGGACAGTCCTCTCCTCTCCTCACCCCATCCTCTCTCAGTGGGGACAGTCCTCTCTTCTCCTCACCCCATCCTCTCTCAGTGGGTACAGTCCTCTCATCTCCTCACCCCATCCTCTCTTCTCTCTCCTCTCCTCTCCTCTCATCACCCCATTCTCTCTTCTCTCTCCTCTCCTCACCCCATCCTCTCTTCTCTCTCCTCTCCTCTCCTCACCCCATCCTCTCTTCTCTCTCCTCTCCTCTCCTCACCCCATCCTCTCTCAGTGGGGAAAGTCCTCTCCTCTCCTCACCCCATATTCTCCTCTCTCAGTGGGGACAGTCCTCTCCTCTCCTCACCCCATCCTCTCTCAGTGGGGACAGTCCTCTCCTCTCCTCACCCCATCCTCTCTTCTCTCAGTGGGGACAGTCCTCTCCTCTCCTCACCCCATCCTCTCTTCTCTCAGTGTGGACAGTCCTCTCTTCTCCTCACCCCATCCTCTCCTCTCTCAGTGGGGACAGTCCTCTCCTCTCCTCACCCCATCCTCTCTTCTCTCAGTGTGGACAGTCCTCTCCTCTCCTCACCCCATCCTCTCCTCTCTCAGTGGGGACAGTCCTCTCCTCTCCTCACCCCATCCTCTCTTCTCTCAGTGTGGACAGTCCTCTCCTCTCCTCACCCCATCCTCTCCTCTCTCAGTGGGTACAGTCCTCTCCTCTCCTCACCCCATCCTCTCCTCTCTCAGTGGGGACAGTCCTCTCCTCTCCTCACCCCATCCTCTCTTCTCTCAGTGTGGACAGTCCTCTCCTCTCCTCACCCCATCCTCTCCTCTCTCAGTGGGGACAGTCCTCTCCTCTCCTCACCCCATCCTCTCTTCTCCCAGTGTGGACAGTCCTCTCCTCTCCGCACCCCATCCTCTCTTCTCTCAGTGGGGACAGTCCTCTCCTCTCCTCACCCCATCCTCTCTTCACTCAGTCCTCTCCTCACCCCATCCTCTCCTCTCTCAGTGGGGACAGTCCTCTCCTCTCCTCACCCCATCCTCTCTTCTCCCAGTGTGGACAGTCCTCTCCTCTCCTCGCCCGTCCACTCTTCTCTCTGTGGGGACAGTCCTCTCCTCTCCTCTCCTCTCCTCTCCTCTCCGCACCCCACCCTCTCCTCTCTCAGTCCTCTCCTCTCCGCACCCCATCCACTCTTCTCTCTGTAGGGACAGTCCTCTCCTCTCCTCACCTCATCCTCTCCTCTCTCAGTCCTCTCCTCTCCTCACCGCATCCTCTCCTCTCTCAGTCCTCTCTGCACCCCATCCACTCTTCTCTCTGTGGGGACAGTCCTCTCCTCTCCTCACCCCATCCTCTCTTCTCTCAGTCCTCTCCTCTCCTCACCCCATCCTCTCTTCTCTCAGTCCTCTCCCCTCCGCACCCCATCCTCTCCTCGCTCAGTCCTCTCCTCTCCTCACCCCATCCACTCTTCTCTCTGTAGGGACAGTCCTCTCCTCTCCTCACCTCATCCTCTCCTCTCTCAGTCCTCTCCCCTCCGCACCCCATCCTCTCCTCGCTCAGTCCTCTCCTCTCCGCACCCCATCCACTCTTTTCTCTGTGGGGACAGTCCTCTCCTCTCCTCACCCCATCCTCTCTTCACTCAGTCCTCTCTGCACCCCATCCACTCTTCTCTCTGTGGGGACAGTCCTCTCCTCTCCTCACCCCATCCTCTCTTCACTCAGTCCTCTCTGCACCCCATCCTCTCTTCTCTCAGTGGGGACAGTCCTCTCCTCTCCTCACCCCATCCTCTCTCAGTGGGGACAGTCCTCTCCTCTCCACACCCCATCCTCTCCTCTCTCAGTGGGGACAGTCCTCTCCTCTCCTCACCCCATCCTCTCTTCTCTCAGTGTGGACAGTCCTCTCCTCTCCTCACCCCATCCTCTCCTCTCTCAGTGGGGACAGTCCTCTCCTCTCCTCACCCCATCCTCTCCTCTCTCAGTGGGGACAGTCATCTCCTCTCCACACCCCATCCTCTCCTCTCTCAGTGGGGACAGTCATCTCCTCTCCACACCCCATCCTCTCTTCTCTCAGTGGGGACAGTCCTCTCCTTTCCTCACCCCATCCTCTCCTCTCTCAGTGGGGACAGTCATCTCCTCTCCACACCCCATCCTCTCCTCTCCCAGTGGGTACAGTCCTCTCCTCTCCTCGCCCGTCCACTCTTCTCTCTGTGGGGACAGTCCTCTCCTCTCCTCTCCGCACCCCACCCTCTCCTCTCTCAGTCCTCTCCTCTCCGCACCCCATCCACTCTTCTCTCTGTAGGGACAGTCCTCTCCTCTCCTCACCGGATCCTCTCCTCTCTCAGTCCTCTCTGCACCCCATCCTCTCTTCTCTCTGTGGGGACAGTCCTCTCCTCTCCTCACCGCATCCTCTCCTCTCTCAGTCCTCTCTGCACCCCATCCACTCTTCTCTCTGTGGGGACAGTCCTCTCCTCTCCTCACCCCATCCTCTCCTCTCTCAGTCCTCTCCTCTCCTCACCTCATCCTCTCCTCTCTCAGTCCTCTCCTCTCCTCACCGCATCCTCTCCTCTCTCAGTCCTCTCTGCACCCCATCCACTCTTCTCTCTGTGGGGACAGTCCTCTCCTCTCCGCACCCCATCCACTCTTCTCTCTGTGGGGACAGTCCTCTCCTCTCCTCACCCCATCCTCTCTTCTCTCAGTGGGGACAGTCCTCTTCTCTTCTCTCCTCACCCCATCCTCTCCTCTCTCAGTCCTCTCCGCACCCCATCCTCTCTTCTCTTTGTGGGGACAGTCCTCTCCTCTCCTCACCCGATCCTCTCCTTTCTCAGTCCTCTCCACACCCCATCCTCTCTTCTCTCAGTGGGTACAGTCCTCTCCTCAACCCATCCTCTCCTCTATCAGTCCTCTCCTCCGCACCCCATCCACTCTTCTCTCTGTGGGGACAGTCCTCTCCTCTCCTCACCCCATCCTCTCTTCCCTCAGTCCTCTCTGCACCCCATCCTCTCTTCTCTCTGTGGGGACAGTCCTCTCCTCTCCTCACCCCATCCTCTCTTCTCTCAGTGGTTACAGTCCTCTCCTCTCCTCACCCCATCCTCGCTTCTCTCAGTGGGGACAGTCCTCTCCTCTTCTCTCCTCACCCCATCCTCTCTTCTCTCAGTGGTTACAGTCCTCTCCTCACCCCATCCTCTCTTCTCTCTGTGGGGACAGTCCTCTCCTCTCCTCTCCTCTCCTCACCCCATCCTCTCTTCTCTCAGTGGTTACAGTCCTCTCCTCTCCTCTCCTCTCCTCACCCCATCCTCTCTTCTCTCAGTGGTTACAGTCCTCTCCTCTCCTCACCCCATCCTCGCTTCTCTCAGTGGGGACAGTCCTCTTCTCTCCTCACCCCATCCTCTCCTCTCTCAGTCCTCTCCGCACCCCATCCTCTCTTCTCTCTGTGGGGACAGTCCTCTCCTCTCCTCACCCCATCCTCTCTCCTCTCCTCACCCCATCCTCTCTTCTCTCTGTGGGGACAATCCTCTCCTCTCTCTCCTCTCCTCTCCTCACCCCATCCTCTCCTCTCTCTCCTCTCCTCACCCCATCCTCTGTTCTCTCTGTGGAGAATGAAGCTGTCCTCAGCAGTGCCTTTCACCTGTGTGTGGCTGCGACAGGGACAGTGAGAGGGAAAGAGCTACCATTCACAGTTTTGTAGCCTCAAGCACTGAGACTAAAATATTGTACTGTATCTGTGTGGGGAGATTTTGGGACTCTGTGTCATTCTGATTCAGTTTTAACTGAGTTGTAGTTGATTGCTTTTAACAGTGTGGTTGTATTCATTATGTGATTCTGAGTGGGCCTATGTGACAAGACTTTGTTTGAGAAGGGTTCAGAGTGTGTATTTTTGACTATGTGTTCAGTGACAGTGTGACTCTGAAATTGTGTGAGTTGTGTGTAGACAAGGTTAACGTGTTGCTGAGTGTGTAGCAGTGGGGCGAGGAAGGCATGACTACTGTGTGCATGTGCACATGCATGTGCGTGTGTATGTGTGCCTGTTTACATATGAGTGTGTGTAGATGTGCATTTATCGGTAGTGACATGTACATGTAGGGTAAACTACAGACCCTCAGCACTAGTCTGCAGAATGCTATCAGACCTCTATCCTATCAGACCTCTATCCAATCAGACCTCTATCCTATCAGTCATCAGACCTCTATCCTATCAGTCATCAAATCTCTATCCTATCAGATCTCTATCCTATCAGTCATCAGACCTCTATCCTATCAGACCTCTATCCTATCAGATCTCTAACCTATCAGTCATCAGACCTCTATCCTATCAGACCTCTATCCTATCAGACCTCTATCCTATCAGTCAACAGACCTCTATCCTATCAGACCTCTATCATATCAGATCTCTATCCTATCAGTCAACAGACCTCTATCCTATCAGATCTCTATCATATCAGTCATCAGACCTCTATCCTATCAGTCAACAGACCTCTATCCTATCAGATCTCTATCCTATCAGTCATCAGACCTCTATCCTATCAGATCTCTATCCTATCAGTCATCAGACCTCTATCCTATCGGATCTCTATCATATCAGTCATCAGACCTCTATCCTATTAGTCATCAGACCTCTATCCTATCCGACATCTATCCTAACAGACCTCTATCCTATCAGATCTCTATCATATCAGTCATCAGACCTCTATCCTATCAATCACCAGACCTCTATTCCATCAGACCTCTATCCTATCAGACCTCTATCCTATCAGACCTCTATCCTATCAGTCATCAGACCTCTATCCTATCAGACCTCTATCCTATCAGACCTCTATCCTATCAGACCTCTATCCTATCAGGCCTCTATCCTATCAGACCGCTATCCTATCAGACCTCTATCCTATCAAACCTCTATCCTATCAGACCTCTATCCTATCAGTCATCAGACCTTTATCCTATCAGACCTCTATCCTATCAGACCTCTATCCTATCAGTCATCAGACCTCTATCCTATCAGACCTCTATCCTATCAGACCTCTATCCTATCAGTCATCAGACCTCTATCCTATCAGACCTCTATCCTATCAGACCTCTATGCTATCAGACCTCTATCCTATCAGACCTCTATGCTACCAGACCTCTTTGCTATCAGACCTCCATGCTATCAGACCTCTATGCTATCAGACCTCTTTGCTATCAGACCTCTTTGCTATCAGACCTCTATCCTATCAGACCTCTATCCTATCAGACCTCTATGCTATCAGACCTCTATGCTATCAGACCTCTATGCTATCAGACCTCTTTGCTATCAGACCTCTATGCTATCAGACCTCTATGCTACCAGACCTCTATCCTATCAGACCTATATCCTATCAGACCTCTATGCTATCAGACCTCTATCCTATCAGACCTCTATGCTATCAGACCTCTTTGCTATCAGACCTCTTTGCTATCAGACCTCTTTGCTATCAGACCTCTATGCTACCAGACCTCTATGCTACCAGACCTCTATCCTATCAGACTTCTATCCTATCAGACCTCTATCCTATCAGACCTCTATCCTATCAGACCTCTATGCTATCAGACCTCTATGCTATCAGACCTCTATGCTATCAGACCTCTATGCTATCAGACCTCTATGCTATCAGACCTCTATCCTATCAGACCTCTATGCTATCAGACCTCTCTGCTATCAGACCTCTATGCTATCAGACCTCTATCCTATCAGACCTCTATCCTATCAGACCTCTATGCTATCAGACCTCTATGCTATCAGACCTCTATCCTATCAGACCTCTATGCTATCAGACCTCTATCCTATCAGACCTCTATGCTATCAGACCTCTATCCTATCAGACCTCTATGCTATCAGACCTATATCCTATCAGACCTCTATGCTATCAGACCTCTATCCTATCAGACCTCTATCCTATCAGACCTCTATGCTATCAGACCTCTATGCTATCAGACCTCTATGCTATCAGACCTCTATCCTATCAGACCTCTATCCTATCAGACCTCTATGCTATCAGACCTCTATGCTATCAGACCTCTATGCTATCAGACCTCTATGCTATCAGACCTCTATGCTTTCAGACCTCTATCCTATCAGACGTGTCATAGAGCATCCTGATGAGACCGGGATAGATGGTTTAGATATCAGCAGTGTGTCATAGCCGGGCTCCCGAGTGGCACAGTGGTCTAAGGCACTGCATCTCAGTGCAAGAGGCGTCACTACAGACCCTGGTTTGATTCCAGGCTAGTATCACAACTTGCCGTGATTGGGAGTCCCATAGGGCGGCGCACAATTGGCTCAGCGTCGTCAAGGTTTGACCGGGGTAGGCCGTCATTGTAAATTAGAATTTGTCCTTAACTGACTTGCCTAGTTAAATAAAGGTTAAATAAAAAATACATGAATAGCCTGACATGATGAAGGACAGACGGTTTAGAGATCAGCAGTGTGTTATAGTCAGTAATGACATGATGAAGGACAGACGGTTTAGAGATCAGCAGTGTGTTATAGTCAGTAATGATATGATGAAGGACAGACGGTTTAGAGATCAGCAGTGTGTTATAGTCAGTAATGACATGATGAAGGACAGACGGTTTAGAGATCAGCAGTGTGTTATAGTCAGTAATGACATGATGAAGGACAGACGTTTTAGAGATCAGCAGTGTGTTATAGTCAGTAATGACATGATGAAGGACAGACGGTTTAGAGATCAGCAGTGTGTTATAGTCAGTAATGATATGATGAAGGACAGACGGTTTAGAGATCAGCAGTGTGTTATAGTCAGTAATGATATGATGAAGGACAGACGGTTTAGAGATCAGCAGTGTGTTATAGTCAGTAATGATATGATGAAGGACAGACGGTTTAGAGATCAGCAGTGTGTTATAGTCAGTAATGATATGATGAAGGACAGACGGTTTAGAGATCAGCAGTGTGTTATAGTCAGTAATGACATGATGAAGGACAGACGGTTTAGAGATCAGCAGTGTGTTATAGTCAGTAATGATATGATGAAGGACAGACGGTTTAGAGATCAGCAGTGTGTTATAGTCAGTAATGATATGATGAAGGACAGATGGTTTAGAGATCAGCAGTGTGTTATAGTCAGTAATGATATGATGAAGGACAGACGGTTTAGAGATCAGCAGTGTGTTATAGTCAGTAATGATATGATGAAGGACAGACGGTTTAGAGATCAGCAGTGTGTTATAGTCAGTAATGATATGATGAAGGACAGACGGTTTAGAGATCAGCAGTGTGTTATAGTCAGTAATGACATGATGAAGGACAGACGGTTTAGAGATCAGCAGTGTGTTATAGTCAGTAATGACATGATGAAGGACAGACGGTTTAGAGATCAGCAGTGTGTTATAGTCAGTAATGACATGATGAAGGACAGACGGTTTAGAGATCAGCAGTGTGTTATAGTCAGTAATGATATGATGAAGGACAGACGGTTTAGAGATCAGCAGTGTGTTATAGTCAGTAATGACATGATGAAGGACAGACGGTTTAGAGATCAGCAGTGTGTTATAGTCAGTAATGATATGATGAAGGACAGACGGTTTAGAGATCAGCAGTGTGTTATAGTCAGTAATGATATGATGAAGGACAGACGGTTTAGAGATCAGCAGTGTGTTATAGTCAGTAATGATATGATGAAGGACAGACGGTTCAGAGATCAGCAGTGTGTTATAGTCAGTAATGACATGATGAAGGACAGACGGTTTAGAGATCAGCAGTGTGTTATAGTCAGTAATGATATGATGAAGGACAGACGGTTTAGAGATCAGCAGTGTGTTATAGTCAGTAATGACATGATGAAGGACAGACGGTTTAGAGATCAGCAGTGTGTTATAGTCAGTAATGACATGATGAAGGACAGGCGGTTTAGAGCTCAGCAGTGTGTTATAGTCAGTAATGATATGATGAAGGACAGACGGTTTAGAGATCAGCAGTGTGTTATAGTCAGTAATGACATGATGAAGGACAGGCGGTTTAGAGCTCAGCAGTGTGTTATAGTCAGTAATGACATGATGAAGGACAGACGGTTTAGAGATCAGCAGTGTGTTATAGTCAGTAATGACATGATGAAGGACAGACAGTTTAGAGATCAGCAGTGTGTTATAGTCAGTAATGACATGATGAAGGACAGACGGTTTAGAGATCAGCAGTGTGTTATAGTCAGTAATGATATGATGAAGGACAGACGGTTTAGAGATCAGCAGTGTGTTATAGTCAGTAATGATATGATGAAGGACAGACGGTTCAGAGATCAGCAGTGTGTTATAGTCAGTAATGATATGATGAAGGACAGACGGTTTAGAGATCAGCAGTGTGTTATAGTCAGTAATGATATGATGAAGGACAGACGGTTTAGAGATCAGCAGTGTGTTATAGTCAGTAATGATATGATGAAGGACAGACGGTTTAGAGATCAGCAGTGTGTTATAGTCAGTAATGATATGATGAAGGACAGACGGTTTAGAGATCAGCAGTGTGTTATAGTCAGTAATGACATGATGAAGGACAGACGGTTTAGAGATCAGCAGTGTGTTATAGTCAGTAATGATATGATGAAGGACAGACGGTTTAGAGATCAGCAGTGTGTTATAGTCAGTAATGATATGATGAAGGACAGACGGTTTAGAGATCAGCAGTGTGTTATAGTCAGTAATGATATGATGAAGGACAGACGGTTTAGAGATCAGCAGTGTGTTATAGTCAGTAATGATATGATGAAGGACAGACGGTTTAGAGATCAGCAGTGTGTTATAGTCAGTAATGATATGATGAAGGACAGACGGTTTAGAGATCAGCAGTGTGTTATAGTCAGTAATGACATGATGAAGGACAGACGGTTTAGAGATCAGCAGTGTGTTATAGTCAGTAATGATATGATGAAGGACAGACGGTTTAGAGATCAGCAGTGTGTTATAGTCAGTAATGATATGATGAAGGACAGACGGTTTAGAGATCAGCAGTGTGTTATAGTCAGTAATGACATGATGAAGGACAGACGGTTTAGAGATCAGCAGTGTGTTATAGTCAGTAATGACATGATGAAGGACAGACGGTTTAGAGATCAGCAGTGTGTTATAGTCAGTAATGACATGATGAAGGACAGACGGTTTAGAGATCAGCAGTGTGTTATAGTCAGTAATGATATGATGAAGGACAGACGGTTTAGAGATCAGCAGTGTGTTATAGTCAGTAATGACATGATGAAGGACAGACGGTTTAGAGATCAGCAGTGTGTTATAGTCAGTAATGACATGATGAAGGTCAGACGGTTTAGAGATCAGCAGTGTGTTATAGTCAGTAATGACATGATGAAGGACAGACGGTTTAGAGATCAGCAGTGTGTTATAGTCAGTAATGACATGATGAAGGACAGACGGTTTAGAGATCAGCAGTGTGTTATAGTCAGTAATGATATGATGAAGGACAGACGGTTTAGAGATCAGCAGTGTGTTATAGTCAGTAATGACATGATGAAGGACAGACGGTTTAGAGATCAGCAGTGTGTTATAGTCAGTAATGACATGATGAAGGACAGACGGTTTAGAGATCAGCAGTGTGTTATAGTCAGTAATGACATGATGAAGGTCAGACGGTTTAGAGATCAGCAGTGTGTTATAGTCAGTAATGACATGATGAAGGACAGACGGTTTAGAGATCAGCAGTGTGTTATAGTCAGTAATGACATGATGAAGGACAGACGGTTTAGAGATCAGCAGTGTGTTATAGTCAGTAATGACATGATGAAGGACAGACGGTTTAGAGATCAGCAGTGTGTTATAGTCAGTAATGACATGATGAAGGTCAGACGGTTTAGAGATCAGCAGTGTGTTATAGTCAGTAATGACATGATGAAGGACAGACGGTTTAGAGATCAGCAGTGTGTTATAGTCAGTAATGACATGATGAAGGACAGACGGTTTAGAGATCAGCAGTGTGTTATAGTCAGTAATGATATGATGAAGGACAGACGGTTTAGAGATCAGCAGTGTGTTATAGTCAGTAATGACATGATGAAGGACAGATGGTTCAGAGATCAGCAGTGTGTTATAGTCAGTAATGATATGATGAAGGACAGACGGTTTAGAGATCAGCAGTGTGTTATAGTCAGTAATGACATGATGAAGGACAGACGGTTTAGAGATCAGCAGTGTGTTATAGTCAGTAATGACATGATGAAGGACAGACGGTTTAGAGATCAGCAGTGTGTTATAGTCAGTAATGACATGATGAAGGACAGACGGTTTAGAGATCAGCAGTGTGTTATAGTCAGTAATGATATGATGAAGGACAGACGGTTTAGAGATCAGCAGTGTGTTATAGTCAGTAATGATATGATGAAGGACAGATGGTTTAGAGATCAGCAGTGTGTTATAGTCAGTAATGACATGATGAAGGACAGACGGTTCAGAGATCAGCTCCTCTGATAGGCCAGTTAACATATTATCACACTGGGTAACTAGACCATCGTTTGACTCTAATAAAAGTTGCGTGTTAAAAGCCGAAGACTATTTCTAGGAAATCAAACCGACGGTAAAAACACCCAAACGTTACATGTGATGTAATTCTGTTTCCCTATTGTCACGGCCGTCGAAAGAACTGGACCAAAGCGCAGCGTGGTAAGCGTACATATTCCTTTTATTTAGAATGACGCCAACAAAACAATAAACAATACCAAAACGACCGTTAAGCTTAAGGGCATATAGTGCCACAAACAAAGACAACTTCCCACACAGAAAGGAGGGAAAGGGCTACCTAAGTATAGTTCCCAATCAGAGACAACGATAGACAGCTGTCCCTGATTGAGAACCATACCCGGCCAAAACAAAGAAATACAAAAACATAGAAAATAGAACATAGAATGCCCACCCAAATCACACCCTGACCAAACCAAAATAGAGACATAAAAAGCTCTCTAAGGTCAGGGCGTGACACCCTAGCTGTCTGTTTGTGATTGGAGTAGAGAGTAAAGAAGCGTGGTCATGTGGTTGCTTTGTTAATCTACTTCTAACTACCTAATTCATACTCCCTTTCCAGTGCCCTCTGACGTAGTCCCATAGTTCTGAAGCAAAGTGTTTTTGCCCCGTGTGTCGTCGAGTCGTTTCCTCTGACCTTGTCTAGCTCTCACTACAAACACACAATGCTCCCAATTCCTCTAGGTGCTCTGGTTTAAATCTGCTTCCATGAATACTTCTATTCTGCCGGTGCTGTCAGTATTCCCAGTTTTCCAGGATTAGGGCGTCCGTTAAACGTGTGTAAGTGATAATTCCACTTTGTTGCTTGTGTAATGCGATTAGCGGGAAACATCTTAACGGTGCCATGAAAAGTGGATTTTTACAAGCAGAGCTGAGAGAAAAAACAAACGGGACGTCAGTCTCAGAGGAGTGGTTGACTTGTGCCAGTTCTTTCCCCTCTACTCCTCTTCATTCTGTCTCTTTGGCCTCTCTTTTTCCCTACATGTTTCTCTTTCTGGGATATTTTTTTCGCCTTTCTCACAGCATTGTCAGGCATAAAATGCCTTTATTAGTATGGCATGTTCCATAGAAACAAAGTTTTTTTTTAAACCGACGCGTTTCGGCTGCATGGCCTTCGTCAGGGAGTATGCTTAGGGGTCATTGTCCATTTGGAAGACCCATTTGCGACCAAGCTTCAACTTCCTGACTGATGTCTTGAGATGTTGCTTCAATATAGACACATCATTTTTCCTCCTCGTGATGCCATCTATTTTGTGAAGTGCACCAGTCCCTCCTGCAACAAAGCACACCCACAACATGATGCTGCCACCCCCGTGCTTCACAGTTGGGATGGTGTTCTTCGGCTTGCAAGCATCCCCCTTTTTCCTCCAAACATAACGTTGGTCATTATGGCCAAACAGTTCTATTTTTGTTTCATCAGACTAGAGGACATTTCTCCAAAAAGTACAATCTTTGTCCCCATGTGCAGTTGCAAACCGTAGTCTGGCTTTTTTATGGCAGTTTTGGAGCAGTGGCTTCTTCTTTACTGAGGTGCCTTTCAGGTTATGTCGATATAGGACTTGTTTTACTGTGGATATAGATTGTGGATATAGATACTTTTGTACCTGTTTCCTCCAGCATCTTCACAGGGTCCTTTGCTGTTGTTCTGGAAATGATTTTCACTTTTCGCACCAAAGTACATTCATCTCTAGGAGACAGAATGCGTCACCTTCCTGGGCAGTGTGACGGCTGCGTGGTCCCATGGTGTTTATACTTGCGTACTATTGTTTGTACAGATGAACGTGGTACCTTCAGGCATTTGGAAATTGCTCCTAAGAATGAACCAGACTTGTGGAGGTCTACAAATTTTTTTCTGAGATCTTGGCTGATTTCTTTTGATTTTCCCATGATGTCAAGCAAAGAGGCACTGAGTTTGAAGGTAGGCCTTGAAATACATCCACAGGTACACCTCCAATTGACTCAAATGCAGTCAATTAGCCTATCAGAAGCTTCTAAAGCCATGACATCATTTTCTGGAATTTTCCAAGCTGTTTAAAGTCACAGTCAACTTGGTGTATGTAAACTTCTGACCCACTGGAATTGTGATACAGTGAATTATAAGTGAAATAATCTCTCTGTAAACAATTGTTGGAAAGTTTACTAGTGTCATGTAAAAAGTAGATATCCTAACCAGCTTTCCAAAACTATAGTTTGTTAACAAGAAATATGTGGAGTGGTTGAAAAACGAGTTTTAATGACTCCAACCTAATTGTATGTAAACTTCTGACTTCAACTGTATATACTGTCTCCCCTCTCTCTTCATATATAATGTCTCCCCTCTCTCTTCATATATACTGCCTCCCCTCTCTCTTCATATATACTGCCTCCCCTCTCTCTTCATATATACTGTCTCCCCTCCCTCTTCATGTACAATGTCTCCCCTCTCTCTTCATATAAACTGTCTCCCCTCTTCATGTATAATGTCTCCCCTCCCTCTTCATATATACTGTCTCCCCTCTTCATGTATATTGTCTCCCCTCTGTCTCCAGATATATTGTCTCCCCTCCCTCTCTCTCCAGATATATTGTCCCCCCTCCCTCTCTCATCTCTGTGAATCATACTGTAGACAGGTTGTTCCACCAAATGAGTGCCTTTTGGTGCCTTTGGTCATTTAAGTAGAAATTGTGCACAAATATTGAGTTTTATATTAAATTAAGTGCCCTCTACTATAGGCAACATCTGATTTTATATATGAATAAAGACTTGCTAAAGTGAATACTCCGTGACTTCCCACTTAACCCCAACATTTTTGTTGTTGTTGCTAGGTAGTGTTAGCTAGCGCTAGTCGGATGTACCTGCGCCAAAACTCCGGTATTTGTCATCCTATAGCTTGCTATCCATCTTCTTTTTAAAAAGTGATCCAACATGTTTTCAGCACTTTGATTTCCATGACTGATCAAAACGTTTTTTCTCATGGCCTTCTCTTGTCCCTCTGCAGCAGACATACAGTGAGAAATATGTTTTGAACATCAAGTCACAATACAATCACAGTATTGAATCGCAATACATATAGAATCGTGAGAATCGCAATACATATTGTATGGGCACATAAGTATCATGATAATATCGTATCGTGAGGTCCCTGGCAATTCTCAGCCCTAGTAGATAGAGAGGCGAGAAATGTTTGAACAATTTAAACACATTTGTGAAGCTTCAAGCATTAAATTATTCCTCTTCTATTGCGACGGTCACAAGGAGATTTATGGCTGAAGTTGTCAACCCTGTTACGGTCAACCCTGTTACGGTCAACCCTGTTACGGTCAACCCTGTTATGGTCAACCCTGTTACGGTCAACCCTGTTATGGTCAACCCTGTTACGGTCAACCCTGTTACGGTCAACCCTGTTATGGTCAACCCTGTTACGGTCAACCCTGTTACGGTCAACCCTGTTACGGTCAACCATGTTACGGTCAACCCTGTTACGGTCAACCTTGTACTTTATTAGGCCCTTAATAGGCACTTACTACAGTCCTTTATAAACATTTTATTTAACCTTTTGACAGTAGAGGATGCCTGGTTGTTCTTCAAAAGTGCTTTCCTCTCCATCTTATATAAGCATGCCCCATTCAAGAAATGTAGAACTAAGAACAGATATAGCCCTTGGTTCACCCCAGACTTGACTGCCCTTGACCAGCACAAAAACATCCTGTTGCGTTCTGCATTAGCATCGAATAGACCCCGCGATATGCAACATTTCAAGGAAGTCAGGAACCAATATACTCAGTCAGTTAGGAAAGCGAATGCTAGCTTTTTCAAACAGAAATTTGCTTCCTGTAGCACTAATTCCAAAAAGTTTTGGAACACTGTAAAGTCCATGGAGAATAAGAGCACCTCCTCCCAGCTGCCCACTGCACTGAGGATAGGAAACACTGTCACCACCGATAAATCTACGATATATAATTTATAATTTCAAAAATAATTTTTCCCTGGCTGGCCATACTTTCCACCTGGCTACCCCTACCCTGGCCAACATCTCAGCACCCCCTGGAGCAACTTGCCCTATATCTCCCCCCCCTCCCCCCCTCCCCCCCGCTTCTCCTTCACCCAAATCCAGACAGCTGATGTCCTGAAAGAACTGCAAAATCTGGATCCCTACAAATCAGCTGGGCTAGACAATCTGGACCCTCTCTTTCTAAAATTATCCTCCGAAATTGTTGCAACATGTATTACTAGCCTGTTCAACCTCCTTCATATCGTCTGCGATCCCCAAAGATTGGAAAGCTGCTATGGTCATCGCCCTCTTCAAAGGGGGAGACACTCTTGACCCAAACTGTTATAGACCTATATCAGTCCTGCCCTGCCTTTCTAAAATCTCTGAAAGCCAAGTTAATAAACAGATCACCAACCATTTCGAATCCCACCGTACCTTCTCCACTATGCAATCTGGTTTCCGAGCTGGTCATTGGTGCACCTCAGCCACGCTCATGGTCCTAAACAATATCATAACCACCATCGATAAAAAACAGTACTGTGCAGCCGTCTTCATCGACCTGGCCAAGGCTTTCGACTCTGTCAATCACCGCATTCTTATCGGCAGACTCAATAGCCTTAGCTTCTCAAATGACTGCCTTGCCTGGTTCACCAACTACTTCTCAGATAGAGAACAATGTGTCAAATCAGAGGGCCTGTTGTCCGGACCTCTGGCAGTCTCTATGGGGGTGCCACAGGGTTCAATTCTCGGGACGACTCTTTTCTCTGTATATATTAATGATGTCGCTCTTGCTGCTGGTGATTCTCTGATCCACCTCAACGCAGACAACACCATTCTGTTTACATCTGGCGCTTCTTTGGACACTGTGCTAACAAACCTCCAAACAAGCTTCAACGCCATACAACACTCCTCACGTGGCCTCCAACTGCTTTGAAATGCTAGTTAAACTAAGTGCATGCTCTTCAACCGATTGCTGCCCACACCCTCCCGCCCGACTAGCATCACTACTCTGGACGGTTCTGACCTAGAATATGTGGACAACTACAAATACCTAGGTGTCTGATTAGGTTGTAAACTCTCCTTCCAGACTCACATTAAGCATCTCCAATCCAAAATTAAATCTAGAATCGGCTTCCTATTTCGCAACAAAGCATCCTTCAATCATACTGCCAAACATACAGTACCCTCGTAAAACTGACCATCCCACCGATCCTTGACTTCGGCCCCCAACACTCTACTCAGCAAACTGGATGTAGTCTATCACAGGGCCATCCGTTTTATCCCCAAAGCCCCATATACTACCCACCACTGCGACCTGTATGCTCTCGTTGGCTGGTCCTCACTACATATCCGTCGCCAAACCCACTGGCTCCAGGTCATCTATAAGTCTTTGCTAGGTAAAGCCCCGCCTTATCTCACCTCACTGGTCACCATAGCAACACCCACCCGTAGCATGCGCTCCAGCAGGTATATTTCACTGGTCATCCCCAAAGCCAACACTTCCTTTGGCTGTCTTTCCTTCCAGTTCTCTGTTGCCAATGACTGGAACGAATTGCAAACATCTCTGAAGCTGGAGTCTTATATCTCCCTCTCTAACTTAAATAAGGATAGCCCCCTTTTTTCCCATTTTTCCCATTACATACCCAAATCTAAATGCCTGTAGCTCAGGTCCTGAAGCAAGGATATGCATATTCTTGATAAAATTTGAAAGGAAACACTTTGAAGTTTGTGGAAATGTGAATTGAATGTAGGAGAATATAACACAATAGATCAGGTAGAAGAAAATACAAAGAAAAAACCAACCATTTCTTTTCTACCACCATCTTTGAAATGCAAGAGAAAGGTCAGAGTTCTAGCCATCACTCTGGTTGTAATTCCAATAGTGTCCAAAAGAAATATGTGTATGTGCAAATATGTATGTGCAAAGTTTCAGATGGATAACTTGAAGTATGAGTGAACTACAAGACTTTTAGTGTGAAGTCCCCAGGCACATTTGGGCAAATCGTGAAGGAGGTATTCACATTCATATTAAATTTTTCTGCAAGAATATCATCAAATCTGTATACTTGGACTTTGATTTAGCTTTCCAAGTATTAGTAGCCATATCATAAGTTCAACATTTGCAAAACAACCAGTTTTCATAACTTCATAACTCTGAATATCCTTATAAATGTTGTCCAAAATGAAAAGGCATGCTGTCGCACAAGGTTAGTAGCTACATTTTACGTAAAGTCCAGCTCATTGGTTGTCTATCTAGCTTTGTTTGACCCCAATTGGTGCTTATTTGAGAAAGATACAGTCGTTCAAGTGATGACAGCCCGCTTCATCGGCATGCCATGAAGGCGTCGCTCTCTGACCAATTATGGTGTCCTATAGGATATACTACACCCCTAATGATATAGTGAAGTCTTGTTACCTAGGATTTCTGAAAAATACATACGAATGTGATTTGACTTGTTGAAACAACTTGTAGGGTGAGATTTTCACAGATTATTTTCTTTGCAAATTGAACAAGTGGAAATACAAAATCGATTGTGCATGCTATATGGACCTTTTAGGATATGAAAAATGATTTTATCTAACAAAACAAAACTTCATATTATCTCTGGGACCCTTTGGATGATAAATCAGAGCAAGATTTCAGAATGTAAGTATACATTTCACCTTCAGAGGTGAATCTATCAAACCTATCGTGGTGAAAAAAGTGTTTTGTTGTTAGGAGCTCTCCTCAAACAATAGCATGGCATTTTTTCGCAGTAATAGCTACTGTAAATTGGACAGTGCAGTTATATTAACAGGGATTTAGGCTTTCAGCTGATATAAGACACTTATATGTATCAACATTTGTTGTTTATCTCAAATCTGCGATCTTGACATAACGCACTGCATGATTTACAACTGTCCTGTTGACGGAACCCCAATCCTTAAATTAAGCATCAGCTGTCTGAGCCTGTACACAGCCAATCTGTAAATAGCACACCCGACTACCTCATCCCCATATTATTACTTACCCTCTTGCTCTTTTGCACCCCAGTATCTCTACTTGCACATCATCATCTGCACATCTATCACTCCAGTATTAATGCTAAATTGTAATTATTTCGCCTCTAGTGCATATTTATTGCCTACCTCCCTACTCTTCTACATTTCCACACACTGTACAAATATTTTTCTATTTTTCTTTTATTTTGTGTTCTTGACTGTACGTTTGTTTATGTGTAACTCCGTGTTGTTGTTTTTGTCGCACTGCTTTGCTTTATCTTGGCCAGGTCGCAGTTGTAAATGAGAACTTGTTCTCAACTGGCCTGCCTGGTTAAATAAAGGTGAAAAATATATATATATATGGGAAAACCCCCCCAAAAATGTCACCCAGTTACACTATTCAACAGGCACCTAATTGGTGGAACAACCCAGATGGCAGAAATAAATATAGCGGCCCAGGTTAACAGGGTTTTAATTGCCTGGCTACCCAGACTCCTTGCTCAGGCCAAACTCTATGCCACGCCCATGGATGTTAGTTTCTTCTCCTCAATGAGTCTGGATCTGAGTACCTCCTCAACCCTTTACCGATTGCGAACACATTCAGGGCCGTCTGATTGGTCCAGAAACCGATGGGTTGGGTCAGAGTCAGCACACGCGTAGGTAAAGCGGCGGTTTGAAAAATCCTTGTTTGCTTTGAAACTCTGATTGGTTAGAGATCATCCAATCACTAATGACTTTGTTTTGTACAACACCCCTCGCGCCCCTCGTTCCCACAAATGACTTAAATGATGGCAGTCTCAGGCTAAAGTATGTAGCGAACCACAGAGCAGCAGAACAATTGAGTGTGAGTCATCAGGTTAGGGTCTTTCGCCCCCTTAGAGAACTGTAATGTATGTTGGACATGTGACCTACATACAGGGCACCAATGAAATGTAGCATACACACACACACACACCACATTGGTTAATGCATGCATCTGGCATGACAGCAAGACGCGGATTATAAAAGGCTTTTGATGATGCATGTGTTGGGGAGATGTCCATGTACGTGATTCAGTTTTTATGTTGAAAGTGGAAGGTTTTCCAAGAAGAACTACAGCGAGGGATGAAGCTTTTTGGAACGGCTGAGTTATTATTTTATAAAGTGGAGCAGGCTGAGAAACCCTTTCAAACTGCTTCCAAAGTCTCTCTCTCTCTCTCTCTGCAGACCAGAGCTCCGCTACATTATTCAGTCTAATCTGAAGAAGTGTGTCAAGGCCTCCCGCACCAAGACTGGTCCTAGCGGCCCACGCAGTACTGTATACTGTCTGCATACCTCCTAATACGTATGAAGGAGATCGGTATTACACAAATATGTTAAGGCTGTACTGCTATCTTATATATCTGTCTATTGAGAAAGAGTGACACAGCCGTTCTGTGGATGATTAGGCTGTCAGTAAGAAGCATGGTGTGCCCGGGTTTAGATTTCTGTGTAAATGTAGATTTGCTGCGTGTCTGCAGCGAGTCATTGTGTAGATGAGTATCTGGCTGAGAGGGCTGGGTTTAGACCAGCTGTGTACTCTGTCTCTCTTGTTCAGAACACGATGGGAGTTTGTCTTTTTAATTTCCGCAGGGGAGAGAGATACACGCATGGTAGCATCCCAGAAAAATGTAATACCTGAACCACGGATATAGTTTATGTGCTGTGTGTCTGAGAGTCAATATATTTATCAAGTGATATGTGGTTTTGTGGGAGGGTGAGAGTGTGTGTATTTATCAAGCAATATGTGGTTTTGTGGGTGGGTGAGAGTGGGTGTATTTATCAAGCGATATGTGGTTTTGTGGGTGAGAGTGTGTGTATTTATCAAGTGATATGTGGTTTTGTGGGTGATTGAGAGAGTGTGTATTTATCAAGCAATATGTGGTTTTGTGGGTGGGTGAGAGTGTGTGTATTTATCAAGTGATATGTGGTTTTGTGGGTGAGAGTGTGTGTATTTATCAAGCGATATGTGGTTTTGTGGGAGGGTGAGAGTGTGTGTATTTATCAAGTGATATGTGGTTTTGTGGGTGGGTGAGAGTGGGTGTATTTATCAAGCGATATGTGGTTTTGTGGGTGAGAGTGTGTGTATTTATCAAGCGATATGTGGTTTTGTGGGTGAGAGTGTGTGTATTTATCAAGCGATATGTGGTTTTGTGGGTGAGAGTGTGTGTATTTATCAATTGATATGTGGTTTTGTGGGAGGGTGAGAGTGTGTGTATTTATCAATTTATATGTGGTTTTGTGGGAGGGTGAGAGTGTGTGTATTTATCAATTGATATGTGGTTTTGTGGGTGGGTGAGAGTGTGTGTATTTATCAAGTGATATGTGGTTTTGTGTAGGTGGGTGAGAGTGGGTGTATTTATCAAGCAATATGTGGTTTTGTGGGTGGGTGAGAGTGTGTGTATTTATCAAGAGATATGTGGTTTTGTGGGTGAGAGTGTGTGAGAGTGTGTGTATTTATCAATTGATATGTGTTTTTGTGGGTGGGTGAGAGTGTGTGTATTTATCAAGTGATATGTGGTTTTGTGGGAGGGTGAGAGTGTGTGTATTTATCAAGTGATATGTGGGTTTGTGGGTGGGTGAGAGTGGGTGTATTTATCAAGCGATATGTGGTTTTGTGGGTGAGAGTGTGTGAGAGTGGGTGTATTTATCAATTGATATGTGGTTTTGTGGGAGGGTGAGAGTGTGTGTATTTATCAAGTGATATGTGGTTTTGTGGGTGGGTGAGAGTGTGTGTATTTATCAAGTGATATGTGGTTTTGTGGGTGAGAGTGTGTGTATTTATCAATTGATATGTGGTTTTGTGGGTGGGTGAGAGTGTGTGTATTTATCAAGTGATATGTGGTTTTGTGTAGGTGGGTGACAGTGGGTGTATTTATCAAGCAATATGTGGTTTTGTGGGTGGGTGAGAGTGTGTGTATTTATCAAGCGATATGTGGTTTTGTGGGTGGCTGAGAGTGTGTGTATTTATCAATTGATATGTGGTTTTGTGGGTAGGTGAGAGTGTGTGTATTTATCAAGTGATGTGTGGTTTTGTGTAGGTGGGTGACAGTGGGTGTATTGTGAGGAGAATCTGATCATCTCATCTCTAGTCGAGAGCCAGGGTTCAGAAAGGAACTAAAGGAAAAATCCCCCTCTCCTGGTCAAAGGCTGAACTAACCCAATCACTGTGTGTGTGTGTGTGTGTGTGTGTGTGTGTGTGTGTGTGTGTGTGTGTGTGTGTGTGTGTGTGTGTGTGTGTGTGTGTGTGTGTGTGTGTGTGTGTGTGTGTGTGTGTGTGTGTGTGTGTGTGTGTGTGTGTGTGTGTGTGTGTGTGTGTGTGTGTCAATGTTCAGTGATGTACTATGCTGACGCTGAGTGCGTGTTCAGCGGTATTGATGGCTATTGCTAATGTGTTTCTCGTCTGTATTGTTTAGCTGGAGGAAGTGGGTTCTGGCCCATATCCTGTTCACTCACACGCAAACATGTGCATGTGCTCTTTACCCATATGTGTGAATGTGTAACAGTTATTAAATGCGTTGTGAATATCACCCAGTTTATATACAGTATGTACATTTGAATGCAGTATGGCTGCATTCTTGGCAATTCTGGACACATTTCTCTGTTTTTCCCTGCAAGCCTAACAGACATGGGGTGGCAGATCATATTGTTTGTGCGCTACAAATGTTTGTTGTGTTTCTGTTTTGGATACAGATGAGAAGTGAAACGTTAAGGCAGGATCCCCGAAGTCGCCCCCAGTCTCTCTCACACACACAACCCAGAAAACTAACGGTATAGTAACATCCCTGATTATACGTGTTTCAATGTATTACTTAGCTCTTCATGTCGTCTTAGTCGCTCTCTATACGTGTGTAATAGTGTGTCACATAATAGATGCCTATTCTGTCCTCATGGGCTCCCTGTCCTCGATTCATGGTAGTGCTCTTTAGAATGGGGAGCTGAGGGAGGGGTAGGGGAACTGGGAGGGGGGGAGCATGTGTGTCACGGTGGGTGAAAGGGGGGAGGTAGCGAAGCAGTTATGCTGTGGAGCTCTTACCCCATCCGGAGGTGGCCCCATGGGGACTGTGAATCTATCGGACACCGCCTGTGTCCCAGACACTCTTTGAGAGCAAATCAAAGAGCTTGTTATAGGCGTGTGAGGTTTGGACAGCCTATCAGAGTTATTATTGCTGATGCTTATTGTGTTGATACCCAATCAACAGCCAACCATGGCCTTGGTTTTGGTAGCATGGTTGTTTTCCTCTAACACAGGTCATTCCTCTGTCTCGTATCACTATAGCAATCCATTTAATGGATTAAATTAATCATTTTATGCAATGATTGATACAATGCATTATCATGGAGTTATATTAGCTGCATTCACACACACAGCACACAGGACACACAGTTACACATTCTCAAGTTGGCGCGTATCTAGTCCAAGCACTCAGCCTCTTTCCTGCATGTGAGATGGTTTTGTTGGCTTGTTTGTTTGTCAAATATTCCACATACTTTTCTGCCTGCAGCTAAACTAGTAACCCAGACACTACTAAACTAGTAACCCAGACACTACTAAACTAGTAACCCAGACACTACTAAACTAGTAACCCAGACACTACTAAACTAGTAACCCAGACACTACTAAACTAGTAACCCAGACAATACTAAACTAGTAACCCAGACACTACTAAATTAGTAACCCAGACACTACTAAACTAGTAACCCAGACACTACTAAACTAGTAACCCAGACACTACTAAACTAGTAACCCAGACACTACTAAACTAGTAACCCAGACACTACTAAACTAGTAACCCAGACACTACTAAACTAGTAACCCATACACTACTAAACTAGTAACCCAGACAATACTAAACTAGTAACCCAGACACTACTAAACTAGTAACCCAGACAATACTAAACTAGTAACCCAGACACTACTAAACTAGTAACCCAGACAATACTAAACTAGTAACCCAGACACTACTCAACTAGTAACCCAGACACTACTAAATTAGTAACCCAGACACTACTAAACTAGCAACCCAGACAATACTAAACTAGTAACCCAGACACTACTAAACTAGTAACCCAGACACTACTAAATTAGTAACCCAGACACTACTAAACTAGTAACCCAGACAATACTAAACTAGTAACCCAGACACTACTAAACTAGTAACCCAGACACTACTAAATTAGTAACCCAGACACTACTAAATTAGTAACCCAGACACTACTAAATTAGTAACCCAGACACTACTAAATTAGTATCCCAGACACTACTAAACTAGTAACCCAGACACTACTAAACTACTAACCCATACACTACTAAACTAGTAACCCAGACACTACTAAATTAGTAACCCAGACACTACTAAATTAGTAACCCAGACACTACTAAATTAGTAACCCAGACACTACTAAATTAGTATCCCAGACACTACTAAATTAGTAACCCAGACACTACTAAACTAGTAACCCAGACACTACTAAACTAGTAACCCAGATACTACTAAACTACTAACCCAGACACCACTAAACTACTAACCCAGACAATACTAAACTAGTAACCCAGACAATACTAAACTACTAACCCAGACACTACTAAACTACTAACCCAGACACTACTAAACTAGTAAGCCAGACACTACTAAACTACTAACCCAGACAATACTAAAATACTAACCCAGACACTACTAAACTAGTAACCCAGACACTACTAAACTACTAACACAGACACTACTAAACTAGTAACCCAGACACTACTAAACCACTAACCCAGACACTACTAAACCACTAACCCAGACACTACTAAACTATTAACCCAAACACTACTAAATTACTAACCCAGACACTACTAAACCACTAACCCAGACACTACTAAACCACTAACCCAGACACTACTAAACTATTAACCCAAACACTACTAAACTACTAACCCAGACACTACTAAACTACTAACCCAGACACTACTAAACCACTAACCCAGACACTACTAAACCACTAACCCAGACACTACTAAACTATTAACCCAAACACTACTAAATTACTAACCCAGACACTACTAAACCACTAACCCAGACACTACTAAACTAGTAACCCAGACATTCGCATGCATGCTGACTTCCAATTAGATTCAGCTGTGCAGCTTCAATAACACACTGTCGCCTGTTTACTTTAGAAATGATAGTTTGCTTGGTCTTTTCCTGAGAGGTCACATTTCCTTATGCACAATTATTCTGATATGAAAGATGATCGCTGTAGTATTACATTCATGTCTTTCTATCAATTTGACATAAGCCATGAAGGCACGAAGGTAGACAACAGTGTGATTTCAGCTATGGTAAGATGCTAGTTTTCATCCAGTTATATTGCTGTCACAGTGCAGTAGCTAATTATGTGATTCCAAAGCGTTGTGGGCATTGTGCCATTGTTTTCCATGTGAGTGTTGTGTTTGGTTACTCGGTCAGTATCTATATCTGCCGGGTGTGTGTGTGTGTGCACGCTGCATATTGCCGTGTCCTGGTTTTCATCTAGTTCCTTCCTGTGACTCTGGTCCCGCCCCTGTCCTACTTATCCAGGAACGAGGGGAAAAGAGATTTGGAAATAAATGATTAAGTACTAGTTGAATTAAATACTGGGAGCGATTCATCATGTAGGTGTGTGTGTGTGTGCGCATGAGGTTTAAAAACTCCTCAAATCTACCTCTGTGAATAATTTGTGGTTATGAAAATATATTTAAGGAATAGGCAATTGGCCATGTGATGTTACACAAGTTATGGGTTTCTTCTGCATGACTTCCCATCATGCAGGCAGTGTACTGTACATCATTACACATTTCTCTCTGCTCTCATTTCTCCATCCCCCTCTTCCTTCTTTCTTTCCCTTTCAGCTCTCTTCCACTTTCTCTCTCTCCCTCACTCCCCGTCTCTCCCTCGTTTCCTCTCCACCTCTCTCATTCTCTCCCATTTTACTGTATTTATGTTATGCTGGTGAATGAGGACCCAAAAGCGACGTAATAGTAACAGAGTCTTTATTCCAGTATTAAACAAATAATGATTCTCCTGGATATTATCAATGGTAAATCCAAAACAGGAAACTGAAATCCTCTCGTCAATAGAGAGGGACGACTGGAGACGCGACCACAGACTGCAGGTCGCTTCAGGAAGGCACTGGCCGTAGCTGACATAGACACCTGCTCACACGCAGCATCTGAAGAAGGCAAAGAACACGACAGGGCGGAACAAGGACACAGGAACAGCAAACATCAAACAAGAATCCGACAAGGACAGAAGCGGAAAACAGAGGGAGAAATAGGGACTCTAATCAGAGGGCAAAATAGGGGACAGGTGTGAAAGAGTAAATGAGGTCGTTAGGAGAATGAGAAACAGCTGGGAGCAGGAACGGAACGATAGAGAGAGAGAGCGGGAGAGGGAGAGAGGGAGGAGGAGAGAGAGAGAGAGAAAGAGGGAAAGAACCTAATAAGACCAGCAGAGGGAAGCACAGGGACAAGACATGATCAAAGACAAAACATGACAGTACCCCCCCACTCACCGAGCGCCTCCTGGCGCACTCGAGGAGGAACCCTGGCGGCAACGAAGGAAATCATCAATCAACGAACGGTCCAGCACGTCCCGAGATGGAACCCAACTCCTCTCCTCAGGACCGTAACCCTCCCAATCCACTAAGTACTGGTGACCACGTCCCCGAGAACGCATGTCCATGATCTTCCGTACCTTGTAAATAGGAGCGCCCTCGACAAGGACGGGGGGGGGGGAGGGAAGACGAACGGGGGCGCGAAGAAAAGGCTTGACACAAGAGACATGGAAGACAGGGTGGACGCGACGAAGATGTTGCGGAAGAAGCAGTCGCACAGCGACAGGATTGACGACCTGAGAGACACGGAACGGACCAATGAACCGCGGAGTCAACTTGCGAGAAGCTGTCGTAAGGGGAAGGTTACGAGTGGAAAGCCACACTCTCTGACCGCGACAATACCTAGGACTCTTAATCCTACGTTTATTGGCGGCTCTCACAGTCTGCGCCCTGTAACGGCAAAGTGCAGACCTGACCCTCCTCCAGGTGCGCTCACAACGTTGGACAAAAGCCTGAGCGGAGGGAACGCTGGACTCGGCGAGCTGGGACGAGAACAGAGGAGGCTGGTACCCAAGACTACTCTGAAACGGAGATAGACCGGTAGCAGACGAAGGAAGCGAGTTGTGAGCGTACTCAGCCCAGGGGAGCTGTTCTGCCCAAGACGCAGGGTTTCGAAACGAAAGGCTGCGTAATATGCGACCAATCGACTGATTGGCCCTTTCTGCTTGACCGTTAGACTGGGGATGAAACCCGGAAGAGAGACTGACGGAAGCACCAATCAAACGACAGAACTCCCTCCAAAACTGTGACGTGAATTGCGGACCTCTGTCTGAAACGGCGTCTAACGGGAGACCATGAATTCTGAACACATTCTCAATGATGATTTGTGCCGTCTCCTTAGCGGAAGGAAGCTTAGCGAGGGGAATGAAATGTGCCGCCTTAGAGAACCTATCGATAACCGTAAGAATCACAGTCTTCCCCGCAGACGAAGGCAGACCGGTAATAAAGTCTAAGGCGATGTGAGACCATGGTCGAGAAGGAATGGGAAGCGGTCTGAGACGACCGGCAGGAGGAGAGTTACCTGACTTAGTCTGCGCGCAGTCCGAACAAGCAGCCACGAAACGACGCGTGTCCCGCTCCTGAGTAGGCCACCAAAACCGCTGGCGAATAGAAGCAAGCGTACCCCGAACGCCGGGGTGGCCAGCTAACTTGGCAGAGTGAGCCCACTGAAGAACAGCCAGACGAGTAGAGACAGGAACGAACAGAAGGTTACTAGGACAAGCGCGCGGCGACGCAGTGTGAGTGAGTGCTTGCTTTACCTGTCTCTCAATTCCCCAGACAGTCAACCCGACAACACGCCCTTCAGGGAGAATCCCCTCGGGGTCGGTAGAAGCCACAGAAGAACTAAAGAGACGGGATAAGGCATCAGGCTTGGTGTTCTTATTTCCCGGGCGATAGGAAATCACGAACTCGAAACGAGCGAAAAACAACGCCCAACGAGCTTGACGTGCATTAAGTCGTTTGGCAGAACGGATGTACTCAAGGTTCTTATGGTCAGTCCAAACGACAAAAGGGACGGTCGCCCCCTCCAACCACTGTCGCCATTCGCCTATGGCTAAGCGGATGGCGAGCAGTTCGCGGTTACCCACATCATAGTTGCGCTCCGATGGCGACAGGCGATGAGAAAAGTAAGCGCAAGGATGGACCTTATCGTCAGAGTGGAAGCGCTGAGACAGAATGGCTCCCACGCCCACCTCTGAAGCGTCAACCTCGACAATGAATTGTTTAGTGACGTCAGGAGTAACAAGGATAGGGGCGGATGTAAAACGCTTCTTGAGGAGATCAAAAGCTCCCTGGGCGGAACCGGACCACTTAAAGCAAGTCTTGACAGAAGTCAGAGCTGTGAGAGGGGCAGCCACTTGACCGAAATTACGAATGAAACGCCGATAGAAATTAGCGAAACCGAGAAAGCGCTGCAACTCGACACGTGACTTAGGGACGGGCCAATCGCTGACAGCCTGGACCTTAGCGGGATCCATCTGAATGCCTTCAGCGGAAATAACAGAACCGAGAAATGTGACAGAGGAGACATGAAAGGCGCACTTCTCAGCCTTCACGTAGAGACAATTCTCTAAAAGGCGCTGGAGTACACGTCGAACGTGCTGAACATGAATCTCGAGTGACGGTGAAAAAATCAGGATATCGTCAAGGTAAACGAAAACAAAAATGTTCAGCATGTCTCTCAGTACATCATTAACTAATGCCTGAAAGACAGCTGGAGCATTAGCGAGACCGAACGGCAGAACCCGGTATTCAAAATGCCCTAACGGAGTGTTAAACGCCGTTTTCCACTCGTCCCCCTCTCTGATGCGTACGAGATGGTAAGCGTTACGAAGGTCCAACTTAGTAAAGCACCTGGCTCCCTGCAAAATCTCGAAGGCAGACGACATAAGGGGAAGCGGATAACGATTCTTAACCGTTATGTCATTCAGCCCTCGATAATCCACGCAGGGGCGCAGAGTACCGTCCTTCTTCTTAACAAAGAAAAATCCCGCTCCGGCGGGAGAGGAAGAAGGCACCACGGTACCGGCGTCGAGAGAAACAGACAGATAATCCTCGAGAGCCTTACGTTCGGGAGCCGACAGAGAGTATAGTCTACCCCGAGGGGGAGTGGTCCCCGGAAGGAGATCAATACAACAATCATACGACCGGTGAGGAGGAAGGGAGCTGGCTCTGGACCGACTGAAGACCGTGCGCAGATCATGATATTCCTCCGGCACTCCTGTCAAATCACCAGGTTCCTCCTGAGTAGAGGGGACAGAAGACACAGGAGGGATAGCAGACATTAAACACTTCACATGACAAGAAACGTTCCAGGATAGGATAGAATTACTAGACCAATTAATAGAAGGATTATGACATACTAGCCAGGGATGACCCAAAACAACAGGTGTAAAAGGTGAACGAAAAATCAAAAAGGAAATGGTCTCACTGTGGTTACCAGATACTGTGAGGGTTAAAGGTAGTGTCTCACATCTGATACTGGGGAGAAGACTACCATCTAAGGCGAACATGGGCGTGGGCTTCCCTAACTGTCTGAGAGGAATGTCATGTTTCCGAGCCCATGCTTCGTCCATAAAACAACCCTCAGCCCCAGAGTCTATCAAGGCACTGCAGGAAGCAGCCGAACCGGTCCAGCGTAGATGGACCGACAAGGTAGTACAGGATCTTGATGGAGAGACCTGAGTAGTAGCGCTCACCAGTAGCCCTCCGCTTACTGATGAGCTCTGGCTTTTACTGGACATGACATGACAAAATGTCCAGCAGAACCGCAATAGAGGCAAAGGCGGTTGGTGATTCTCCGTTCCCTCTCCTTAGTCGAGATGCGAATACCTCCCAGCTGCATGGACTCAGTCTCTGAGCCGGTGGGAGGAGATGGTTGAGATGCGGAGAGGGGAAACACCGTTAACGCGAGCTCTCTTCCACGAGCTCGGTGACGAAGATCTACCCGTCGTTCTATGCGGATGGCGAGTGCAATCAAAGAGTCCACGCTGGAAGGAACCTCCCGGGAGAGAATCTCATCCTTAACCTCAGCGTGGAGTCCCTCCAGAAAACGAGCGAGCAACGCCGGCTCGTTCCAGTCACTGGATGCAGCAAGAGTGCGAAACTCTATAGAGTAATCCGTTATGGATCGATCACCTTGACATAGGGAAGCCAGGGCCCTGGAAGCCTCCTTCCCAAAAACTGAACGATCAAAAACCCGTATCATCTCCTCTTTAAAGTTCTGATAATCGTTAGAACACTCAGCCCTTGCCTCCCAGATAGCTGTGCCCCACTCCCGAGCCCGACCAGTAAGGAGTGATATGACGTAAGCGATCCGAGCTCTCTCACTAGAGTACGTGTTGGGCTGGAGAGAGAACACAATATCACACTGGGTGAGAAAAGAGCGACACTCAGTGGGCTGCCCAGAGTAACATGGTGGGTTATTAACCCTAGGTTCCGGAGACTCGGAAGACCAGGAAGTAGCTGGTGGCACGAGACGAAGACTCTGAAACTGTCCAGAGAGATCGGAGACCTGAGCGGCCAGGGTCTCAACGGCATGACGAGCAGCAAACAATTCCTGCTCGTGTCTGCCGAGCATTGCTCCCTGGAACTCGACGGCAGTGTTGAGAGAATCCATAGTCGCTGGGTCCATCTTGGTCGGATTCTTCTGTTATGCTGGTGAATGAGGACCCAAAAGCGACGTAATAGTAACAGAGTCTTTATTCCAGTATTAAACAAATAATGATTCTCCTGGATATTATCAATGGTAAATCCAAAACAGGAAACTGAAATCCTCTCGTCAATAGAGAGGGACGACTGGAGACGCGACCACAGACTGCAGGTCGCTTCAGGAAGGCACTGGCCGTAGCTGACATAGACACCTGCTCACACGCAGCATCTGAAGAAGGCAAAGAACACGACAGGGCGGAACAAGGACACAGGAACAGCAAACATCAAACAAGAATCCGACAAGGACAGAAGCGGAAAACAGAGGGAGAAATAGGGACTCTAATCAGAGGGCAAAATAGGGGACAGGTGTGAAAGAGTAAATGAGGTCGTTAGGAGAATGAGAAACAGCTGGGAGCAGGAACGGAACGATAGAGAGAGAGAGCGGGAGAGGGAGAGAGGGAGGAGGAGAGAGAGAGAGAGAAAGAGGGAAAGAACCTAATAAGACCAGCAGAGGGAAGCACAGGGACAAGACATGATCAAAGACAAAACATGACATTTATCCCTGCCCCTCTCTCTCTCTCTCATTCTCTCACTTGCCTCCCACTCTCTCCCTTCCTCCTCTCTCTCTCTCCCTCCCTCCCTTCCTCCTCTCTCCGTCCCTCCTTTCCTCCTCTCTCCCTCTCTCCCTCCCTTCCCACTATGCCACAGTATCTTTGTCATTAGCGTAATGCTGCAGTAGGGTGGTGTTCTATTTATAGCATTATTGCAACACAGTCCTGCATAGTATGTCTGTTACACAAGCCTACAGAGGACTGTAATAGTCTGTCTGTTACACAAGCCTACAAAGGACTGTAATAGTATGTCTGTTACACAAGCCTACAGAGGACTGTAATAGTCTGTCTGTTACACAAGCCTACAGAGGACTGTAATAGTCTTTCTGTTACACAAGCCTACAGAGGACTGTAATGGTATGTCTGTTACACAAGCCTACAGAGGACTCTAATAGTCTGTCTGTTACACAAGCCTACAGAGAACTGTAATAGTCTGTCTGTTACACAAGCCTACAGAGGACTGTAATAGTATGCCTGTTACACAAGCCTACAGAGGACTGTAATAGTCTGTCTGTTACACAAGCCTACAGAGGACTGTAATAGTCTGTCTGTTACACAAGCCTACAGAGGACTGTAATAGTCTGTCTGTTACACAAGCCTACAGAGGACTCTAATAGTCTGTCTGTTACACAAGCCTACAGAGGACTGTAATAGTATGTCTGTTACACAACTCTACAGAGGACTGTAATAGTCTGTCTGTTACACAAGCCTACAGAGGACTCTAATAGTCTGTCTGTTACACAAGCCTACAGAGGACTCTAATAGTCTGTCTGTTACACAAGCCTACAGAGGACTGTAATAGTATGTCTGTTACACAAGCCTACAGAGGACTGTAATAGTATGTCTGTTACACAAGCCTACAGAGGACTGTAATAGTCTGTCTGTTACACAAGCCTACAGAGGACTGTAATAGTCTGTCTGTTACACAAGCCTACAGAGGACTGTAATAGTCTGTCTGTTACACAAGCCTACAGAGGACTGTAATAGTCTGTCTGTTACACAAGCCTACAGAGGACTGTAATAGTCTGTCTGTTACACAAGTCTACAGAGGACTGTAATAGTCTGTCTGTTACACAGGCCTACAGAGGACTGTAATAGTCTGTCTGTTACACAAGCCTACAGAGGACTGTAATAGTATGTCTGTTACACAAGCCTACAGAGGACTGTAATAGTATGTCTGTTACACAAGCCTACAGAGGACTGTAATAGTCTGTCTGTTACACAAGCCTACAGAGGACTGTAATAGTCTGTCTGTTACACAAGCCTACAGAGGACTGTAATAGTCTGTCTGTTACACAGGCCTTCAGAGGACTGTAATAGTCTGTCTGTTACACAAGCCTACAGAGGACTGTAATAGTCTGTCTGTTACACAAGCCTACAGAGGACTGTAGTAGTCTGTCTGTTACACAAGCCTACAGAGACTGTATCTCTGCTGCACTGCTCTTACAGCAGGACGCACACACAGAGGAGGCATACTGCTGTGGAAGATGGGTCACTATGTGCTACAGAAAGGGTATTTCTTTGTCTGGTCTTGTCCATAAGGGAGGCATGGTACTAAAGAGATGCATCACATAGGTGTATGGCATAGATGCTGCTCCCTATACTGTGCTTACCATAGCAATACATAGACAACGTGGTGTGTGTCTGTATCAGTATCTGTCCTCATAAAGGGATATGGTCACTGTATGGTCTGTGTTACCACAGATAGGGGGGAGGTCGCTGGAGCCTTGGCCCAGTGAGGGTGCATGGAGCTGGGCAGGCCGAGTGAGAAGGTCAGACTCTCTGTGGGGGTGTCGTGTTGGAGATGGGCTACATGATCAATGCATGAGCAAGCCAGCAGCAGCCGTGTGTGTGTGTGTGTGTGTGTGTGTGTGTGTGTGTGTGTGTGTGTGTGTGTGTGTGCGTGCGTGCGTGCGTGCGTGCGTGCGTGCGTGCGTGCGTGCGTGCGTGCGTGCGTGCGTGCGTGCGTGCGTGCGTGCGTGCGTGCGTGCGTGTGTGTGTGTTTCTTTGGGTGTCACATCGTGGGGAGTATGCTTTGTACTTACTGCTCAGAGATGACAGGTCAGTGTGAATATGAACAGAAGCAGATAGGAATCTCTGAATAGGAGAGCTGTGCAGAAAGTAGGAGGAGATCCAGAAGGAATTGTGTTATCATTCATGCTCTGAGCTGCCTTTGAATAATAAGCCTTCAGCCATGTGTGTGTTACTGTGTGTATGTGTGTGTTACTGTGTGTATGTGTGTGTGTTTGTGTGTGCATTTTATTGTGTGCTTGAGTGTGTGTTTGAGTGTGTGTTTGAGTGTGTGTGCGCATGTCCTCAGCCCCCGCTCCCTCATGGTGAGGTGTGGTTACCACGGAGACCAGAAAGCTGTGCAGAACGAGAAAGGAGGAGAGGAGGAGGAGAAACTCGTCTGTTCTGCTAACAGACCTCCCCACCCCTCCTTCATGTGCTAACACAGACCCACTCTCTCACCCACTAACACACCCACTAACACACCCACTAACACACCCACTAACACACCCACTAACACACACACACACTAACACACACACACACACACACACACACACACACACACACACACACACACACACACACACACACACACACACACACACACACACACACACACACACACACACACACACACACATACACACACACACACTAACACACACACTGACACACACACACACACACACACACACACACACACACACACACACACACACACACACACACACACACACACACACACACACACACACACACACACACACACACACACACACACACACATAGGCTACACACATCAACACCCTCGAACAAATCTCCCTTGGTACCCACCTTCTTGCTCCCTCTCTCTCCCTGCCCCTCCTGGTTAATAAGACAGACAGACAGACAGACAGACAGACAGACAGACAGACAGACAGACAGACAGACAGACAGACAGACAGACAGATCATACCCCATTTATCTACAATCAGGATGCTAACAATCTGTCTCTTTATTTACCAACCGTTTACTAGTTATTAATAATGTAGAGCATTCGGTTATCATACCCTCTGGACATGTTGCATCTCATTAAAGGAAATGTAATGAGGAATAGTCTGGGTGATTCCATGCAGCAGAATTCCAGTGTAATTGAGGAGACTGAATACTCATGTATGTGCGTATTTGTGTAGGGGTGTTTGTGTTTTTGCTTGTGTGCAAGCCTCCTGTCTTCATTGCTAATTGTTTCATTACCCCCTCTGCGGATCCTCCACCGGCCCATCCCAGCAGTATAGTGAGCAAAGACAGGAGGAAATTATGCCGTTGGTCTATGACATCAGCATATTTCACACCTCAGAGGAATAATTAGGAATGATCAATTTCACACCGCATGTCCCTACTGGGTGTGCTTTATTTGAGGTCTGACTCCACTCAGAGTTGGTCAATGGGAGAGATGAATATGGCCAGATATGGGTCAGCTAACATTTACTTAAAGAGCAATGATAGTATATAGCTAACGTTACAGAAAAGACAGAGACAGCGAGGCACCTTGATGAGACCACGCTGCCTTGCCTGCCTGCCTTTCCCTCAGATGACCACTCAAACCATTAACTTTCTAATGACTGTCCATCTCAGGATGTCATGATGTCATGATGTTATGATGTCTGGATGTTATGATGTTATGATGTCTGGATGTTATGATGTTATGATGTCTGGATGTTATGATGTTATGTCTGGATGTCATGATGTTCTGATGTCATGATGTCATGATGTCATGATGTCATGATGTCATGATGTCATGATGTTATGATGTCTGGATGTTATGATGTCTGGATGTTATGATGTTATGTCTGGATGTCATGATGTTCTGATGTCATGATGTCATGATGTTATGATGTCTGGATGTCATGATGTTATGATGTCTGGATGTTATGATGTTATGATGTTATGTCTGGATGTCATGATGTTCTGATGTCATGATGTCATGATGTCATGATGTTCTGATGTCATGATGTCATGATGTCATGATATTATGATGTCTGGATGTCATGATGTCATGATGTCATGATGTTATGATGTTATGATGTTATGATGTAATGATGTTATGATGTTATGATGTTATGATGTTATGATGTCTTGATATCATGATGTTATGTCACGATGTCTTGATGTCTTGATGTCATGATGTTATGATGTCACGATGTTATGATGTCTTGATGTCATGATGTTATGTCATGATGTTATGATGTTATGATGTCTTGATGTCATGATGTTATGTCACGATGTCATGATGTTATGATATTATGCTGTCTTGATGTCATGATCTTATGTCACGATGTTATGCTGTCTTGATGTCATGATCTTATGTCACGATGTTATGATGTTATGATGTTATGCTGTCTTGATGTCATGATCTTATGTCACGATGTTATGATGTTATGCTGTCTTGATGTCATGATCTTATGTCACGATGTTATGATGTTATGCTGTCTTGATGTCATGATCTTATGTTATGATGTTATGATGTCTTGATGTTATGATGTCTTGATGTTATGATGTCATGATGTTATGATGTCTTAATGTTATGATGTTATGTCACGATGTCATGATGTTATGTCACGATGTCATGATGTTATGTCACGATGTCATGATGTTATGTCACGATGTCATGATGTTATTATGTTATGATGTCTTGATGTTATGATGTCATGATGTGATGTTGTTAGGATGTTGTTTTTCTAAATCACTTGCCTTTTTTGTGCTTTAAAGCGCTTTGAGATTCTTTGAAAGTGCTATATAAGTTGATGACATTATATGAAGGCACTTACCCTCCTGACATAATGAAATAACCACGAGGCAGGGCTATATTGGAATGTTGATAGGTCACTAAGTGCTGAGTAGATATGAAATCCCTTTTCCCTGGTGAACGACTACAACACCACAACACGTATTCATTATTGTCTTTTAGGACTTGTGCATCTGAAAGTGTGGGATATGAAAGCATCTCTTCTGCTTGAGTTTCATTTGTTAAGGGAGTGTAATTCAGCTGTGTCTTCGTTCGCTTTACAGTGGCAAGAAAAAGTTTATGAACCTTTTGGAATTATCTAGATTTCTGCATAAATTGGTAATCAAATTTGATCTGGTCGTCATCTAAGTCACAACAATAGACAAACATAGTGTGCTTAAATTAATGACACACAAACGATTGTATTTTTCTTGTCTATATTGAATACATTATTTAAACATTCACAGTGTAGGTTGGGAAAAGTATGTGAACCCCTAGGCTAATGACTTCTCCAAAAGCTAATTGGAGTCAGGAGACACTTAACCTGGAGTCCAATCAATGAGACGAGATTGGAGATGTTGGTTGGAGCTGCCTTGCCCTATAAAAAACACTCACAAAATTTAATTTTGCTATTCACAAGAAGCATTGCCTGATGTGAACCATGCCTCAAACAAAAGAGATCTCAGAAGACCTAAGATAAAGAACTGTTGACTTGCATAAAGCTGGAAAGGGTTACAAAAGTATCTCTAAAAGCCTTGATGTTCATCAGTCCACGGTAAGACAAATTGTCTATAAATGGAGAAAGTTCAGCACTGTTGCTACTCTCCCTAGGAGTGGCCGTCCTGCAAAGATGACTGCAAGAGCACAGCGCAGAATGCTCAATGAGGTTAAGAAGAATCCTAGAGTGTCAGCTAAAGACTTACAGAAATCTCTGGTAGATGCTAACATCTCTGTTGACGAGTCTACGATACATAAAACACTAAATAAGAATGGTGTTCATGGGAGGACACTACGAAAGAAGACACTGCTGTCCAAAAAAAACATTGCTGCACGTCTGAAGTTAGCAAAATGCACCTGGATGTTCCACAGTGCTACTGTCAAAATATAATATGGACAGATGAAACTACGGTTGAGTTGTTTGGAAGGAACACACAACACTATGTGTGGAGAGAAAAAGGCACAACACACCAACCTCATCCCAACTGTAAAGTCTGGTGGAGGGAGCATCATGGTTTGGAGCTGCTTTGCTGTCTCAGGGCCTGGACAGCTTGCTATCATCGACCGAAAAATGAATTCCCAAGTTTATCAAGAAATTTTGCAAGAGAATGTTAAGTTATCTGTCCACCAATTGAAGCTCAACAGAAGTTAGGTGATGCAACAGGACAACGACCCAAGACACAGAAGTAAATCAACAACAGAATGGCTTCAACAGAAGAAAATAAGCCGTCTGGAGTGGCCCAGTCAGTCCTGACCTCAACCCGATTGAGATGCTGTGGCATGACCTCAAGAGAGCAGTTCACACCAGACATCCCAATAATATTGCTGAACTGAAACAGTTTTGTAAAGAGGAATGGTCCAAAATTCTTCCTGACCACAGGTTTGATCCGCAACTACAGAAAACATTTGGTTGAGGTTATTTCTGCTAAAGGAGGGTCAACCAGTTATTAAATCCAAGGGTTCACATACTTTTTCCACCCTACACTGTGAATGTTTACACGGTGTGTTCAAGAAAGACATGAAAATGTATAATTGTTTGTGTTATTAGTTTAAGCAGACTGTGTTTGTCTTTTGCTGTGACCTAGATGAAGTTAAGATAACATTTTATGCAGCCAATTTATGCAGAAGTCCATGTAATTCCAAAGGGTTCACATACTTTTTCTTGCCACTGTATATACAAAAGTATGTGGACACCCCTTCAAATGAGTGGATTTGGCTATTTCAGCTACACCCATTGCTGACAGGTGTATAAAATTGAGCACACATATAATCTCCATAGACAAACATTGGCAGTAGAATAGCCTTACTGAAGTGCTCAGTGACTTTCAACGTGGCACTATCACAGGATGCCGCCATTCCGAACAAATCAGTTCGGCAAATTTCTGCCCTGCTAGAGCTTCCCCGGTCAACTGTAAGTGCTGTTATTGTGAAGTGGAAATGTTTAGGAGCAACAATGGCTCAGCCGGTAAGTGGTAGGCCACACAAGCTCACAAAATGGGACTGCCGAGTGCTGAAGCATGTAACACGTACAAATCGTATGTTCTTGGTTGCAACACTCACTACCGAGTTCCAAACTGCCTCTGGAAGCAATGTCAGCACAAGAACTGCTCGTCGGGAGCTTCATGAAATGGGTTTCCATAGCCGAGCAGCCACACACAAGCCCAAGATCATCATCAAATCAAATCAAATCAAATTTATTTATATAGCCCTTCGTACATCAGCTGATATCTCAAAGTGCTGTACAGAAACCCAGCCTAAAACCCCAAACAGCAAGCAATGCAGGTGTAGAAGCACGGTGGCTAGGAAAAACTCCCTAGAAAGGCCTAAACCTAGGAAGAAACCTAGAGAGGAACCAGGCTATGAGAGGTGGCCAGTCCTCTTCTGGCTGTGCCGGGTGGAGATTATAACAGAACATGGCCAAGATGTTCAAATGTTCATAAATGACCAGCATGGTCAAATAATAATAATCACAGTAGTTGTCGAGGGTGCAGCACCTCAGGAGTAAATGTCAGTTGGCTTTTCATAGCCGATCATTAAGAGTATCTCTACCGCTCCTGCGGTCTCTAGAGAGTTGAAAACAGCAGGTCTGGGACAGGTAGCACGTCCGGTGAACAGGTCAGGGTTCCATAGCCGCAGGCAGAACAGTTGAAACTGGAGCAGCAGCACGGCCAGGTGGACTGGGGACAGCAAGGAGTCATCATGTCAGGTCGTCCTGAGGCATGGTCCTAGAGCTCAGGTCCTCCGAGAGAGAGAAAAAAAGAGAGAAAGAGAGAATTAGAGAGAGCATACTTAAATTCACACAGGACACCGGATAAGACAGAAGTACTCCAGATATAACAAACTGACCCTAGCCCCCCGACACATAAACTAATGCAGCATAAATACTGGAGGCTGAGACAGGAGGGGTCAGGAGACACTGTGGCCCCATCCGATGATACCCCCGGACAGGGCCAAACAGGAAGGATATATTCTAGATGATTCTGTGCTTCCAACTTTGTGGCAACAGTTTGGGGAAGGCCCTTTCCTGTTTCAGCATGACAATGCCCCTGTGCACAAAGCGAGGTCTTTACAGAAATGGTTTGTCGATCGGCGTGGTAGAACTTGACTGGCCTGCACAGAGCCCTGACCTCAACCCCATCAAACACCTTTGGGATGAATTGGAATGCCAACTGTGAGCCAGGCCTAATCGCCCAACATCAGTGCCCGACCTCACTAGTGCTCTTGTGGCTGAATGGAAGCAAGTCCCTGCAGCAATGTTCCAACATCTAGTGGAAAGCCTGGGTGAAGGGTGGAGGCTGTTATTGCAGCAGGGGGGGGGGGGGGGGGGGGGGTCCATATTAATGCCCATGATTTTGGAATGAGATGTTCGACGAGCAGGTGTCCACATACTTTTGGAAATGTAGTGTAGGTCAGTTTAGCTGTGTGTTCGTAGTTCATTTTAGCTGTGAGTTTGTTAGAGTAGTTTGTAAATGTAGTGATTTTGGCTCAGCCAGGGTCAGGGTTCAACAGGCTGTTCAGTAGACTGTGACCCATAACCCCAAATCAGATGATTCTACACTGTGAAGGAGATCAAGTTGAGTGTGGGTGTGTTAGGGCTGCATAACTAATTAAATTCACACAGAAATCACATGTTGACATGTGCAATATCCATATCCATCCTCCTAGTTCTAGTTCTAGTCCTAGTTCTAGTTCTAGTTCTAGTTCTAGTTCTAGTCCTAGTCCTAGTCCTAGTCCTAGTCCTAGTTCTAGGATTTCAACAGTTCACCAAAATGTTTTGATCCACATTGCAAGCCAAATCGCAGTCGCAATATTTGGTAAAAAAAAAACGTGGCCCATATCGTGCAGCCCTTATGTGTGTGTGTGTCTGTGTATAACAGAGAGAGCAGTACGTACGTGCATGAATGACTCATTCTTGTGCATGTAGGCCCATACTGTTATGTATCTGCTCTGGTCTCTCCTATTGTGACCTAGAAATCCTCTGATGGGGTCAGACCTGCCTAGTTATTATTTCTATTGGGCATAGGGAGAAGAAGATTAGGACTTCAGAATATGATGATGATTAATATTTCAAATCATCTTTCATGTTTCCAACTGAATGGAAATGGGACAGGAGCCTCTGCACCCAGGGCCTAATCCTGGGATTATACACAACCAAACGTCCGTAAACTCCTAACCACTGTCCCTGTGGAGATATAGGGTAACATACAAAAAAATACACCAAAAATACCCAGAAATGTGTTGATAGAGCAGAGCAAAACCGGTCCTGCATCAATGAGCAGGAAAACAATGTGGCACTGTTATGCTCATCAGCTTGTGTCTGTGTCTGTGTCTGTGTGTGTGTCTGTGTCTGTGTGTGTGATATACACTGCTCAAAAAAATAAAGGGAACACTTAAACAACACAATGTAACTCCAAGTCAATCACACTTCTGTGAAATCAAACTGTCCACTTAGGAAGCAACACTGATTGACAATAAATTTCACATGCTGTTGTGCAAATGGAATAGACAAAAGGTGGAAATTATAGGCAATTAGCAAGACACCTTTGCACATTTGTGGCCTGCTGGAGGTCATTTTGCAGGGCTCTGGCAGTGCACCTCCTTGCACAAAGGCGGAGGTAGCGGTCCTGCTGCTGGGTTGTTGCCCTCCTACGGCCTCCTCCACGTCTCCTGATGTACTGGCCTGTCTCCTGGTAGCGCCTCCATGCTCTGGACACTACGCTGACAGACACAGCAAACCTTTTTGCCACAGCTCGCATTGATGTGCCATCCTGGATGAACTGCACTACCTGAGCCACTTGTGTGGGTTGTAGACTCCGTCTCATGCTACCACTAGAGTGAGAGCACCGCCAGCATTCAAAAGTGACCAAAACATCAGCCAGGAAGCATAGGAACTGAGAAGTGGTCTGTGGTCACCACCTGCAGAATCACTCCTTTTTTGTGGGTGTCTTGCTAATTGCCTATAATTTCCACCTTTTGTCTATTCCATTTGCACAACAGCATGTGAAATGTATTGTCAATCAGTGTTGCTTCCTAAGTGGACAGTTTGATTTCACAGAAGTGTGATTGACTTGGAGTTACATTGTGTTGTTTAAGTGTTCCCTTTATTTTTTTGAGCAGTGTATTTAGAGAGAGAAAGCGATAGAGTGAGGAGAGGGGGCGCAAGAGGGGTAAAGAGAGGTATGAGGGGGTTGTCTATTTTTCGAATGTTCCTCTCTGGTATACTGACATACAGTACCAGTCAAAACCCACCTACTCATTCAAAGGTTTTTCTTTATTTTTTACTGTTTTCTACATTGTAGAATAATAGTGAAGACATCAAAACTATGAAAAAAAACATATGGAATCATGTAGTAACCAAAAAAGTGTTAAACAAATCGAAATATATTTTATATTTGAGATGATTTAAAGTAGCCACCCTTTGCCTTGATGACAGCTTTGCACGCTCTTGGCATTCTCTCAACCAGCTTCACCTGGAATGCTTTTCCAACAGTCTTGAAGGAGTTCCCACATTTGTTGAGCACTTGTTGGCTACTTTTCCTTCACTCTGCAGTCCAACTCATCGCAAACCATCTCAATTGGATTGAGGACAGGTTATTGTGGAGGCCAGGTCATGTGATGCAGCATTCCATCACTCTCCTTCTTGGTCAAATAGCCCTTACACAGCCAGGGAGTGTTGAGTCATTGTCCTGTTGAAAAACAAATGGTAGTCCAACAAAACACAAACCAGATGGGATGGCGTATTGCTGCAGAATGCTGCAGTAGCCATGCTGGTCAAATGTGCCTTGAATTCTAAATAAATCACTGACAGTGTCACCAGCAAAGCACCCCCACACCATCACACCTCCTCCTCCATTCTTCACCGTGGGAACCACACATGTGGAGATCATCCATTCACCTACTCTGCGTCTCGCAAAGACATGGCGGTTGAAACATAAAATCTCAAATTTGGACTCATCAGACCAAAGGACAGATTTCCACCGGTCTAATGTCCATTGCTCGTGTTTCTTGGCCCAAGCAAGTCTCTTTTTCTTATTGGTGTCCTTTAGTTATGGTTTCTTTGCAGCATTTCAACCATGAAGGCCTGATTCACACAGTCTCCTCTGAACAGTTGATGTTGAGATGTGTCTGTTACTTGAACTCTTTGAAGCATTTATTTGGGCTGCAATTTCTGAGGCTGGTAACTCCAATGAACTGATCCTCTGCAGCAGAGGTAACTCTGGGTCTTCCATTCCTGTGGGGGTCCTCATGAGAGACAGTTTCATCATAGCGCTTGATGGTTTTTGCGACTGCACTTGAAGAAACTTTCAAAGTTCTTGGAATTTTCCGGATTGACTGACCTTCATGTCTTAAAGTAATGATTAACTGTTGTTTCTCTTTGCTTTTTCGAGCTGTTCTTGCCATAATATGGACTTGGTCTTTTACCAAATAGGGCTATCTTCTGTTTCCCACCCCTACCTTGTCACAACACAACTAACTGGCTCAAACGCATTAAGATGGAAATAAATTACACAAATTAACTTTTAACAAGGCACATTTGTTAATTGAAATGCATTCCAGGTGACTACCTCATGAAGCTGGTTGAGAGAATGCCAAGAGTGTGCAAAGCTGTCATCAAGGCAAGGGGTGTTTACTTTGAAGAATCTAAAATATATTTTGATTTGTTTAACACTTTTTTGGTTACTACATGATTCCATATGTGTTATTTCATAGTTTAGATTTTCCCACTATTATTCTACAACATAGAAAATAGTACAAATAAAGAAAAACCCTGGAATGTGTAGGTGTGTCCTAACTTTTGACTGCTACTGTACATGTTCTTAGTTAGACACATACAGTGTTGTGCCTATGCACCCTACAGTATTACAGATCACTAGTAATGCTGTAACAGTAAGTTATGGTCAGCCTTCCATGAATAGCAAGCCAAGGTGCCTTACTGGCTATATTGGGTAGAAATTGAATAGTTGTCACTGGGAATGTAGATAGATAGATAGATAGATAGATAGATAGATAGATAGATAGATAGATAGATAGATAGATAGATAGATAGATAGATAGATAGATAGATAGATAGATAGATAGATAGATAGATAGATAGATAGATAGATAGATAGATAGATAGATAGATAGATAGATAGATAGATAGATAGATAGATAGATAGATAGATAGATAGATAGATAGATAGATAGATGTCACCACACCTTCCTACTTCAGGCTTACACTCCTGAGAGGGGGATGGAAGAGGGGAAAGAGATAGAGAGATGGAAGGAGACTTTTTCATTCATAAGGGTTTGATGAAGGAGATAGAGAGATGGAAGGAGACTTTTTCATTCATAAGTGTTTGATGAAGGAGATAGAGAGATAGATAGAAATATACTTAAGTCATTCATAAGGGTTTGATGAAGGAGATAGAGGGATAGAAATATACTTAAGTCATTCATAAGGGTTTGATGAAGGAGATAGAGAGATAGAAATATACTTAAGTCATTCATAAGGGTTTGATGAAGGAGATAGAGAGATAGAAATATACTTAAGTCATTCATAAGGGTTTGATGAAGGAGATAGAGAGATAGATAGAAATATACTTAAGTCATTCATAAGGGTTTGATGAAGGAGATAGAGAGATAGAAATATACTTAAGTCATGCATAAGGGTTTGATGCCTGCTGTTGGTTGGAGTGTATTACTCATTATCATGGCCTACATACAGTAACTCTGAATTACTATTATTGACGATTATGCGAACACACACACACACACACACACACACACACACACACACACACACACACACACACACACACACACACACACACACACACACACACACACACACACACACACACACACACACACACACACACACACACACACACACACACACACACACACATTGATATATGTTTTTCCCAGCAACCTGACTGAGTTTTTAACTGCATAGGCTGCCAGTGCTGTCCATGGTGCTGAAAGCTAGAACTACATTTTGCCTACAAGATACACCCCATTTTCAGAAATTCATGTTCAGTGTTGTTAAGGGTTTAGATTTAATTATTGGATTCGTGCTATCTGGTGGAACATGCATAATACACCGTATCTGCTGGTTTTGCAGGCAATTGCATTTCTACGCGTCATGATTGGAGTATGTCTCATTTTTCACCACTTGGCGTCACTGTTGACCGTTAGTGTGAGAAATGGTCTCGGGCGTTAAGAGGCCCATCCCGCCTTCACTGGGTGAGGACATGTCTTGCTGCATTGTTACAAAGAGACGCAGGACGAGAGAGCGAATAGTCGGCATCTAGATCAGTCTGTTTCTACCTTCTACAATTGCATCCGAATTTGACAAATAACTTCTTCAAAATCTTGATTGTTTTAAATGTAATTTCATCTCTTCGGATCTATACGTGGCTCATGTTTGATGGAATGATGTCTTTACCGAACAGAAGGAGCTCTGTTGTGACGTATGTAGTGCTTGTGCTGCTGGAGTGTTACTGGGAAGCGGTGTCTGGGCAGCTCTCCTACTCCGTCTCAGAGGAGGTAAACCCGGGGACTTCTGTGGGAAATATCGCTAAGGATCTAAACCTCAATGTCCTGGATTTGGAGTCGCGTATGTTTCAGATTGTCACCGGGTCCAAGAGAAAGTATTTCGAGGTAAATCTAAAGACTGGTGTTCTCTATGTGAATGAGAGAATAGACAGAGAAGAGCTCTGTGTGAAGGCTCCGAAATGTACTGTCAGTGTAGAGGCCGTTATAAACAGTCCGTTGAAGCTTTACCGTTTAGAAATCACTATTTTAGATGTTAATGATAATGCTCCGTCGTTTATTGAAAAATCACAAAGTATCAATATAGCAGAGAGTACATTACCTGGCTTGAGATTCGCCCTAGCAGAGGCAAATGATGCGGATGTGGGTAAGAATACTGTTAGTACATACATGCTTAGCCCTAATGAATACTTCGCTCTTGATATACACAAAGGAGGAGAAAGTGTGTGTGCTGAGTTAGTGCTGCAGAAAGCTTTAGACCGAGAGAAACAGTCTGTTATAAAGCTCACACTGACCGCTATTGATGGTGGCAACCCACCGAGGTCGGCCACATCAGAGATTGTAGTTAATGTTTTGGACATCAATGATAACGCTCCAGTTTTTAGTATCTCGTTGTATAAGACTCGACTTTTCGAGAACGTGGCAATAGGGACAACAGTAATCATTCTGAATGCGTCTGATGTCGATGAAGGCATGAACAGTGAAATGGTGTATTCGCTCAGAAGTAAAGGCCAAGATCATATATTAGATAGATTTCAAATCGATTCTAAAACGGGAACAATAACAGTTAAAGGGCATATAGATTTCGAAGAAAGTCCTGCCTTTGAGATCCGTGCAGAAGTGAGTGACAGAGGCCAGCCCCCGATGGCAGCTCACTGTAAAGTGTTGGTAGAGGTGGTGGACCTTAACGACAATGCCCCTGAGCTCTCTGTGACGTCACTCTTAGACACAGTGAAGGAGAACGCCAAGATGGGCACTGCTATTGCTCTCGTGTCCGTCCTCGATAAAGATGGTGGCAAAAATGGAATAGTGAATTGTGATATTGTAAATAAAGTTCCATTTAAACTGGAGACAAACTATAAAAACTATTATTCGTTAGTGGTCGACGGGCCTCTTGACAGAGAGAGTGCTTCTCAGTATAATGTCACCATCACAGCTACGGATGAAGGGACCCCGCCTCTCTCCAGCACCAGCGTTATTACTGTACACGTTTCTGATGTGAATGACAACGCTCCTCGCTTCTCAGAACCTGTGATGAATGTTTATGTGAAAGAGAACAGTCCGGTAGGAGACGTCATTTATACGATGTCTGCTTTTGACCCAGATTCAGATGAAAATGCAAAGATGACGTATTCATTATTAAATACAAGTGTTCCAATATCATCATCTGTAAATATAAACTCGGATACTGGAGATATAATCAGTCTGCAGTCTTTTAACTATGAGGAGATACAAACTTTCCAGTTCAAAGTTCAGGCCACAGACTCTGGTGTTCCTCCACTCAGCAGCAACGTGACTGTGAACGTTTTTATCCTGGATGAGAATGACAACAGTCCTGGGATTCTCGCGCCCTATTCTGAACACGGCTCCGTTAACGCTGAGAACGTTCCCTATTCTGCTGAAGCGGGCTACTTTGTGGCCAAGATCAGGGCTGTAGACGCCGACTCTGGCTACAATGCGCTGCTTTCTTATCACATCTCTGAGCCCAAGGGAACCAACCTCTTCCGAATCGGAACCAGCACCGGGGAACTAAGGACTAAGAGGCGAATGAGTGACAATGACCTGAAAACTCACCCGTTGGTCGTGTTGGTTTCTGATAACGGGGAACCCTCACTGTCAGCGACTGTGTCTATTGATGTAGTGGTGGTTGAAAGTACAGGTGAAATCCAGACTCAATTCAGAAATGTGCCGAGAAAGGAGGAGAACTTCTCTGATTTGAACCTGTATTTGCTGATCGCCATTTCCTCGGTGTCAATGATATTTTTACTGAGCCTCGTCAGTTTGATAGCTGTAAAATGCCACAGGACAGAGGACAGTTTCAGAAGGTACAGCGCCCCAGTGATCACCACACACCCTGACGGAAGCTGGTCTTACTCTAAATCTACTCAGCAGTATGACGTGTGTTTCAGCTCTGACACACTGAAGAGTGACGTAGTGGTTTTCCCCGCTCCGTATCCACCTGCAGATGCAGAACTGATCAGTATTAACGGAAATGACACGTTTAACAGGACTCAGACATTACCCAACAAAGAGGAGGTAAGAACTGTAGTTTTAACACAGCAATTCGTTTTCCTTCTATCCTTTCCTAAACATGTCTTTGTCGCTTTGTTTTGATTTTGAATGTTTTTGGTTAACTTTGTTATTTGCCTCATTATCTAATTTGAATGAACAGTGAAATTATAGACATATCACTGCCTATTTAAGATGTTAAACTTGCTTGCTATTTTCCCACATTGAAGAGAAACTTGGACGCGCTGTCCATGGTGCTGAAACGATTCACCCTCTTTTGCAGGTTGTCGGAACTATAATTTAGCAGAAGAGCTGAGGGGTATCCTATGAAGCAAGCTAGATGTAATCAGGGTTTTCTAAAGCTAACCATATTCAGTGAGCTTCGCATTCCCGCTCAGGCTTCATCCGTACTAGAACGGTGGATATTGCTGGTCTGCCTGCCGCTAATTGTAGCAGGCTTGTAACTGCGCGTGCATATCGCACAAGGCTAGTCGAACGCAGAACTCTTCATTGAGACAATGGTGAAACATCAATTTGCCTTGATGACACCTTTGCACACTCTTGGCATTCTCTCAACCAGCTTCATGAGGTAGTCACCTGGAATGCATTTCAATTAACAGGTGTTCCTTGTTAAAAGTTAATTTGTGGAATTTCTTTCCTTCTTAATGCGTTTGAGCCAATCAGTTGTGTTGTGACAACAAAAGATAGCCCTATTTGGTAAAAGACCAAGTTCATATTATGGCAAGAACAGCTCAACTAAGCAAAGATAAACGACAGTCCATCAATTACTTTAAGACATGAAGGTCAGTCAATGCTTAATATAAACAAACAAAAAACATATATTTTTTTTACACCATTTTCGTGGTATCCAATTGGTAGTTAGTCTTTTCTCATCGCAGCAACTCCCGTACATACTCGAGAGAAGCAAAGGTCGAGAGTCGTGCGTCCTCCGATACACAACCCAACCAAGCCACACTGCTTCTTGACACAATGCCCACTTAACTCGGATGCCAGCCACACCAATGTGTCGGAGGAAACACCGTACACCTGGGGACCGTGTCAGCATGCACTGTGCCCAGCCCGCTACAGGAGTCGATAGGGCATGATAGGACAAACCCTCCCCTAACCCCGACGACACTGGGCCAATTGTGCACCTCCCCATGGGTCTCCCGGTCACAGCCGGCTGCGACAGAGCCTGGAGTCAAACCCAGAATCTCTTGTGGCACAGCTAGCACTGCGATGCAGTGTCTTAGATGCCTGCACCACTCGTGAGGCCAAATTTCAAAATCTTTGAAAGTTTATGCAAGTTCAGTTGCAAAAACCATCAAGCGCTATGATGAAACTGGCTCTCATGAGGACCGCCACAGGAAAGGAAGACCCAGAGTTACCTCTGCTGCAGAGGATAAGTTAATTAGAGTTAACTGTCCCCCTGATATTGCAGCCCAAATAAATGCTTCACAGTGTTCAAGTAACAGACATATCTCAACATTACTGTTCAGAGGCGACTGAGTGAATTAGGCCTTCATGGTCGAATTGCTGCAAAGAAACCACTACTAAAGGACACCGATAAGAAAAAAAGACTTGCTTGGGCCAAGAAACACGAGCAATGAAAATTAGACAGGTGGAAACCTGTCCTTTGGTCTGATGAGTCTAAATTTGAGATTTTAGGTTCCAACCGTCGTGTCTTTGTCAGACGCAGAGTAGGTGAATGGATGATCTCTGCATGTGTGGTTCCCACCATGAAGCATGGAGGTGTGATGGTGTGGGGGAGCTTTGCTGGTGACACTGTCAGTGATTTATTTAGAATTCAAGGCACACTTAAAACTTCTTACGGCTGAAATCCCGCTAACGGGATCGATATGACAACAGCCAGTGGAAGTGCAGTGCGCCACATTCAAACAACAGAAATCTCATAATTCAAATTTCTCAAACATACAAGTATTAGACACCATTTTAAAGATAAAATTCTCGTTTATCCAACCACACTGTCCGATTTCAAAAAAGCTTTTAGGCGAAAGCAGAACATATCGTTATGTTAGGTCACCAACTAGTCACAGAAAGCATACAGAAATTTTTCAACCAAAGAGAGGAGTCACAAAAAGCAGAAATAGAGATAAAATGAATCCCTAACCTTTGATATTCTTCATCAGATGACACTCCCGGGACAACATGTTACACAATACATGTATGTTTTGTTCGATCAAGTTCATATTTATATCCAAAAACCTCAGTTTATATTTGGCTTTGCCTCCAAAACAGCCCGTGAATTTGCACGGAGCCACATCAATTTATAGAAATACTCATAATAAACATTGATAAAAGATACAAGTGTTATTCACAGATTTAAAGATATACTTCTCCTTAATGCAACCGCTGTGTCAGATTTCAAAAAAACTTTACGGAAAAAGCAAACCATGCAGTAATCTGAGTACGGCGCTCAGAGACCAACACAACCCAAAAAGATATCTGCCATGTTGGAGTCAACATAAGTCCGAAATAGCATTATAAATATTCACTTACCTTTGATGATCTTCATCAGAATGCACTCCCAGGAATCCCAGTTCCACAATAAATGTTTGATTTGTTCCATAAAGTCCATCATCCTATGTCCAAATAACTTATTTTGGTTTGCGCATTGAGTACACAATCTAAACTCAGACGCGCGGGCAGGTCCAGGCAAAAGTTCAGATGAAAAGTCATATTACAGTTCGTAGAAACATGTCAAACGAAGTATAGAATCAATCTTTAGGATGTTTTTAACATACATCTTCAATAATGTTTCAACCGGAGAATTCCTTTGTCTTTAGAAATGCAATGGAACGCAGCTAACTCTCACGGGTGCGTGCAAGAATGAGCTCATGGTACTCTGCCAGACCTCAGGTTGAAACAGCTCTCGTTCTCTCCCCCTTCACAGTAGAAGCCTCAAACAAGGTTTTAAAGACTGTTGACATCTAGTGGAAGCCTTAGGAAGTGCAATCGGACCAAATTTACACTGTATCTTGGATAGGCAAAGAGTTGAAAAACTACAAACCTCAGATTTCCCTCTTCCTGGTTGGATTTTTTCTCAGGTTTTTGCCTGCCATTTCAGTTCTGTTATACTCACAGACATCATTCAAACAGTTTTAGTAACTTCAGAGTGTTTTCTATCAAAATCTACTGATAATATGCATATCTTAGCTTCTGGGGATGAGTAGCAGGCAGTTTACTCTGGGCACCTTATTCATCCAAGCTACTCAATACTGCCCCCCAGCCATAAGAGGTTTTAACCAGCATGGCTTCCACAGCATTCTGCAGCAATATGCCATCCCATCTGGTTTGTGCTTAGTGGGACTATAATTTGTTATTCAACAGGACAATGACCCAAAACCCAACTCCAGGCTGTGTAAGGGTTATTTGACCAAGGAGAGTGATGGAGTGCTGCATCAGATGACCTGGCCTCCACAATCACCCAAACTCAATTGAATTGAGATGGTTTGGGATGAGTTGGACCGCAGAGTGAAGGAAAAGCAGCCAACAAGTGCTCAGCGTATGTGGGAACTCCTTCAGGACTGTTGGAAAAGCATTCCTCATGAAGCTGGTTGAGAGAATGCCATGAGTGAGGAAAGCTGTCATCAAGGCGAAGTGTGGCTACTTTGAAGAAACAAAAATGTAAAATATATTTTGATTTGATTAACACTTTTTTGGTACTTCATGATTCCATATGTTTCATTTCATATGTTTGATGTCTTCACTATTATTCTACAATGTAGAAAATAGTCAAAATTAAGAAAAATCCTTGAATGAGTAGGTGTGTCCAAACTTTTGACTGGTACTGTACTTCTATTACTTTTTACAACTGGTAAGGGGACCTTAAGACGAGTAATGTGAGGCCTATGGTTGTCCTAGAGCAAAATAACCGACATGTAGTGTTCATGAGTCTCACCTTTGCATAGAGGAGTATGTTAGTTTGTAGCCCAAATAGTTCAGACGCTACAGACAGAAGTTGGCAGATCGGCTATACCGACTTCAGACTAGTCTCCTACACTTGTGGAGGACATAGAGCATCACCATGTTCGTGAGAGTTTCATCTTTCCATAGATGTGTCATAATAGTTTTTAGGCCAAACTGTTCGGACGCTACAGACGATTTTGTGAGAAGACCAATTTTCCTGGTGTCTCATGGTGACAATCTCAAAGTCAATTCCTGTAAATATGTACAAAAAAGTATTTTAGCAGATTTAGTGTCGAACAAAATGCATTGCACCAAAAACTTTCAAAGATTGAACTGAAGTTTGCCCCAAAAAATGGATTTTTCTATGAATGAAGTCGCACAAAAATGTGTATTTTATTACGAATTAAGTCTCACAAAATGTGTGTCTTTTCACACGAATTAAGCCACACAAAAACGCACGAAATCTGCTGAAATACTTTTTGTATATATTTGAAGAATCTCAAAGCGCTTCAAAAGCAAAAAACAATCAAGCAATTCAACATCATGAGTAGCCTAGCCATAGCTAGGTCAACCAATAGAGGACAAGTATTTGAGTGCATGCATCCTCCAAATATGGAGAGGGACAGTTCATGGCTTGATCAGGGGAAAGTGGCCAGGGAGATGGTTGATGATCAGTCTAGTTACGATCTTGTAGAGGGCTGCTCTGCGAACCAGCCCGAGTCGTGTTGCTACTGGACTTCTCCTTCACAATGAGTAATGTAATGAAATGGTTGGATGGAAACGTGGTTAGTGTACGTGAAGTTTAAAATCCATTATGTCATTACTAAATGTGTAAAGTTATATATTTTAACATTACTATTTTTTAACACAGAAAAAAATACATTTGATTAATAAAATATTTAATACGTTGTCTTCCTCAAAGAAGGGGATGATGACGCAATCTTTGCCAGAGGGGGAATCTGATTTAATGGTCCTTGACTCGCGGCTCAGTCATTTCATTCAGGGGAAGTGGAGTTAGCCGTTAGTTAGCCTGCCCCGGAGCACGTTAGTTCTGAATAATTCGTTGCCATATAAATGTACCTGGCTAAAAGGTGAGCCACATTCGGATGACCGGCGATCCCAAATTTAACTCACAGTTGACCAAAGTTACCTCGCTAACTCCTCAAACCTGCTTCGTAAAATACCCCTCTTAACTTGGTTTCGTCTCGTTATTTTCAGTAAATCTTGCCATACAATTAGGCTATATTGTTCCCATAATGCTTCTTTGTGTATGGATGTCATTGAATAATGTAGCTTTCTAATGTGGTGTACGCTTAAATATTACCACGTAGCGTCACTGTTGACCATGGCATTGAGATATTGCATTCTAGTTTCGAGTCCCCTCCCAGTTTCACAGGGTGAGGAGATTTCACGGGGCTTTGTTACAAAAAGAAGCAAGACGAGAGAGACGGTGGTTGGAGGCCAAAACATTTACCATGTTGTAATTCAGCTGGATTTGAGACATATTTTCTGTGCTTTGATTTTTTTGCTGATATTTCTATTGTTGGATTAATGCTCGGCACACGTTCGATGGAATGATGTTTTTACCGAACAGAAGGAGCTCTGTTGTGACGTATGTAGTGCTTGTGCTGCTGGAGTGTTACTGGGAAGCGGTGTCTGGGCAGCTCTCCTACTCCGTCTCAGAGGAGGTAAACCCGGGGACTTCTGTGGGAAATATCGCTAAGGATCTAAACCTCAATGTCCTGGATTTGGAGTCGCGTATGTTTCAGATTGTCACCGGGTCCAAGAGAAAGTATTTCGAGGTAAATCTAAAGACTGGTGTTCTCTATGTGAATGAGAGAATAGACAGAGAAGAGCTCTGTGTGAAGGCTCCGAAATGTACCGTCAGTGTAGAGGCCGTTATAAACAGTCCGTTGAAGCTTTACCGTTTAGAAATCACTATTTTAGATGTTAATGATAATGCTCCGTCTTTTGCAGAAAAATCACAAAGTATGGACATTGCTGAGAGTACATTACCGGGAGCGAAATTCTCTCTTTTAGAAGCGTCTGATGTCGATGTTGGAAAGAATACTGTTAGCACATACAAGCTTAGTCCTAATGAATATTTCTCTCTTGATATTCACAAAGGGGGAGAGCGTGTATCTGCTGAGTTAGTGCTGCAGAAAGCTTTAGACCGAGAGAAACAGCCCGTTATTCAGCTCACACTGACCGCTGTTGATGGAGGAAATCCACCGAAGTCTGACACGTCAGAAATAAAAATTAATGTTTTAGATATTAATGATAACCGTCCCATATTCAGTAGCTCTTTGTATAAGACTCGTGTTTTCGAGAACGTGCCCATAGGAACAACAGTAATAAATGTGAATGCAAAGGATATCGATGAGGGGACAAACAGTGAAATAGTGTACTCCCTTAGAACTAAAGGTCAAGATCATATATTAGATAGATTTCAAATCGATTCTAAAACGGGAACTATCACAGTTAAAGGCACGGTTGATTTTGAGGAAAGTCCTGCTTTTGAGATTCATGCGCAGGCGAGTGACAGAGGCCAGCCCCCGATGGCAGCTCACTGTAAAGTGTTGGTAGAGGTGGTGGACCTTAACGACAATGCCCCTGAGCTCACTGTGACGTCACTCTTAGATACAGTGAAGGAGAACGCCAAGATGGGCACTGCTATTGCTCTCGTGTCCGTCCTCGATAAAGATGGTGGCAAAAATGGAGCGGTTCAATGTGAGGTCAAGAATAAGGTCCCTTTTAAATTAGAGACAAACTACAAAAACTATTATTCGTTAGTGGTCGATGGGCCTCTTGACAGAGAAAGCGCTTCTCAGTATAATGTTACCGTCATAGCTACGGATGAAGGGGCCCCGCCTCTCTCCAGCACCAGCGTTATTACTGTACACGTTTCTGATGTGAATGACAACGCTCCTCACTTCTCAGAACCCGTGATTAATGTTTATGTGAAAGAGAACAGTCCAGTAGATGTCATTAAAACCGTGTCTGCACTTGATTCTGACGTCAATGAAAATGGCCAAGTGACCTACTCATTATTAGAGAGAAACGGCAAATCAGCACCGCTGTCTACAATGGTTAATATCAACTCGGATACTGGAGATATAATCAGTCTGCAGTCTTTTAACTATGAGGAGATACAAACTTTCCAGTTTAAAGTTCAGGCCACAGACTCTGGTGTTCCTCCACTCAGCAGCAACGTGACTGTGAACGTTTTTATCCTGGATGAGAATGACAACAGTCCTGGGATTCTCGCGCCCTATTCTGAACACGGCTCCGTTAACGCTGAGAACGTTCCCTATTCTGCTGAAGCGGGCTACTTTGTGGCCAAGATCAGGGCTGTAGACGCCGACTCTGGCTACAATGCGCTGCTTTCTTATCACATCTCTGAGCCCAAGGGAACCAACCTCTTCCGAATCGGAACCAGCACCGGGGAACTAAGGACTAAGAGGCGAATGAGTGACAATGACCTGAAAACTCACCCGTTGGTCGTGTTGGTTTCTGATAACGGAGAACCCTCACTGTCAGCGACTGTGTCTATTGATGTAGTGGTGGTTGAAAGTACAGGTGAAATCCAGACTCAATTCAGAAATGTGCCGAGAAAGGAGGAGAACTTCTCTGATTTGAACCTGTATTTGCTGATCGCCATTTCCTCGGTGTCAGTGATATTTTTACTGAGCCTCATCAGTTTAATAGCTGTAAAATGCCACAGGACAGAGGACAGTTTCAGAAGGTACAGCGCCCCAGTGATCACCACACACCCTGACGGAAGCTGGTCTTACTCTAAATCTACTCAGCAGTATGACGTGTGTTTCAGCTCAGACACACTGAAGAGTGACGTAGTGGTTTTCCCCGCTCCGTATCCACCTGCAGATGCAGAACTGATCAGTATTAACGGAAATGACACGTTTAACAGGACTCAGACATTACCCAACAAAGAGGAGGTAAGATCTATAGTTTCACTTAACCCAGAAATCCATCCTTTAATTAGCCTTTTTTGTTGCTTTGTTGTGTGTCTCAATGTCTTTGGATGAAGTTGAACTTTTCTTCTCTATCTCATTTGCATGTTCAATTAAATAATAGACATCTTACTGCCGGTTCAAGTTGGAAAAATGCCGTACTCTTTTGCTCGCTGTCAAGATAGACATGCTGCCCATGGTTCTGAAATCTATCACCGTCTTGGCTACCTGCTTTTGCCTGTTGTTTCACGTAATGTACTGGATACGCTTTTTTTGCCCTGACTATGTTTTGTAGCTTTTCATATGAAACATCACATACATGCGTGCTCAGTAGTGATGGTCGTCATGCTTCTATTGTGTTTGGATGGGTGTCATGGAATGTGTTGGGATCTTCTGAGTTGCTGAAAGCTGGTACATTCCCCACGTGGCGTCACTGTTGACCGTGGCATTGAGATATTATTTCGAGTCTCGAGGTCCCTCCCAGTTTCAGAGAGTGAGGAGATTTTTGGGGGCTTTGTTATAAAGAGACGCAAGAAGAGAGAGAGACGGTGGTCTCAGGCCATACCGGTGTTTACCGCTTAGAAATTCAGCTGGATTTGATATATATATTTTCTATGCTAAGATTTTTTCAAGGATACTAATCTTTCGGATCTATGCGTTGCTGACTTTCGATGGAATTATGTTTTTACCGAACAGAAGGAGCTCTGTTGTGACGTATGTAGTGCTTGTGCTGCTGGAGTGTTACTGGGAAGCGGTGTCTGGGCAGCTCTCCTACTCCGTCTCAGAGGAGGTAAACCCGGGGACTTCTGTGGGAAATATCGCTAAGGATCTAAACCTTAATGTCCTGGATTTGGAGTCGCGTATGTTTCAGATTGTCACCGGGTCCAAGAGAAAGTATTTCGAGGTAAATCTAAAGACTGGTGTTCTCTATGTGAATGAGAGAATAGACAGAGAGGAGCTCTGTGTGAAGGCTCCGAAATGTACCGTCAGTGTAGAGGCCGTTATAAACAGTCCGTTGAAGCTTTACCGTCTAGAAATCACTATTTTAGATGTTAATGATAATGCTCCGTCGTTTAGTACGAAGTCACAGGTCTTAGATCTTACAGAAAACACTTTACCAGGGGCGAGGTTCCCACTGTCTGAAGCGTCAGATGTCGATAGTGGTAAAAATGCATTGGGCACATATAAGCTGAGCACAAATGATTATTTTTCTTTAGCGGTGCATAAGGGAGGAGAAAGTGTGTCTGCTGAGTTAGTGCTGCAGAAAGCGTTAGACCGAGAGAAACAGTCTGTTATAAAGCTCACACTGACCGCTATTGATGGTGGCAACCCACCGAGGTCGGCCACATCAGAGATTGTAGTTAATGTTTTGGACATCAATGATAATGCTCCAGTTTTTAGCAGTTATTTGTATAAGACTCGTGTTTTTGAAAACATTCCAATTGGCACGACAGTAATAACTCTGAATGCGACAGACGCAGACGAAGGAACACATGGTGAAATCGTTTACTCTCTAAGACAAAAAGACCAAGATTATGTGTTGAACATGTTTCAAATGAATCAACGGACTGGAGTGATAACAGTAAAAGGAAATATTGACTTCGAGAAAGACAATGCTTTTGAGCTCCGTATACAAGCTCATGATGGGGCACAACCCCCCATGACGTCTCACTCTAAATTATTGATAGAGGTTATGGATATGAATGACAATGCCCCTGAGCTCACTGTGACGTCACTCTTAGACACAGTGAAGGAGGACGCTAAGATGGGCACTGCCATCGCTCTAGTGTCAGTCCTCGATAAAGATGATGGCAAAAATGGAATAGTGGATTGTGATATTGTGAATACAGTCCCATTTAAACTGGAGACAAACTATAAAAACTATTATTCGTTAGTGGTCGACGGGCCTCTTGACAGGGAGAGTGCTTCTCAGTATAATGTCACCATCACAGCTACGGATGAAGGGACCCCGCCTCTCTCCAGCACCAGCGTTATTACTGTACACGTTTCTGATGTGAATGACAACGCTCCTCGCTTCTCAGAACCCGTGATTAATGTTTATGTGAAAGAGAACAGTCCGGTAGGAAATGTCATTAAAACCGTGTCTGCACTTGATTCTGACGTTAATGAAAATGGCCAAGTGACCTACTCATTATTAGAGAGAAACGGCAAATCAGCACCGCTGTCTACAATGGTTAATATCAACTCGGATACTGGAGATATAATCAGTCTGCAGTCTTTTAACTATGAGGAGATACAAACTTTCCAGTTCAAAGTTCAGGCCACAGACTCTGGTGTTCCTCCACTCAGCAGCAACGTGACTGTGAACGTTTTTATCCTGGATGAGAATGACAACAGTCCTGGGATTCTCGCGCCCTATTCTGAACACGGCTCCGTTAACGCTGAGAACGTTCCCTATTCTGCTGAAGCGGGCTACTTTGTGGCCAAGATCAGGGCTGTAGACGCCGACTCTGGCTACAATGCGCTGCTTTCTTATCACATCTCTGAGCCCAAGGGAACCAACCTCTTCCGAATCGGAACCAGCACCGGGGAACTAAGGACTAAGAGGAGAATGAGTGACAATGACCTGAAAACTCACCCGTTGGTCGTGTTGGTTTCTGATAACGGGGAACCCTCACTGTCAGCGACTGTGTCTATTGATGTAGTGGTGGTTGAAAGTACAGGTGAAATCCAGACTCAATTCAGAAATGTGCCGAGAAAGGAGGAGAACTTCTCTGATTTGAACCTGTATTTGCTGATCGCCATTGCCTCGGTGTCAGTGATATTTTTACTGAGCCTCATCAGTTTAATAGCAGTAAAATGCCACAGGACAGAGGACAGTTTCAGAAGGTACAGCGCCCCAGTGATCACCACACACCCTGACGGAAGCTGGTCTTACTCTAAATCTACTCAGCAGTATGACGTGTGTTTCAGCTCAGACACACTGAAGAGTGACGTAGTGGTTTTCCCCGCTCCGTATCCACCTGCAGATGCAGAACTGATCAGTATTAACGGAAATGACACGTTTAACAGGACTCAGACATTACCCCACAAAGAGGAGGTAAGAGTAATAGACTGCACTAATATTTATATATGTTTCATTCATAGGTATGATACATGTGTTTTCATGGTCAATTTAGTGTTTGATGTCATAAAATTATATATATATTAGCATAAATAGCTAGGTCAATGTGCAAAATAACCTTTCCGTGAACGGGAGGTCACTGTCCATGGTGCTGAAACGTTCATTGGTCTTCTGTTTTGGGTGGTAAAGGACTATTTGTAATTTTGCTATTATGTATTGACAGTGGAATTTGACTCTTCTAGTGTTGTAGAAAATTGGTTTAAATTATATTTTTTATCTCTCTACTTGTCTCCCCCTTGAAAACGACATCTGGCAGTTTCCTATATTGACAATCAAATGGGTTTATTGACTCCCTAACATCTGTCCTTTTTACAAACCTTTATCAGCACTGTTTCTACCTGACTAAGTAGTCATTTAATCATTACATGTTTTTCACTTCACATTATGCACTTCTTATCAGGAGCACGTGTATTCAAATTGGACGAAATCACGTGATGGTTTCAGATTTGAGACATTGGTCACTGATTAATATACAGTCATATTTGGCATTTCCTGACTACCATCACAAAAGTCAGTGATATCAATAAAAACAATCAAAAAGCAACACATGGTGGCGCTGTAGACCACAGATCGGAGAGAAGTCACTGATAATCCAAGACTCCTCCTCTGAATAAAATACAATCGACGCCTGTCCCGAGCGCATTGTCATGAGAAACACTCGAATGATCGTGAGACGGATGGCTGGGTTGTGTGGATCTCTATCATAACGGATTTTTGTGGTTTTAATGGATACGCCCTATGTGACTTTAATTCTGATATAATTTGTTTTATACAAGAAGCAATGGGTCGTCGAAGACAAAGAGAACGCGTTTGGATTCAGTGCGTCGCGTTGCTTTGTTTATTTGACTGGTCTGCAGCGCAGATCTCTTACTCCGTTTCAGAGGAGGTGGACAAAGGCACGTTTGTGGGGAATCTGGCTAAGGACTTAAACCTTAATGTTCAGGAACTGGAGTCGAGGGGTCTGAGGATTGTATCCGGACATAGCAAGATGTATTTTGAGGCTAATTTGAAAACGGGGAATCTGTATGTTAACGAGAGAATTGACAGAGAGGAGCTTTGTCCGAATACGGTAAAGTGCTCTTTAAACATAGAGGCCATATTGAGCCACCCAATGCTTCTCCACCGAATACAGGTGAATATTTTAGACATCAATGACAATGCGCCGGCCTTTGATGAAACATTGCACACATTTAATATATCTGAGTCATCATCAAAGGGCGAACGATATTTGCTTCCGCTCGCAGTTGATTCAGATACGGGTAGTAACTCGGTAAACAGCTACAAGCTGAGCCCGAATGAACACTTCTCCCTGGATGTACAGAGCGGTGGAGAGCAGAGTGTGTCTGCTGAGTTAGTGCTGCAGAAAGCTTTAGACCGAGAGAAACAGCCCGTTATCCAGCTCACACTGACCGCTATAGATGGAGGAAAACCTCCAAGATCCGGGACTTTACAGATCATTGTCAATGTGATTGATGCAAATGATAATTCTCCCACTTTTAGCAAACCGCTGTATAAGGTCCGAGTAAATGAAAATGCTCCGTTTGGAACTGTAGTAATAAAACTTATTGCCACAGATTTAGATGAAGGGTTTAACGGTAAGATTGAATATTCCTTTATCAAACGCGCGAACTTGAACCCGTCTGTTTTATTTGATATAAATTCAGAAACAGGTGAAATTATGGTCAGGGGAAATTTGGATTATGAGGGAAGTCCTGCATATGAAATTCGAGTGCAGGCGACAGACCAAGGCTCCTCCCCCCGTAGTGCACACGGTAAAGTGTTAGTTGAAGTTATTGATGTCAATGACAATGTCCCTGAAATATTGGTGACGTCACTCATGAGCCCAGTCAAAGAGGACGCTGAGATAGGGACCGTGGTCGCCTTGGTGACAGTAACTGATAAAGATGGGGGGGAAAACGCCCTCACCAACTGTAAGCTTGTTGGGTCTGTTCCTTTTAAGTTGAGATCGAACTACAAAAACTATTATTCCTTAGTGGTCGACGGGCCTCTTGACAGAGAGAGCGCTTCTCAGTATAATGTCACCATCACAGCTACGGATGAAGGGACTCCGCCTCTCTCCAGCACCAGCGTTATTACTGTACACGTTTCTGATGTGAATGACAACGCTCCTCGCTTCTCAGAACCCATGATTAATGTTTATGTGAAAGAGAACAGTCCGGTAGGAGACGTCATTTTTACGACGTCTGCTTTTGACCCAGATTCAGATGAAAATACAAAGATGACGTATTCATTATTAGATAAAAGGGTTTCAATATCATCATCTGTAAATATAAACTCGGATACTGGAGATATAATCAGTCTGCAGTCTTTTAACTATGAGGAGATACAAACTTTCCAGTTTAAAGTTCAGGCCACAGACTCTGGTGTTCCTCCACTCAGCAGCAACGTGACTGTGAACGTTTTTATCCTGGATGAGAATGACAACAGTCCTGGGATTCTCGCGCCCTATTCTGAACACGGCTCCGTTAACGCTGAGAACGTTCCCTATTCTGCTGAAGCGGGCTACTTTGTGGCCAAGATCAGGGCTGTAGACGCCGACTCTGGCTACAATGCGCTGCTTTCTTATCACATCTCTGAGCCCAAGGGAACCAACCTCTTCCGAATCGGAACCAGCACCGGGGAACTAAGGACTAAGAGGCGAATGAGTGACAATGACCTGAAAACTCACCCGTTGGTCGTGTTGGTTTCTGATAACGGAGAACCCTCACTGTCAGCGACTGTGTCTATTGATGTAGTGGTGGTTGAAAGTACAGGTGAAATCCAGACTCAATTCAAAAATGTGCCGAGAAAGGAGGAGAACTTCTCTGATTTGAACCTGTATTTGTTGATCTCCATTGCCTCGGTGTCAGTGATATTTTTACTGAGCCTCATCAGTTTAATAGCTGTAAAATGCCACAGGACAGAGGACAGTTTCAGAAGGTACAGCGCCCCAGTGATCACCACACACCCTGACGGAAGCTGGTCTTACTCGAAATCTACTCAGCAGTATGACGTGTGTTTCAGCTCAGACACACTGAAGAGTGACATGGTGGTTTTCCCCGCTCCGTATCCACCTGCAGATGCAGAACTGATCAGTATTAACGGAAATGACACGTTTAACAGGACTCAGACATTACCCAACAAAGAGGAGGTAAGATCTATTGACAATTTTTTTCTTTTTTGTCTCAAAACGCAAGAAAGTTCCGTATTGTAGCAGTTGTCAAAATGACAGACATTTGTCAAAAGCTTATATGGTATCATGAGGTCAGTTAGTTTATATGGTAGTAGCTGTGTTGTAATATATCGTTTGAAAACATGTATTATATATTGGCTTGACGTCAGACGAATTGTTGTTTGGACATTGCTGTGAAATTCCGGAATCTGTCAAAGTTGCTGAAATGGTTTTCAGGGGTAGAGGCCTATTTTGATACATGCTTTTCGTTGTTGAAAGTGCAATGCATTCATTCAAGTGATTTGTGTATTTTTAATCTAACAATCCATTTGTATATTTTGTGATTCCGTTTCTTTTAAGTCGATAATACTTTATTTGGTTTCTTGACTGCTCGAAAGCTTTGATCATGTCCACTTTCAACTCCGCCACTGTGTACGACTATCAATACTCATTTGAAGTGTTCCCCATTGTTTGTTCCCACATCTGTACTACTTATCATGAGTACGTGTATTCGAAATGAACTGTTTGATGCATGAAGGGATTGATTAACATTTGAGTCAACGTTGCTCGCTGGTTTCTCTCAGTTATCTTTTAATATGTGGTTACTATCGCAATAAGTCATACTATGGTATATAAAATGAAACGAAACAAATAAATAGTAACACATGGTGTCGCTATAGACCACAGATAGGAAAGAAGTCATTAATATCCTAAGACTCTAATTCTCTCTCTCTCTCAAAAAAAGAACTGCGTCAGCCACTAGTCTCGAGCGTATTGTGAGGATAAACTCTCGAATAGTGGTGAGACGGAGAGGGCTGGGCTGTACAGGATCTCTGGCATATAACGGAATATTCGAGAGTTTTCATGGGTACAAAACCATTACTTGGATTCAGTTGTTTTATACAAGCAGCGATGGGTCGTCGAAGACAAAGAGAACGCGTTTGGATTCAGTGCGTCGCGTTGCTTTGTTTATTTGACTGGTCTGCAGCGCAGATCTCTTACTCCGTTTCAGAGGAGGTGGACAAAGGCACGTTTGTGGGGAATCTGGCTAAGGATTTAAACCTTAATGTTCACGAACTGGAGTCGAGGGGTCTAATGATTGTATCAGGACATAGTAAGAGCTATTTCGAGGCTAATTTGAAGACAGGAATTATGTTCGTTGAGGAGAGAATAGACAGAGAGGAGCTTTGTCCAAATACGGTGAAGTGCTCCTTAAATATAGAAGCTATATTGAGCCATCCTACCCAGCTCCACCGGGTTGAAATTGATATTTTAGACATAAATGATAATGCTCCATCTTTCCTCGAAAGAATACATATACTTAATATCACCGAGGCGGCATTTCCTGGTGAGCGATATCCACTACCGATAGCGAATGACGCAGATACGGGCAGTAACTCGGTAAACAGCTACAAGCTGAGCCCGAATGAACACTTTTCCCTGGATGTACAGAGCGGTGGAGAGCAGAGTTTGTCTGCTGAGTTAGTGCTGCAGAAAGCTTTAGACCGAGAGAAACAGCCTGTTATCCAGCTCACACTGACCGCTATAGATGGAGGAAAACCTCCAAGATCCGGGACATTACTGATCACAGTAAATGTGGAAGACGTTAATGATAATGCACCTTCATTTAGCAAACCGCTTTATAAGGTTAGTGTTCCTGAAAACGTTTCATCTGGTACAGCAATAATAACTCTCACCGCGACGGATCTTGACGAGGGCGTAAATAGCGAGATTATGTACTCACTGATAGGTCGAGGTAGTTTAAGCCACTCCGATACATTTGCTATAAATTCAGATACAGGTATAATTACTGTTAAGAAAACTATGGACCATGAGGTAACTGCCGCCTATGAAATTCGGGCTGAGGCGATGGACCGAGGGCACTCCTCACGGAAAACGTATTGCAAAGTGTTAGTAGAAGTTATTGATGTCAATGACAATGTCCCTGAAATATCAGTGACGTCCCTCATCAGCCCAGTCAACGAGGATGCTGAGATAGGGACAGTGGTTGCCTTGGTGACAGTAACTGATAAAGATGGAGGTAAAAACGGCCTCACCAATTGTAAGCTTATTGGGTCTGTTCCATTCAAATTGAAATCGAACTACAAAAACTATTATACATTAGTGGTTGATGGGCCTCTTGACAGAGAGAGTGCTTCTCAGTATAATGTCACCATCACAGCTACGGATGAAGGGACCCCGCCTCTCTCCAGCACCAGCGTTATTACTGTGCAGGTTTCTGATGTAAATGACAACGCTCCTCGCTTCTCAGAACCTGTGATTAATATTTATGTGAAAGAGAACAGTCCGGTAGGAGACGTCATTTATACGATGTCTGCTTTTGACCCAGATTCAGATGAAAATGCAAAGATGACGTATTCATTATTAAATACAAGTGTTCCAATATCATCATCTGTAAATATAAACTCAGATAATGGAGATATAATCAGTCTGCAGTCTTTTAACTATGAGGAGATACAAACTTTCCAGTTCAAGGTTCAGGCCACAGACTCTGGTGTTCCTCCACTCAGCAGCAACGTGACTGTGAACGTTTTTATCCTGGATGAGAATGACAACAGTCCTGGGATTCTCGCGCCCTATTCTGAACACGGCTCCGTTAACACTGAGAACGTTCCCTATTCTGCTGAAGCGGGCTACTTTGTGGCCAAGATCAGGGCTGTAGACGCCGACTCTGGCTACAATGCGCTGCTTTCTTATCACATCTCTGAGCCCAAGGGAACCAACCTCTTCCGAATCGGAACCAGCACCGGGGAACTGAGGACTAAGAGGAGAATGAGTGACAATGACCTGAAAACTCACCCGTTGGTAGTGTTGGTTTCTGATAACGGAGAACCCTCACTGTCAGCGACTGTGTCTATTGATGTAGTGGTGGTTGAAAGTACAGGTGAAATCCAGACTCAATTCAGAAATGTGCCGAGAAAGGAGGAGAACTTCTCTGATTTGAACCTGGATTTGCTGATCGCCATTGCCTCCGTGTCAGTGATATTTTTACTGAGCCTCATCAGTTTAATAGCTGTAAAATGCCACAGGACAGAGGACAGTTTCAGAAGGTACAGCGCCCCAATGATCACCACACACCCTGACGGAAGCTGGTCTTACTCTAAATCTACTCAGCAGTATGACGTGTGTTACAGTTCAGACACACTGAAGAGTGACGTAGTGGTTTTCCCCGCTCCGTATCCACCTGCAGATGCAGAACTGATCAGTATTAATGGAAATGACACGTTTAACAGGACTCAGACATTACCCAACAAAGAGGAGGTAAGATCTATTGACTATTTTTCTGTTGAATTATATCTGAATTACTCCACTGATCTCCTTGCAGTCAAATAATATTGTTTTATAAATTACTCTTACCTTGAAAAAAGCCATCCATACATTGGTTTTGTTTTGCACTGTGCGTCTGGCCTTCTTTCTTCATTGAGCGAGTTTTGCTGTCCGTGGTTCTGAAAGCATGCTATACTTCAGAGCTGAGGATTCGTATTGATCTATAACATATGATTTGACTTCTATGGCGCTGTACAATAGTGTTGCGCTTCAGGAATGTGTAATCTGAATGTGAAATCTGTCAAATCACATTACACATTGTATGTAGGGTATTTTGAGAAAATAGACAGGAGTGTATACAATGTATTGGAAATATACAGTTACATCATGTTGCAGCTTAATCATACAGCTACACGATTACTATTAACGTTGTCAGCCTAAAGGTCCGTGCTGTATATTTATCCATTTCAAAGTGTATATTTCTTCCCTAAGGTAAAGTATTACCAAGTGCTGTCCATGGCGCAGCAACCGTTGTTGCTCTTTGCTAATTAGGGGCATTGTTCTTTTTTGGATGGATTCTTGTCACTGGTGTAATGGAATAGATGCAAAGTGGTCATTTACGTTAGAGAAAAATATTTCAGCAATCTTGACAATATCACAATGTTTACCTCTTGAGCTCTGTACATCAATGTGTGCCTCTGTTATGGCTTCTGTCATTGTTATCAAAACATTACTATCTGAACACATATTTCATTATGTTAGGTTGACTTTCCTTCAGCTACTTTCCCTGTGTTTTGCCATGACTAGAACCCGTGTCCTTTTAATACACAGGCATTTCGGGTAGTGAATGTCCAACACGATACTGGAGTTTATCCTAGTATTCTAACAAGTGAAATGATAATAACACGTGAAATAGTATACATTCTTATTTAACATGAGTAATATAGACTATGTACAACATTACACATGGTGTCGCTATAGACCACAGAAATTAATGTAGTCGCTTATATTCTATGACTCCTCCTCTCTGAATGAGAAAAAGACTTGCGTCATCAGTCCCGAGAGCTTTGTCAAAATAAACACTCGATTGGTGGTGAGACGGAAATGGCTGGGCTGTTCACGGTCTCTATAACGGATTTTTTAGTTTTCAAGCATATGCCACTATTTTCTGTTGGACTAATTCATTTTGTACAAGCAGCGATGGGTCGTCGAAGACAAAGAGAACGCGTTTGGATTCAGTGCGTCGCGTTGCTTTGTTTATTTGACTGGTCTGCAGCGCAGATCTCTTACTCCGTTTCAGAGGAGGTGGACAAAGGCACGTTTGTGGGGAATCTCGCTAAGGATTTAAACCTTAATGTTCACGAACTGGAATCGAGGGGTCTAAGGATTGTATCAGGACAGAGTAAGACGTATTTTGAGGCAAATTTGAAAACGGGGATTCTATTCGTTAACGAGAGGATAGACAGAGAGGAGCTTTGTCCGAATATGGTAAAGTGCTCTTTAAACATACAGGCCATATTGAGCCATCCAATGCTTCTCCACCGCATTGAGCTGAATATTACTGATATTAACGACAATGCTCCGTCTTTTCTTGAAAAAATACATAATTTGAATGTTACTGAATTAGCTTCTCCCGGTGAGAGATACCTGCTACCAATAGCGAATGACGCAGATACGGGCAGTAACTCGGTAAACAGCTACAAGCTGAGCCCGAATGAACACTTCTCCCTGGATGTACAGAGCGGTGGAGAGCAGAGTGTGTCTGCTGAGTTAGTGCTGCAGAAAGCTTTAGACCGAGAGAAACAGCCCGTTATCCAGCTCACACTGACCGCTGTAGATGGAGGAAAACCTCCTAGATCCGGGACATTACTGATCATTGTCAACGTAATAGATGTCAATGATAACTCTCCATTTTTTTCCCGGCCGCTTTACAAAGTACGTGTCCATGAAAATGCACATTTTGGGACAGCTATACTAACTCTCTTTGCAACAGATTTAGACGAGGGCTTAAATAGTAAAATAGTGTACTCTTTCTTTAAACGGGGTAATTGGGACCCATCCATTATGTTTAGCATCAATTCAGACACGGGTGAACTTACAATAAAAGGCCATTTGGATTATGAAGAAAGTCCTTCATACGAAATAAGAGTTCAAGCGACCGATCAAGGGCATTCTCGTCGTAGTGCACACGGTAAAGTATTAGTTGAAGTTATTGATGTCAATGACAATTCTCCAAAAATCTCAGTAACGTCACTCATGAGTCCAGTGAAAGAGGATGCTGAGATAGGGACAGTGGTCGCCTTGGTGACAGTGACAGATAAAGATAGTAGTAAAAATGGCATCACCAACTGTAAACTTACTGGGTCTGTTCCTTTTAAACTAAAGTCGAACTATAAAAACGATTATTCTTTAGTGGTTGATGGGCCTCTGGACAGAGAGAGCGAATCTCAGTACAATGTCACTATCACGGCTACGGATGAAGGGACCCCGCCTCTCTCCAGCACCAGCGATATTACTATATACGTTTCTGATGTGAATGACAACGCTCCTCGCTTCTCAGGACCCGTGATTAATGTTTATGTGAAAGAGAACAGTCCGGTAGGAGACGTCATTTTTACAAGTTCAGCTTTTGATCGAGATTCCGAAGAAAACGCAAAGATTAGGTATACATTATTAGATACAAGTAAGTCAATATCTTCATCTGTAAAAATAAACTCGGATACTGGAGATATAATCAGTCTGCAGTCTTTTAACTATGAGGAGATACAAACTTTCCAGTTTAAAGTTCAGGCCACAGACTCTGGTGTTCCTCCACTCAGCAGCAACGTGACTGTGAACGTTTTTATCCTGGATGAGAATGACAACAGTCCTGGGATTCTCGCGCCCTATTCTGAACACGGCTCCGTTAACACTGAGAACGTTCCCTATTCTGCTGAAGCGGGCTACTTTGTGGCCAAGATCAGGGCTGTAGACGCCGACTCTGGCTACAATGCGCTGCTTTCTTATCACATCTCTGAGCCCAAGGGAACCAACCTCTTCCGAATCGGAACCAGCACCGGGGAACTGAGGACTAAGAGGCGAATGAGTGACAATGACCTGAAAACTCACCCGTTGGTCGTGTTGGTTTCTGATAACGGAGAACCCTCACTGTCAGCGACTGTGTCTATTGATGTAGTGGTGGTTGAAAGTACAGGTGAAATCCAGACTCAATTCAGAAATGTGCCGAGAAAGGAGGAGAACTTCTCTGATTTGAACCTGTATTTGCTGATCGCCATTGCCTCGGTGTCAGTGATATTTTTACTGAGCCTCATCAGTTTAATAGCTGTAAAATGCCACAGGACAGACGACAGTTTCAGAAGGTACAGCGCCCCAATGATCACCACACACCCTGACGGAAGCTGGTCTTACTCTAAATCTACTCAGCAGTATGACGTGTGTTTCAGCTCAGACACACTGAAGAGTGACGTAGTGGTTTTCCCCGCTCCGTATCCACCTGCAGATGCAGAACTGATCAGTATTAACGGAAATGACACGTTTAACAGGACTCAGACATTACCCAACAAAGAGGAGGTAAGATCTGTACACAAATGAGCCTATGTATCTATTGCATCATACCTGCATCATACCTGCATTACTCATTTGAACTCCTTGCAGTAAATAATATTGTTTCTTCCACTTCAAAAACAGCATTCCACTCTAAAGTTGTCCTATTGACTTTGTTATGCATTATGCGTATGTCCTCCTTGCTTGATAGAGCGATTGTTGCTGGCCATGGTTTTGAAAGCGCGCCAAACTTCAGAGCTGTAGATGTAATGCTCTATGACGTGTGAATTGCTTTCTATGTCGCTGTGCAATATTGTTGTGCCTCGTGAAGGTGTAAAACCTCAGCAAATTGTATGTATCTTTTCTGATGACATAGGCAGGGACGTATGGGAAATATACACATCATGTTACAGATTAATATTATAGGCTACGCAATTACCCTTAACATTGTCAGCTTAAATGGTGTATACTTAATCTTTATCCATTTCAACAGTATATATTTGTTTCCAAAGTTCTATGTTCAGCAGGCGATGAAATCTTACCGAGTGCTCTCCGTGGTGCTGAAACCATTATTGCTTATTGCTGATTTGGGGACTGTTATTTTTAGATTGATGCTTGTCACTGATGTATTGGAACTGATGCAACGTGGTAATTTGCTTTGTATAATTTGTTTTGCTGTCTTGGTATTATACTGTTAACCCTATAGCTTTTCAGATGTCACTGTCCCTTGTGTGGCTTTGCTCCGCGTTACTCGTCCTTGATTGTTATAGTTTCTGTCATTCTAATCAGAACATGACGACGTGAATATTTATTTCATTAGATGAGATTGTTTATTTTGCTACGCTCCCTGGGTTTTGCATTGGACGTTCGTCCATTTAAACACATAGGCCTTTCGTGTGGTAAATATCCAGCACGATGTTGTCTGCTGGACTTTATCTCACTATTCTAACAAGTCTAATAATGAACATTCTTCTTGTACATGAGTAATATAGACTATGTGTAACAGTAACACATGGTGTCACTATAGACCACAGAAATGAATGTAGCCGCTGATATTCAATGACTCCTCCTCTCTGAATAAGTGCGACAGCGTCATCAGTCCCGAAATTATAGTGAAGAGATACACTCGAATGGCGGTGAGACAGAGAGGGCTGGGCTGTGTACAGGATCTATCTGACGGATTTCTGTTAGATTTAATGGATATGTAACTATTTACTATTGGATTTATTCATTTTGTGCAAGCAGCAATGGGTCGTCGAAGACAAAGAGAACGCGTTTGGATTCAGTGCGTCGCGTTGCTTTGTTTATTTGACTGGTCTGCAGCGCAGATCTCTTACTCCGTTTCAGAGGAGGTGGACAAAGGCACGTTTGTGGGGAATCTGGCTAAGGATTTAAACCTTAATGTTCACGAACTGGAGTCGAGGGGTCTAATGATTGTATCAGGACATAGTAAGAGCTATTTCGAGGCTAATTTGAAGACAGGAATTATGTTCGTTGAGGAGAGAATAGACAGAGAGGAGCTTTGTCCAAATACGGTGAAGTGCTCCTTAAATATAGAAGCTATATTGAGCCATCCTACCCAGCTCCACCGGGTTGAAATTGATATTTTAGACATAAATGATAATGCTCCATCTTTCCTCGAAAGAATACATATACTTAATATCACCGAGGCGGCATTTCCTGGTGAGCGATATCCACTACCGATAGCGAATGACGCAGATACGGGCAGTAACTCGGTAAACAGCTACAAGCTGAGCCCGAATGAACACTTTTCCCTGGATGTACAGAGCGGTGGAGAGCAGAGTTTGTCTGCTGAGTTAGTGCTGCAGAAAGCTTTAGACCGAGAGAAACAGCCTGTTATCCAGCTCACACTGACCGCTATAGATGGAGGAAAACCTCCAAGATCCGGGACATTACTGATCACAGTAAATGTGGAAGACGTTAATGATAATGCACCTTCATTTAGCAAACCGCTTTATAAGGTTAGTGTTCCTGAAAACGTTTCATCTGGTACAGCAATAATAACTCTCACCGCGACGGATCTTGACGAGGGCGTAAATAGCGAGATTATGTACTCACTGATAGGTCGAGGTAGTTTAAGCCACTCCGATACATTTGCTATAAATTCAGATACAGGTATAATTACTGTTAAGAAAACTATGGACCATGAGGTAACTGCCGCCTATGAAATTCGGGCTGAGGCGATGGACCGAGGGCACTCCTCACGGAAAACGTATTGCAAAGTGTTAGTAGAAGTTATTGATGTCAATGACAATGTCCCTGAAATATCAGTGACGTCCCTCATCAGCCCAGTCAACGAGGATGCTGAGATAGGGACAGTGGTTGCCTTGGTGACAGTAACTGATAAAGATGGAGGTAAAAACGGCCTCACCAATTGTAAGCTTATTGGGTCTGTTCCATTCAAATTGAAATCGAACTACAAAAACTATTATACATTAGTGGTTGATGGGCCTCTTGACAGAGAGAGTGCTTCTCAGTATAATGTCACCATCACAGCTACGGATGAAGGGACCCCGCCTCTCTCCAGCACCAGCGTTATTACTGTGCAGGTTTCTGATGTAAATGACAACGCTCCTCGCTTCTCAGAACCTGTGATTAATATTTATGTGAAAGAGAACAGTCCGGTAGGAGACGTCATTTATACGATGTCTGCTTTTGACCCAGATTCAGATGAAAATGCAAAGATGACGTATTCATTATTAAATACAAGTGTTCCAATATCATCATCTGTAAATATAAACTCAGATAATGGAGATATAATCAGTCTGCAGTCTTTTAACTATGAGGAGATACAAACTTTCCAGTTCAAGGTTCAGGCCACAGACTCTGGTGTTCCTCCACTCAGCAGCAACGTGACTGTGAACGTTTTTATCCTGGATGAGAATGACAACAGTCCTGGGATTCTCGCGCCCTATTCTGAACACGGCTCCGTTAACACTGAGAACGTTCCCTATTCTGCTGAAGCGGGCTACTTTGTGGCCAAGATCAGGGCTGTAGACGCCGACTCTGGCTACAATGCGCTGCTTTCTTATCACATCTCTGAGCCCAAGGGAACCAACCTCTTCCGAATCGGAACCAGCACCGGGGAACTGAGGACTAAGAGGAGAATGAGTGACAATGACCTGAAAACTCACCCGTTGGTAGTGTTGGTTTCTGATAACGGAGAACCCTCACTGTCAGCGACTGTGTCTATTGATGTAGTGGTGGTTGAAAGTACAGGTGAAATCCAGACTCAATTCAGAAATGTGCCGAGAAAGGAGGAGAACTTCTCTGATTTGAACCTGGATTTGCTGATCGCCATTGCCTCCGTGTCAGTGATATTTTTACTGAGCCTCATCAGTTTAATAGCTGTAAAATGCCACAGGACAGAGGACAGTTTCAGAAGGTACAGCGCCCCAATGATCACCACACACCCTGACGGAAGCTGGTCTTACTCTAAATCTACTCAGCAGTATGACGTGTGTTACAGTTCAGACACACTGAAGAGTGACGTAGTGGTTTTCCCCGCTCCGTATCCACCTGCAGATGCAGAACTGATCAGTATTAATGGAAATGACACGTTTAACAGGACTCAGACATTACCCAACAAAGAGGAGGTAAGATCTATTGACTATTTTTCTGTTGAATTATATCTGAATTACTCCACTGATCTCCTTGCAGTCAAATAATATTGTTTTATAAATTACTCTTACCTTGAAAAAAGCCATCCATACATTGGTTTTGTTTTGCACTGTGCGTCTGGCCTTCTTTCTTCATTGAGCGAGTTTTGCTGTCCGTGGTTCTGAAAGCATGCTATACTTCAGAGCTGAGGATTCGTATTGATCTATAACATATGATTTGACTTCTATGGCGCTGTACAATAGTGTTGCGCTTCAGGAATGTGTAATCTGAATGTGAAATCTGTCAAATCACATTACACATTGTATGTAGGGTATTTTGAGAAAATAGACAGGAGTGTATACAATGTATTGGAAATATACAGTTACATCATGTTGCAGCTTAATCATACAGCTACACGATTACTATTAACGTTGTCAGCCTAAAGGTCCGTGCTGTATATTTATCCATTTCAAAGTGTATATTTCTTCCCTAAGGTAAAGTATTACCAAGTGCTGTCCATGGCGCAGCAACCGTTGTTGCTCTTTGCTAATTAGGGGCATTGTTCTTTTTTGGATGGATTCTTGTCACTGGTGTAATGGAATAGATGCAAAGTGGTCATTTACGTTAGAGAAAAATATTTCAGCAATCTTGACAATATCACAATGTTTACCTCTTGAGCTCTGTACATCAATGTGTGCCTCTGTTATGGCTTCTGTCATTGTTATCAAAACATTACTATCTGAACACATATTTCATTATGTTAGGTTGACTTTCCTTCAGCTACTTTCCCTGTGTTTTGCCATGACTAGAACCCGTGTCCTTTTAATACACAGGCATTTCGGGTAGTGAATGTCCAACACGATACTGGAGTTTATCCTAGTATTCTAACAAGTGAAATGATAATAACACGTGAAATAGTATACATTCTTATTTAACATGAGTAATATAGACTATGTACAACATTACACATGGTGTCGCTATAGACCACAGAAATTAATGTAGTCGCTTATATTCTATGACTCCTCCTCTCTGAATGAGAAAAAGACTTGCGTCATCAGTCCCGAGAGCTTTGTCAAAATAAACACTCGATTGGTGGTGAGACGGAAATGGCTGGGCTGTTCACGGTCTCTATAACGGATTTTTTAGTTTTCAAGCATATGCCACTATTTTCTGTTGGACTAATTCATTTTGTACAAGCAGCGATGGGTCGTCGAAGACAAAGAGAACGCGTTTGGATTCAGTGCGTCGCGTTGCTTTGTTTATTTGACTGGTCTGCAGCGCAGATCTCTTACTCCGTTTCAGAGGAGGTGGACAAAGGCACGTTTGTGGGGAATCTCGCTAAGGATTTAAACCTTAATGTTCACGAACTGGAATCGAGGGGTCTAAGGATTGTATCAGGACAGAGTAAGACGTATTTTGAGGCAAATTTGAAAACGGGGATTCTATTCGTTAACGAGAGGATAGACAGAGAGGAGCTTTGTCCGAATATGGTAAAGTGCTCTTTAAACATACAGGCCATATTGAGCCATCCAATGCTTCTCCACCGCATTGAGCTGAATATTACTGATATTAACGACAATGCTCCGTCTTTTCTTGAAAAAATACATAATTTGAATGTTACTGAATTAGCTTCTCCCGGTGAGAGATACCTGCTACCAATAGCGAATGACGCAGATACGGGCAGTAACTCGGTAAACAGCTACAAGCTGAGCCCGAATGAACACTTCTCCCTGGATGTACAGAGCGGTGGAGAGCAGAGTGTGTCTGCTGAGTTAGTGCTGCAGAAAGCTTTAGACCGAGAGAAACAGCCCGTTATCCAGCTCACACTGACCGCTGTAGATGGAGGAAAACCTCCTAGATCCGGGACATTACTGATCATTGTCAACGTAATAGATGTCAATGATAACTCTCCATTTTTTTCCCGGCCGCTTTACAAAGTACGTGTCCATGAAAATGCACATTTTGGGACAGCTATACTAACTCTCTTTGCAACAGATTTAGACGAGGGCTTAAATAGTAAAATAGTGTACTCTTTCTTTAAACGGGGTAATTGGGACCCATCCATTATGTTTAGCATCAATTCAGACACGGGTGAACTTACAATAAAAGGCCATTTGGATTATGAAGAAAGTCCTTCATACGAAATAAGAGTTCAAGCGACCGATCAAGGGCATTCTCGTCGTAGTGCACACGGTAAAGTATTAGTTGAAGTTATTGATGTCAATGACAATTCTCCAAAAATCTCAGTAACGTCACTCATGAGTCCAGTGAAAGAGGATGCTGAGATAGGGACAGTGGTCGCCTTGGTGACAGTGACAGATAAAGATAGTAGTAAAAATGGCATCACCAACTGTAAACTTACTGGGTCTGTTCCTTTTAAACTAAAGTCGAACTATAAAAACGATTATTCTTTAGTGGTTGATGGGCCTCTGGACAGAGAGAGCGAATCTCAGTACAATGTCACTATCACGGCTACGGATGAAGGGACCCCGCCTCTCTCCAGCACCAGCGATATTACTATATACGTTTCTGATGTGAATGACAACGCTCCTCGCTTCTCAGGACCCGTGATTAATGTTTATGTGAAAGAGAACAGTCCGGTAGGAGACGTCATTTTTACAAGTTCAGCTTTTGATCGAGATTCCGAAGAAAACGCAAAGATTAGGTATACATTATTAGATACAAGTAAGTCAATATCTTCATCTGTAAAAATAAACTCGGATACTGGAGATATAATCAGTCTGCAGTCTTTTAACTATGAGGAGATACAAACTTTCCAGTTTAAAGTTCAGGCCACAGACTCTGGTGTTCCTCCACTCAGAAGCAACGTGACTGTGAACGTTTTTATCCTGGATGAGAATGACAACAGTCCTGGGATTCTCGCGCCCTATTCTGAACACGGCTCCGTTAACACTGAGAACGTTCCCTATTCTGCTGAAGCGGGCTACTTTGTGGCCAAGATCAGGGCTGTAGACGCCGACTCTGGCTACAATGCGCTGCTTTCTTATCACATCTCTGAGCCCAAGGGAACCAACCTCTTCCGAATCGGAACCAGCACCGGGGAACTGAGGACTAAGAGGCGAATGAGTGACAATGACCTGAAAACTCACCCGTTGGTCGTGTTGGTTTCTGATAACGGAGAACCCTCACTGTCAGCGACTGTGTCTATTGATGTAGTGGTGGTTGAAAGTACAGGTGAAATCCAGACTCAATTCAGAAATGTGCCGAGAAAGGAGGAGAACTTCTCTGATTTGAACCTGTATTTGCTGATCGCCATTGCCTCGGTGTCAGTGATATTTTTACTGAGCCTCATCAGTTTAATAGCTGTAAAATGCCACAGGACAGACGACAGTTTCAGAAGGTACAGCGCCCCAATGATCACCACACACCCTGACGGAAGCTGGTCTTACTCTAAATCTACTCAGCAGTATGACGTGTGTTTCAGCTCAGACACACTGAAGAGTGACGTAGTGGTTTTCCCCGCTCCGTATCCACCTGCAGATGCAGAACTGATCAGTATTAACGGAAATGACACGTTTAACAGGACTCAGACATTACCCAACAAAGAGGAGGTAAGATCTGTACACAAATGAGCCTATGTATCTATTGCATCATACCTGCATCATACCTGCATTACTCATTTGAACTCCTTGCAGTAAATAATATTGTTTCTTCCACTTCAAAAACAGCATTCCACTCTAAAGTTGTCCTATTGACTTTTACTTATGCATTATGCGTATGTCCTCCTTGCTTGATAGAGCGATTGTTGCTGGCCATGGTTTTGAAAGCGCGCCAAACTTCAGAGCTGTAGATGTAATGCTCTATGACGTGTGAATTGCTTTCTATGTCGCTGTGCAATATTGTTGTGCCTCGTGAAGGTGTAAAACCTCAGCAAATTGTATGTATCTTTTCTGATGACATAGGCAGGGACGTATGGGAAATATACACATCATGTTACAGATTAATATTATAGGCTACGCAATTACCCTTAACATTGTCAGCTTAAATGGTGTATACTTAATCTTTATCCATTTCAACAGTATATATTTGTTTCCAAAGTTCTATGTTCAGCAGGCGATGAAATCTTACCGAGTGCTCTCCGTGGTGCTGAAACCATTATTGCTTATTGCTGATTTGGGGACTGTTATTTTTAGATTGATGCTTGTCACTGATGTATTGGAACTGATGCAACGTGGTAATTTGCTTTGTATAATTTGTTTTGCTGTCTTGGTATTATACTGTTAACCCTATAGCTTTTCAGATGTCACTGTCCCTTGTGTGGCTTTGCTCCGCGTTACTCGTCCTTGATTGTTATAGTTTCTGTCATTCTAATCAGAACATGACGACGTGAATATTTATTTCATTAGATGAGATTGTTTATTTTGCTACGCTCCCTGGGTTTTGCATTGGACGTTCGTCCATTTAAACACATAGGCCTTTCGTGTGGTAAATATCCAGCACGATGTTGTCTGCTGGACTTTATCTCACTATTCTAACAAGTCTAATAATGAACATTCTTCTTGTACATGAGTAATATAGACTATGTGTAACAGTAACACATGGTGTCACTATAGACCACAGAAATGAATGTAGCCGCTGATATTCAATGACTCCTCCTCTCTGAATAAGTGCGACAGCGTCATCAGTCCCGAAATTATAGTGAAGAGATACACTCGAATGGCGGTGAGACAGAGAGGGCTGGGCTGTGTACAGGATCTATCTGACGGATTTCTGTTAGATTTAATGGATATGTAACTATTTACTATTGGATTTATTCATTTTGTGCAAGCAGCAATGGGTCGTCGAAGACAAAGAGAACGCGTTTGGATTCAGTGCGTCGCGTTGCTTTGTTTATTTGACTGGTCTGCAGCGCAGATCTCTTACTCCGTTTCAGAGGAGGTGGACAAAGGCACGTTTGTGGGGAATCTCGCTAAGGATTTAAACCTTAATGTTCAGGAACTGGAGTCGAGGGGTCTGAGGATTGTATCAGGACAGAGTAAGAGGTATTTCCAGGCTAATTTGAAAACAGGGATTCTATTCGTTAACGAGAGAATAGACCGAGAGGAGCTTTGTCCGAATACGGTTAAGTGCTCTTTAAATATAGAGGCCATATTGAGCCATCCTATGCTTCTCCACCGTATTGAGGTCACTATTTTAGACATCAATGACAATTCTCCATCATTTAATAAAAAGTTTTCTACGTTTAACATATCTGAATCTTCATACCCTGGGGAGCGATATCCACTACCAATTGCGAATGACGCAGATACGGGCAGTAATTCGGTAAACAGCTACAAGCTGAGCCCGAATGAACACTTCTCCCTGGATGTACAGAGCGGTGGAGAGCAGAGTGTGTCTGCTGAGTTAGTGCTGCAGAAAGCTTTAGACCGAGAGAAACAGCCCGTTATCCAGCTCACACTGACCGCTATAGATGGAGGAAAACCTCCTAGATCCGGGACCTTGCCTATTGTTGTGAATGTCATAGATGTTAATGATAATTCACCCACTTTTAGCAAGCCGTTATATAAGGCCAGTGTGCCTGAGATTGTGCCTTTTGGGACTACAGTGGTAACACTCAGTGCTACTGATTTAGATGACGGAATCAACGGTAGACTTGTGTATTCATTTATTGAGCGGGGGAATACAAATCCTGCTGATATGTTCGCCCTGAATCAAGACACAGGTGAAATTACTGTTAAAGGGAATTTGGATCACGAGAAAAACGCTGCATATGAAATACGTGTACAAGCAACGGACCAAGGCTCCTCGCCTCGCAGTGGTTATTGTAAAGTGTTAGTAGAAGTTATTGATGTCAATGACAATGCTCCTGAAATCACAGTAACATCACTTATGAGCCCAGTGAAAGAGGATGCTGAGATAGGGACCGTGGTCGCCTTGGTAACAGTGATAGATAAAGACGGAGGGAAAAATGGCCTAACTTACTCTAAACTTCTTGGGTCTGTTCCTTTTAAATTAAAGTCCAACTATAAAAACTATTATTCCTTAGTGGTCGATGGGCCTCTTGACAGAGAGAGTGAATCTCAGTACAATGTCACTATCACGGCTACGGATGAAGGGACCCCGCCTCTCTCCAGCACCAGCGTTATTACTGTACACGTTTCTGATGTGAATGACAACGCTCCTCTCTTCTCAGAACCCGTGATTAATGTTTATGTGAAAGAGAACAGTCTGTTAGGAGACGTCATTTTTACGATTTCAGCTATTGATCGAGATTCCGAAGAAAACTCAAAGATGACATATGCATTATTAGATAAAAGTGTTCCAATATCATCATCTGTAAATATCAACTCAGATACTGGAGATATAATCAGTCTGCAGTCTTTTAACTATGAGGAGATACAAACTTTCCAGTTCAAAGTTCAGGCCACAGACTCTGGTGTTCCTCCACTCAGCAGCAACGTGACTGTGAACGTTTTTATCCTGGATGAGAATGACAACAGTCCTGGGATTCTCGCGCCCTATTCTGAACACGGCTCCGTTAACACTGAGAACGTTCCCTATTCTGCTGAAGCGGGCTACTTTGTGGCCAAGATCAGGGCTGTAGACGCCGACTCTGGCTACAATGCGCTGCTTTCATATCACATCTCTGAGCCCAAGGGAACCAACCTCTTCCGAATCGGAACCAGCACCGGGGAACTAAGGACTAAGAGGCGAATGAGTGACAATGACCTGAAAACTCACCCGTTGGTCGTGTTGGTTTCTGATAACGGAGAACCCTCACTGTCAGCGACTGTGTCTATTGATGTAGTGGTGGTTGAAAGTACAGGTGAAATCCAGACTCAATTCAGAAATTTGCCGAGAAAGGAGGAGAACTTCTCTGATTTGAACCTGTATTTGCTGATCGCTATTTCCTCGGTGTCAGTGATATTTTTACTGAGCCTCATCAGTTTAATAGCTGTAAAATGCCACAGGACAGAGGACAGTTTCAGAAGGTACAGCGCCCCAGTGATCACCACACACCCTGACGGAAGCTGGTCTTACTCTAAATCTACTCAGCAGTATGACGTGAGTTTCAGCTCAGACACACTGAAGAGTGACGTAGTGGTTTTCCCCGCTCCGTATCCACCTGCAGATGCAGAACTGATCAGTATTAATGGAAATGACACGTTTAACAGGACTCAGACATTACCCAACAAAGAGGAGGTAAGATCTACACCTAAACAGGCCTATTTTCTATAAAATTGTACAGCATCTATATTCATCTTTTGAATGCCTTGCATTCAAATAATATGCATTTCTCAGTTTCTCTTACCTTGAAATCAGACATCCGAAGAGTAGTCACATTGGATGTGTTTTACACTCCGCCTATGGCCTACTGCAGGGATCATCAACTAGATTCAGCCTCTGGACGATTTTGTTTCTTGATTGGACGATCGGGACCGGATCAAAATTAAGCAATAAGGCCTGAGGGGGTGTGGTATATGGCCAATATACCAAGGCTAAGGTTAGATCTTATGCACGACCCAACGCTAAGTGCCTGGATACAGCCCTTAGCCGTGGTATATTGGCTATGTACCACAACCCCCCAAGGTGCCGTATTGCTTTTATAAACTGGTTACCAATGTAATTAGAGCAGTAAATATAAATGTTTTGTCATACCCGTGGTAGTATACGGACTGATTTACCACGGCTGTCAGCCAATCAGTATTCAGGGCTCGAACCAGCCATTTATGATTGCAAATAATTTGTAGATTGCATATTGACTGCAAGTAGCCCAAACAGATATAATGTTTGACTGAAACATAATCACTTCAACCCTTGCTTACATTTGTATACGGTCACGTCTCTCTTTTATGTGTGGGAATACTTGGGAACAGATTTCTTCAATTAAAATCACTTGGAGCTCATTTCCTGTCGTTACAGTCTTTTATGTCCAACAATGAAAATGTGAAGAAAAAGAAAATCTCTGAAAACTTGAGGGGACAACTAAAACCATCAGTTGGGGTACCCTGGCCTACTGGCTTGATAGAGCGAGTGTTGCTGTCCATGGTTCTGACAGCGAGCTAAACTTCAAAGCTGAAGCGCCTGGTGTTTAATGCGCTTTAACGTATGAATGGATTTCTATGACGCTGTACAATAGTGTTGTGCTTCAGGATTGTTTTAATATGTCACATCCCAGAAAAGGTGTATGTAGAGTATTTTGAGAAAATAGCCAGGAAGGTTTACAACGAATGGATAAATATACAGTTGCATCATGTTGCAGCTTGATCTTATAGGCGAAACAATTGCCATTGACATTGTAAGCTTAAAGGTCCGTGCTGTATATTTATCCATTTCACCCGTGTCTACTTGTTTCCAAAGCTGAAATCTTACTAAGTGCTGTCCATGGTGCTGCAACAGTTCTTGCTCATTGCTGATGAGAGGCAGTGTTCTTTTTAGATGAATACTTGTCACTGGTGTAATGCAATAGATGCAAAGTGAAATTTACGTCAGAGAAAAGTGTTTCAGCAATCTGGACACTATCACACTGTTAACCCTTTGAGCTTTGCATATCAATGTCCCTTTTGCGTTTTCACTCGTCCTTGATTGGTATGGCTTCTGTCGTTGTTATCAGAACATGACAATCTGAATATTTATTTCATTAGATTAGGTTGACATTTCTTCACCGACTTTCCCTGTGTTTTGCATTGAATAGAACGTTTTTCCGTTTAACACACAGGCATTTTGGGTAGTGAAAATCCAACACGATGTGGTCTACTGGAGTTTGTCTCAATATTCTAACAAGTGAAATGATAATAACACGTGAAATAGTATACATTCTTATTTAACATGAGTAATATAGACTATGTACAACATTACACATGGTGTCGCTATAGACCACAGAAATTAATGTAGTCGCTTATATTCTATGACTCCTCCTCTCTGAATGAGAAAAAGACTTGTGTCATCAGTCCCGAGAGCTTTGTCAAAAGAAACACTCGATTGGTGGTGAGACGGAAATGGCTGGGCTGTTCACGGTCTCTATAACGGATTTTTTTAGGTTTCAATGATATGTGACTATTTACTATTGGATTTGTTCATCTTGTACAAGCAGCGATGGGTCGTCGAAGACAAAGAGAACGCGTTTGGATTCAGTGCGTCGCGTTGCTTTGTTTATTTGACTGGTCTGCAGCGCAGATCTCTTACTCCGTTTCAGAGGAGGTGGACAAAGGCACGTTTGTGGGGAATCTGGCTAAGGACTTAAACCTTAATATTCAGGACCTGGAGTCGAGGGGTCTAAGGATTGTATCAGGACAGAGTAAGAGGTATTTTGAGGCAAATTTGAAAACAGGGATTCTGTATGTAAACGAGAGGATAGACAGGGAGGAGCTTTGTCCGAATACGGTAAAGTGCTCTTTAAACATACAGGCCATACTGAGCCACCCTATGCTTCTCCACCGTATTGATGTCACTATTTTGGACATCAATGACAATGCACCATCATTCCTCGAGAAATTGCATATACTCAACATAGCTGAATCTTCCTTTCCCGGTGAGCGATATCCTCTAGCAATAGCGAATGACGCAGATACGGGCAGTAACTCGGTAAATAGCTACAAGCTGAGCCAGAATGAACACTTCTCCCTGGATGTACAGAGCGGTGGAGAGCAGAGTGTGTCTGCTGAGTTAGTGCTGCAGAAAGCTTTAGACCGAGAGAAACAGCCCGTTATCCAGCTCACACTGACCGCTATAGATGGAGGAAAACCCCCTAGATCAGGGACGTTACTTATAATTATCAATGTGCAAGACGTTAACGATAATATTCCAGTTTTTAACAAACAGCTTTACAAATTTCGTGTTACTGAGAACGTGCGATTTGGTACTATTGTTGCAGCACTCAATGCCACAGATTTAGATGAGGGAATTAACAGTGAAATAGAATATTCTCTTATTGGTCGCGGGAGTTTAAGCGCCCCCGATGTTTTTACCGTTAACTCTGAAACCGGAGAAGTTACTGTGAAGGGGAGTATAGATTACGAGATTAACTCCGCTTTTGAGATTCGTGTTCAAGCTAAAGACAAAGGCACTCCGCCTCGTAGCACCCACTGCAAAGTATTAGTTGAGGTTATTGATGTCAATGACAATTCTCCAGAAATCTCAGTAACGTCACTCATGAGTCCAGTGAAAGAGGATGCTGAGATAGGGACAGTGGTCGCCTTGGTGACAGTGACAGATAAAGATAGTAGTAAAAATGGCATCACCAACTGTAAACTTCCTGGGTCTGTTCCTTTTAAACTAAAGTCGAACTATAAAAATGATTATTCTTTAGTGGTCGACGGGCCTCTTGACAGAGAGAGTGAATCTCAGTACAATGTCACTATCACGGCTACGGATGAAGGGACCCCGCCTCTCTCCAGCACCAGCGTTATTACTGTACACGTTTCTGATGTGAATGACAACGCTCCTCTCTTCTCAGAACCCGTGATTAATGTTTATGTGAAAGAGAACAGTCCGGTAGGAGACGTCATTTATACAATTTATGCATTTGATCGAGATTCCGAAGAAAACGCAAAGATTAGGTATGCATTATTAGATAAAAGTGTTTCAATATCATCATCCGTTAATATAAACTCAGATACTGGAGATATAATCAGTCTGCAGTCTTTTAACTATGAGGAGATACAAACTTTCCAGTTTAAAGTTCAGGCCACAGACTCTGGTGTTCCTCCACTCAGCAGCAACGTGACTGTGAACGTTTTTATCCTGGATGAGAATGACAACAGTCCTGGGATTCTCGCGCCCTATTCTGAACACGGCTCCGTTAACACTGAGAACGTTCCCTATTCTGCTGAAGCGGGCTACTTTGTGGCCAAGATCAGGGCTGTAGACGCCGACTCTGGCTACAATGCGCTGCTTTCTTATCACATCTCTGAGCCCAAGGGAACCAACCTCTTCCGAATCGGAACCAGCACCGGGGAACTGAGGACTAAGAGGCGAATGAGTGACAATGACCTGAAAACTCACCCGTTGGTCGTGTTGGTTTCTGATAACGGAGAACCCTCACTGTCAGCGACTGTGTCTATTGATGTAGTGGTGGTTGAAAGTACAGGTGAAATCCAGACTCAATTCAGAAATGTGCCGAGAAAGGAGGAGAACTTCTCTGATTTGAATCTGTATTTGTTGATCGCCATTGCCTCGGTGTCAATTATATTTTTACTGAGCCTCATCAGTTCAATAGCTGTAAAATGCCACAGGACAGACGACAGTTTCAGAAGGTACAGCGCCCCAGTGATCACCACACACCCTGACGGAAGCTGGTCTTACTCTAAATCTACTCAGCAGTATGACGTGTGTTTCAGCTCAGACACACTGAAGAGTGACGTAGTGGTTTTCCCCGCTCCGTATCCACCTGCAGATGCAGAACTGATCAGTATTAATGGAAATGACACGTTTAACAGGACTCAGACATTACCCAACAAAGAGGAGGTAAGATCTATACATAACTGGGCCGATTTTGCTTTTGAATGATCAATGTATTACTATTTTGAACTTGCAGTCAAATAAAATTGTTTTCTAAGTTCATCTTACTTTAAAAACGTCCCTCTACTCGAGAGTTGTCACATTGGCTTTGTTTTGCACTGTGCGCATGGCCTCCTTGTCTAACTGAACGAGTGTTGCTGTCCATGGTTCGAAAAGCGGGCTAAACTTCAGAGCTGAAGGATTCGCACCAAGCGTTCAGTGCTCTTTGACCCTCATAACTCAACTCTGAAACTCGAAGCATGTTCCACTGCATTTTTTCATTGTTCCCCTCTAATCAGGGACTGATTTCGACCTGGGTTCACCAGGTGTGTGCAATTTATGATCAGGTAGAACAGAACAGCAGCATGCTCCGGACCCCGGGTAAGAGTTGAATACCCCTGCTCTATGACATATAAATGTCTTTCTTTGACGCTGTGGTAGGGTATTGTAGTAAGTATAGTATTGTGAGAAAATAGGCAGAACCTTCTACGACGTATAGGAAATACACATCCATCATGTTACAGATTAATAATATAGGCTACGCAATTACCCTTAACATTGTCCGTTTAAATGGTGCATACTTCATCTTTATCCATTTCAACAGTAGATATTTGTTTCCAACGTTGAGGAAGTGGTGAAATCTTACAGTGTGCTGTCCATGGTGCTGAAACCATTATTGCTCTCTGCTGGTGGGAAGGGGGGGGGCAGGCAGTGTTCTTGTCACTGGTGTAATGAAAAAGATTCAACGTGGACGTTCACTTTTGAGAATTGTGTATTTGCCGTCTTGACAGAATCCCACTGTTGACTCCTTGAGCTCTGTACATCAATGGGTGTCTTTGTTATGGCTTCTGTCATTGTTATCAAAACATGACTATCTGAACATCTATTTAGTTATGTTAGGTTGACTTTTCTTCAGCTACTTTCCTTGTGTTTTGCATTGAATAGAATGGTTGTCCTTTCAAATGCACAGGCATTCCGGGTGTCGATGTCAAACACGATGTGGTCTACTGCACTTTCTCAGTATTCTAACAAGTCAAATAATCAGCCTGGTTACAAGAAACAGACATCGATAATATACACCCGTATTTTACGTTAGTAATATAGACTATGTACAACATTAGCACATGGTGTCGCTATAGACCACAGAAATTAATGTAGTCGCCGAAATTATATGACTCCTCCTCTCTGAATGAGATAGAGACGAGTGTCACCAGTCCAGACCGCTTTGTGAAGAGAAACACTCGAATAGTGGTGAGACGGAGAGGGCTGGGCAGGAGGCTAGTATAGGATCTATCTTACAGATTTTGTAGGCTTGATGGATATTTGAATATATTCTACTTGAATAATTAGTTGCTTTATACAAGCAGCGATGGTTCGTCGAAGACAAAGGGAACGCGTTTGGATTCAGTGCGTCGCGTTGCTTTGTTTATTTGACTGGTCTGCAGCGCAGATCTCTTACTCCGTTTCAGAGGAGGTGGACAAAGGCACGTTTGTGGGGAATCTCGCTAAGGATTTAAACCTTAATGTTCACGAACTGGAGTCGAGGGGTCTACGGATTGTATCAGGACAGAGTAAGAGGTATTTTGAGGCGAATTTGAAAACGGGGATTCTGTACGTTAACGAGAGGATAGACCGAGAGGAGCTTTGTCCGATTACGGTGAAGTGCTCTTTAAACATACAGGCCATATTGAGGGATCCAATGCAGCTCCACCGCATTGAGGTGCATATCTTAGATACAAATGACAATGCACCGATCTTCCTTGAACAAAATCACACGTTTAACATTTCGGAATCATCTTCACCTGGAGATAGATATCCATTACCGATAGGTAATGACGCAGATACGGGCAGCAACTCGGTAAATAGCTACAAGCTGAGCCCGAATGAACACTTCTCCCTGGATGTACAGAGCGGTGGAGAGCAGAGTGTGTCTGCTGAGTTAGTGCTGCAGAAAGCTTTAGACCGAGAGAAACAGCCCGTTATCCAGCTCACACTGACCGCTATAGACGGAGGAAAACCTCCTAGATCCGGGACTTCACAGATCATTGTCAACGTAATAGATGTCAATGATAACACGCCAACATTTGCTAAACCACTTTACAAGGTCCGTGTTAATGAAAATGTATCTTTAGGGACAAAAATATTAAAGATGGAAGCTACAGATTTAGACCAGGGTGTGAATAGTGAACTTGTTTATTCATTTAGCAAACGTGGTAGTGTTAACTCGGCCGATGTGTTTTCTATAGATCAACAAAGTGGCGAAATTACTGTAAAATCTAAATTGGATCATGAACAAAACGCAGCATATGAGCTACGTGTGCAAGCTACGGACCAAGGTCATTCACCTCGTAGTGGTTATTCTAAAGTGTTAGTTGAAGTTATTGATGTCAATGATAATGTTCCTGAGGTGTCCGTGACGTCACTCATGAGCCCTGTCAAGGAGGATGCTGAGACAGGGACAGTGGTTGCCTTGGTGACAGTAACTGATATAGACGGAGGTAAAAACGGACTTACCAACTGTAAGATTGTTGGGTCTGTTCCTTTTAAACTAAAGTCAAACTACAAAAACGATTATTCGTTAGTGGTCGACGGGCCTCTTGACAGAGAGAGCGCTTCTCAGTATAATGTCACCATCACAGCTACGGATGAAGGGACCCCGCCTCTCTCCAGCACAAGCGATATTACAATACACGTTTCTGATGTCAATGACAACGCTCCTCGATTCTCTGAACCCGTGGCTAATGTTTATGTGACAGAGAACAGTCCGGTAGGAGACGTCATTTATACGATGTCTGCTTTTGACCCAGATTCAGATGAAAATGCAAAGATTACGTATTCGTTATTAGAAACACGCCTTCCAATATCATCATCTGTAAAAATAAACTCGGATACTGGAGATATAATCAGTCTGCAGTCTTTTAACTATGAGGAGATACAAACTTTCCAGTTTAAAGTTCAGGCCACAGACTCTGGTGTTCCTCCACTCAGCAGCAACGTGACTGTGAACGTTTTTATCCTGGATGAGAATGACAACAGTCCTGGGATTCTCGCGCCCTATTCTGAACACGGCTCCGTTAACGCTGAGAACGTTCCCTATTCTGCTGAAGCGGGCTACTTTGTGGCCAAGATCAGGGCTGTAGACGCCGACTCTGGCTACAATGCGCTGCTTTCTTATCACATCTCTGAGCCCAAGGGAACCAACCTCTTCCGAATCGGAACCAGCACCGGGGAACTAAGGACTAAGAGGAGAATGAGTGACAATGACCTGAAAACTCACCCGTTGGTCGTGTTGGTTTCTGATAACGGGGAACCCTCACTGTCAGCGACTGTGTCTATTGATGTAGTGGTGGTTGAAAGTACAGGTGAAATCCAGACTCAATTCAGAAATGTGCCGAGAAAGGAGGAGAACTTCTCTGATTTGAATCTGTATTTGTTGATCGCCATTTCCTCGGTGTCAGTGATATTTTTACTGAGCCTCATCAGTTTAATAGCTGTAAAATGCCACAGGACAGAGGACAGTTTCAGAAGGTACAGCGCCCCAGTGATCACCACACACCCTGACGGAAGCTGGTCTTACTCTAAATCTACTCAGCAGTATGACGTGTGTTACAGCTCAGACACACTGAAGAGTGACGTAGTGGTTTTCCCCGCTCCGTATCCACCTGCAGATGCAGAACTGATCAGTATTAACGGAAATGACACGTTTAACAGGACTCAGACGTTACCCAACAAAGAGGAGGTAAGATCTATAGTTTCACTTAACCCAGAAATCCATCCTTTAATTAGCCTTTGTTGTTGCTTTGTTGTGTGTCTCAATGTCTTTGGATGAAGTTGAACTTTTCTTCTCTATCTCATTTGCATGTTCAATTAAATAATAGACATCTTTCTGCCGGTTCAAGTTGGGAAAAATGCCGTACTCTTTTGCTCGCTGTCAAGATAGACATATAGGCGCTGCCCATGGTTCTGAAATCTATCACCGTCTTGGCTACCTGTTTTTGTCTGTTGTTTCATGTAATGTACTGAATACTCTTTTTTTGCCCTGACTATGTTTTGTAGCTTTTCATATGAAACATCACATTCATGCGTGCTCAGAAGTGATGGTCGTCATGCTATCTATTTACTATTTTTCTATTGAATTATATCTGTATTTCTCCTTTGAACTCCTAGAAGTCAAATAATATTATTTTATAAGTTAGTCTTACCTTGAAAACAGCCCCCCACTCGAGAGTTGTCACATTGGATTTGTTTTGACCAGTGCGTATGGCCTCCTGGCTTGATTGAGCTAGTGTTGCTGTCCATGTTCTGAAAAGGCGCTAAACTTCAGTGCTTAATCTTCGCGCCAAGCGTTCAAGGTGTAAATTACTTCCTGCTACGCTGTACAATAGTTTTGCGCTTCACGAATGTGTTAATGTGTCAAATCCCAACAAAGTTGTACGTATATTAGGTATTGTGAGAAAATAGGCACGAAAGTTTACAACGCATGGCAAATATACATTTACGTCATGTTTCAGATTGATGATAGACTGCACAATTGCCATTGACATTATAAGCCTATAGGTGCATACTGTAACTTTATCCATTTCAAACCTGTCAAAAGGTTTGTTCAGCAAGCGTGAACGCTTATCAAGTGCTGTCCATGTTGCTGAATCCGTTCTCGCTCTCTGCTGATGAGCGTTCATTTTAGATTGATAGGCCAGCATGTTGCTGGTGTGATCAATGTCTCGTGTTTGTTTAATTAATTGATTCTTATAGCTTCTGCCATTGTTATCCGAAGATGACACTAGATGACACTTATTTCATTACACGAGGGTGATTTACTTTTCTTATGCTTTCCATTTGTTTTCCATTTAACAGAACAGTTTGACTTTTACATATATAGGCCTTTCTGTGAGTGAATGATCAACAGGAGGTTGTCTACTTCAGGTTATCTCAGTATTGTAAAAAAAAAACTGTAAAAAAAATACATTGTAATGTTAAGAATAATATATGTATAAAAGTAACACACGGTGTCACTATGGACCATAAATGGGAGAGAAGTTATCGAGATACTATAACTCCTCCTCTCTGAATGAAAAAGAGTCGAGCGCCACCAGTCTCGAGCGTATTGTGGAGAGAAATTCTCGAATGGTGGTGAGACGGAGAGGGCTGGGCTGTACAGGATCTCTGGCATATAACGGAATACTCGAGAGTTTTCATGGGTACAAAACCATTACTTGGATTCAGTTGTTTTATACAAGCAGCGATGGGTCGTCGAAGACAAAGAGAACGCGTTTGGATTCAGTGCGTCGCGTTGCTTTGTTTATTTGACTGGTCTGCAGCGCAGATCTCTTACTCCGTTTCAGAGGAGGTGGACAAAGGCACTTTTGTGGGGAATCTCGCTAAGGATTTAAACCTTAATGTTCACGAACTGGAATCGAGGGGTCTAAGGATTGTATCAGGACAGAGTAAGAGGTATTTTGAGGCGAATTTGAAAACGGGGATTCTGTACGTTAACGAGAGGACAGATAGAGAGCAGATTTGTCCGAATACGGCAAAGTGCTCCTTAAATATAGAAGCCATATTGAGCCATCCTATGCTTATTCACCGTATTGAAATACATATATTAGACATCAATGATAATGCACCGACATTTCTAGAAAGCTTTCATATATTTAACATATCAGAGTCTTCCTCCTCTGGAGAGCGATATCCTCTACCGATAGCGAATGACGCAGATACGGGCAGTAACTCGGTAAACAGCTACAAGCTGAGCCCGAATGAACACTTCTCCCTGGATGTACAGAGCGGTGGAGAGCAGAGTGTGTCTGCTGAGTTAGTGCTGCAGAAAGCTTTAGACCGAGAGAAACAGCCCGTTATCCAGCTCACACTGACCGCTATAGATGGAGGAAAACCTCCAAGATCCGGAACGTTACAGATCATTGTTAACGTGATTGATGTCAATGATAACTTGCCAACATTTGCTAAACCACTTTACAAGGTCCGCGTTAATGAAAATGTATCTGTAGGGACAACAATATTGATGCTAGAGGCTACGGATTTAGATGAAGGTACACATGCTGACATTGCATATAGTTTTATGAAACGTGGAAATGTGAATTCTGCAGAAGATTTTTCATTAGATTCGCAAAGTGGTGAAATTACTGTAAAACGGATATTGGATCACGAGAAAAACGCTGCATATGAAATACGTGTACAAGCAACGGACCAAGGCTCCTCGCCTCGCAGTGGTTATTGTAAAGTGTTAGTAGAAGTTATTGATGTCAATGACAATGCTCCTGAAATCACAGTAACATCACTTATGAGTCCAGTGAAAGAGGATGCTGAGATAGGGACCGTGGTCGCCTTGGTAACAGTGATAGATAAAGACGGAGGGGAAAATGGCCTAACTTACTCTAAACTTCTTGGGTCTGTTCCTTTTAAATTAAAGTCCAACTATAAAAACTATTATTCCTTAGTGGTCGATGGGACTCTTGACAGAGAGAGCGCTTCTCAGTATAATGTCACTATCACGGCTACGGATGAAGGGACCCCGCCTCTCTCCAGCACCAGCGTTATTACTGTACACGTTTCTGATGTGAATGACAACGCTCCTCTCTTCTCAAAACCCATGATTAATGTTTATGTGAAAGAGAACAGTCTGTTAGGAGACGTCATTTTTACGATTTCAGCTATTGATCGAGATTCCGAAGAAAACTCAAAGATGACATATGCATTATTAGATAAAAGTGTTCCAATATCATCATCTGTAAATATAAACTCGGATACTGGAGATATAATCAGTCTGCAGTCTTTTAACTATGAGGAGATACAAACTTTCCAGTTCAAAGTTCAGGCCACAGACTCTGGTGTTCCTCCACTCAGCAGCAACGTGACTGTGAACGTTTTTATCCTGGATGAGAATGACAACAGTCCTGGGATTCTCGCGCCCTATTCTGAACACGGCTCCGTTAACGCTGAGAACGTTCCCTATTCTGCTGAAGCGGGCTACTTTGTGGCCAAGATCAGGGCTGTAGACGCCGACTCTGGCTACAATGCGCTGCTTTCTTATCACATCTTTGAGCCCAAGGGAACCAACCTCTTCCGAATCGGAACCAGCACCGGGGAACTAAGGACTAAGAGGCGAATGAGTGACAATGACCTGAAAACTCACCCGTTGGTCGTGTTGGTTTCTGATAACGGGGAACCCTCACTGTCAGCGACTGTGTCTATTGATGTAGTGGTGGTTGAAAGTACAGGTGAAATCCAGACTCAATTCAGAAATGTGCCGAGAAAGGAGGAAAACTTCTCTGATTTGAACCTGTATTTGTTGATCGCCATTGCCTCGGTGTCAGTGATATTTTTACTGAGCCTCATCAGTTTAATAGCAGTAAAATGCCACAGGACAGAGGACAGTTTCAGAAGGTACAGCGCCCCAATGATCACCACACACCCTGACGGAAGCTGGTCTTACTCTAAATCTACTCAGCAGCATGACGTGTGTTTCAGCTCAGACACACTGAAGAGTGACGTAGTGGTTTTCCCCGCTCCGTATCCACCTGCAGATGCAGAACTGATCTGTATTAATGCAAATGACACGTTTAACAGAACTCAGACATTACCCCACAAAGAGAAGGTAAGAATTACAGTTCAGTGAACGAAATGTGTGCCGTAATGACTCCATTATATGTCTTCTATAGGTCCTTATGACATTGTTATTTTCTTTTTTTGTCACTCATTTTAAATGATAATTGAAATACTGGACATTTCAATGTTTTCACCTGTTGTAAAATCGGCTTACTATTTGCGTGCGGTGAAGAAGCTGCAGGCCTTGCTGTCCATGGTTCTGAAAAGCACCACGTCCTTTAACTGTTAAACTGTAGGCCTATGAACATTGTAAATTGTTTGTGTATGTTTAGTACAGACCCTAATCATGTTGATCAGATCTCACCAAGGTCATAATTTGGTCATCTTGTGGTCACTAACTTTTTGGGGGGAGATTACTGTGTTTGGTCTCCACTTCCACAGAAATATTTGATTGTTTTTATATATCCACACGGTATCGCTATCCGCTCACGCAGGATAAATCCTCGCTCGCCGTGCGAGGCTCCGCCCTACACAGGAGCATTGGTCGTTGTTGAAAAAAAAGGCTTTGTTCGGGTGAGCACCAGAACACCGTGGCTCTCGTCTGGTTCTGTTTTGGTTTACGCATCTATGCGGGTGATAGCCTCTGTTCTTCACATAATGTTTCCTTAACGGAATACCGACACAATGACTCACAAATGGGTTATGTTTCCTTCGCGGATGTACTATCTCCTCCCGTTATGTCATCTTTGGAGTATCGCGTCAGCACAGATCGTCTACTCCATATCAGAGGAATCTAACCAGGGCACTGTTGTTGGACATTTGGCCAAGGATTTGCATCTAGACGTGCAGCAACTTGAATATCGTGGGTTTAAGATATCCGGACCCAATCAGAGGTATTTTGATGTAAATAAAACAACTGGAATTCTGTCCGTGAGAGAGAGAATAGACAGAGACGAGCTCTGTGCTAGGAGCACGAAGTGTTGGTTAGAACTGGAAGCCATTGTGAATTTGCCATTGAATCTATACAGATTTGAAGTGAATGTTTTGGATATAAATGACAACTCGCCGTCGTTTAGGTCCTCTAAAACATATTTGAATGTATCTGAATCTGCATTTCCAGGGGAGAGATTTCCTTTGGAAAGCGCCTACGACACGGATGTAGGGACTAACTCAGTAAACAGCTACATCCTGAGCGCGAATGAACACTTCTCCCTGGATGTACAGAGCGGTGGAGAGCAGAGTGTGTCTGCTGAGTTAGTGCTGCAGAAAGCTTTAGACCGAGAGAAACAGCCCGTTATCCAGCTCACTTTGACCGCAGTAGATGGAGGAAAACCTCCAAGATCCGGGACATCACTTATCATTGTAAATGTGAAAGACGTTAACGATAATATACCCATTTTCAAAAAAACACTTTATAAAGCTCGTATTCCTGAGAATACGCCTATAGGTGCATCCGTCATCACGGTCCAAGCGAGTGACGCAGATGAAGATCTGAATGGGGAAATTGTTTATATTTTCATTAACCAAAACAGTGATAATAACATTGCCGCATTTGCCATTAATGCAGCTACCGGTGAAATAACGGTTAAAAGCGAGTTGGATCACGAAAAAAACAATGCTGTTGAAATACGTGTCCAAGCTCAAGACAGGGGACACAATCCTAGAGCATCTCACTGTAAAGTCCTGGTTGAAATAACTGACGTGAATGACAATACACCAGAGCTATTTATCACTTCTTTAGTTAACGTTGTGAAAGAGGATGCGTCATTAGGGACAACGGTTGGTCTGATAACAGCGAAAGACAATGACGCAGGCACAAATGGCGCTGTGCAGGTTAAAATACTAGGCTCTGTGCCATTCACGATAAACAACTCATACAAGAATCATTATTCCTTAGTGGTTGATGGACCTCTTGACAGAGAGAGCGCTTCTCAGTACAATGTCACTATCACAGCTACGGATGAAGGGACCCCGCCTCTCTCCAGCACCAGCGTTATTACTGTACACGTTTCTGATGTGAATGACAACGCTCCTCGCTTCTCAGAACCCGTGATTAATATTTATGTGAAAGAGAACAGTCCGGTAGGTGACGTCATTTATACGATGTCTGCTTTTGACCCAGATTCAGATGAAAATGCAAAGATGACGCATTCGTTATTAGATAAAATCGTTTCAATATCATCATCTGTAAATATAAACTCAGATACTGGAGATATAATCAGTCTGCAGTCTTTTAACTATGAGGAGATACAAACTTTCCAGTTTAAAGTTCAGGCCACAGACTCTGGTGTTCCTCCACTCAGCAGCAACGTGACTGTGAACGTTTTTATCCTGGATGAGAATGACAACAGTCCTGGGATTCTCGCGCCCTATTCTGAACACGGCTCCGTTAACGCTGAGAACGTTCCCTATTCTGCTGAAGCGGGCTACTTTGTGGCCAAGATCAGGGCTGTAGACGCCGACTCTGGCTACAATGCGCTGCTTTCTTATCACATCTCTGAGCCCAAGGGAACCAACCTCTTCCGAATCGGAACCAGCACCGGGGAACTGAGGACTAAGAGGCGAATGAGTGACAATGACCTGAAAACTCACCCGTTGGTCGTGTTGGTTTCTGATAACGGAGAACCCTCACTGTCAGCGACTGTGTCTATTGATGTAGTGGTGGTTGAAAGTACAGGTGAAATCCAGACTCAATTCAGAAATGTGCCGAGAAAGGAGGAGAACTTCTCTGATTTGAATCTGTATTTGTTGATCGCCATTGCCTCGGTGTCAATTATATTTTTACTGAGCCTCATCAGTTTAATAGCTGTAAAATGCCACAGGACAGACGACAGTTTCAGAAGGTACAGCGCCCCAGTGATCACCACACACCCTGACGGAAGCTGGTCTTACTCTAAATCTACTCAGCAGTATGACGTGTGTTTCAGCTCAGACACACTGAAGAGTGACGTAGTGGTTTTCCCCGCTCCGTATCCACCTGCAGATGCAGAACTGATCAGTATTAATGAAAATGACACGTTTAACAGAACACAAACGCTTCCTAATAAAGATAAGGTAAGATCTATATACATAAACGGACCTATTTTCTATTAAATTAAACCTGTATTGCTCATTTTAATGTGATGCCTTCAAGATTATGGTTTTCGAAATGTCTCTTTTCCGGAAATCAGCCCACCACTCGAGAGTTGTCACATTGGCTTTGTTTTGCACTGTCCGTATGGCCTCCTAGGTAAATAGATCGAGTGTTGCTTTCCAAGGTGCTGAAGGCGGGCTAAACTTTCAGAACTAAATATTCGCGCTAAGTGTTTATTCCCCTGTGAGGTATGAATGGCTCTTCATGACGCTGGTGGAAACTAGTTGAAAGCTACTTTTGTATTGATTCTATTGCAATTATTATTATTATTTTTTTTTTACCACGGAGAGAGTTGTAGACTGATTGGGAAAGGGCAAATTGTGAACTTTGTAATGAAAGCAGAATCAGAATGTCAGCTGTTTTTTTTCTTTGATGGATTATTGGTTGTTCAATTGTGAAGGAACCAATACTTTCACAGGATGTAGGTTTATTGTTTTTTTGTAATTATATCATGTCAATGCCTATCCCCATGTTCGGAATGCTACTACTCAGTACAATCTTCTGAGTCCATCACTCCCTCTCTGAACATTGAAAATAGGCTCCTCTGTCAGTCAGTAAGGCAATCCCTTACATTCACAAGGTCGATTGATAGATCATGATTGCATGTTGTTGAATCTTTCACCAACACCACCCAGGTTAACGGATATAGCAATTGAAACAAACAGACCATCATTTTTATGGAGGAGTATGTGTTTCTGTGTGCGAGTGAGCTGGCCTGGCACAGTCAGGGGTCTGTCTATCTCTCTGAGTCCCCAGGAGGTATGTGGATGACAGAAGAAGCTTTCCTCTCTGCTCTTATTTATGCTGTTCCCACGCCCTGCAAGATGTCTGCTGTAACAACCCTTGCTTTCTCTTTTTAGTGCATGAGTAATCCTTCTCTTCCATTCTCTACCCTTTTTTAAAATATATATATATCTCCCTCTTTCTCTCCCCTTCTTTCTACATTTCCCTGGCTCACTGTGCCTTTCTCTCAATCTCATGGCCTCTGTTTTTCTCTTGGGTTCCCAACTTTTAATATCGATTTCTCTCTATCCCTCTGCCCTTCCCCTGTCTCTCTATCTCTCTCCCTTGAAAAGATGGCGCCGAAGGACATGGCTGACTTTTTACATTCTCCCAACCAAATGTGCTATTTTGTTTGTTTTGTTTGCGTTTTGTGTAACATATGTTAAAAGTTATTTTGTACATAATCTTGCTGCTACCGTCTCTTATGACCGAAAATAACTTCTGGACATCAAAACAGCGATTACTCACCGTGGACTGGGAAAAACTGTTTCCTTTAACGAGTCTGACGAAAAGGATATACTGCATTCAGTGGAACAGGCCCAGATCCCCGTAATTTGCTTGAAGAAAAGATGCAGGAAAAGGGGCCGTAGATCGGGCTTCCTCCTGAGAATCCGTAGGCGAGCGAGTAAACTCCCACTGCCGTTCGTTCTTCTTTCTAACGTGTAATCATTGGAAGATAAAATTGATGACCTACGATTAAGATTATCCTTCCAACGGGACATTAAAAACTGTAATATCTTAAGTTTCACTGAGATGTGGCTAAACGATGATACGTATAATATAGAGCTGCCGGGATTTTCCATGCACCGACAAAACAGAGAAGCTACGTCTGGTAAGACGAGGGGTGTGGGTGTGTGTCTATTTGTCAATAACAGCTGGTGCGCAATGTCTAATATTAAAGAAGTCTCGAGGTATTGCTCGCCTGAGGTAGAGTATCGTATGATAAGCTGTCGACCACACTATCTACCAAGAGAGTTGGCATCTATATTATTCATAGCGTCTATTTACCACCACAGAATGGAGCTGGCACCAACTCTATAAGTGTCACGTTCCTGACCTGTTTTCTCTTGTTTTTGTATGTGTTTAGTTGGTCAGGGCGTGAGTTGGGGTGGGCATTCTATGTTTTGTGTTTCTATGTTTAGGTCATTGGTAATTAGCCTTATATGGTTCTCAATCAGGGACAGGTGTTTGACGTTTCCTCTGATTGAGAACCATATAAAGGTAGGCTGTTCACACTGTTTGTTTGTGGGTGATTGTCTTCCGTGTCTGTGTCTGTGCACCACACGGGACTGTTTCGTTTGTTCGTTCGTTTGTGTCGTCTGTACCTGTTCATGCGTTCTTCGTGTATATGTAAGTTCGTTTGTTCAGGTCTGTTGACTTCGTTTATTATTTTGTAAATTCTCAAGTGTGTTTAGTTTTCGTCTTGTTTAATAAATATCATGTCGTATAACAACGCTGCGCTTTGGTCCAATCCCTACTCCTCCTCTTCGGACGAATTTTTACCAGCATGTCACATGTGCAACCAGAGGGGGAAAAAATCCTAGACCACCTTTACTCCACACACAGAGATGCATACAAAGCTCTCCCCGCCCTCCATTTGGCAAATCTGACCATAATTATATCTTCCTGATTCCCGCTTACAAACAAAAACTAAAGCAGGAAGTACCAGTGACTCGCTCAATATGGAAGTGGTCAGATGACGCGGATGCTACACTACAGGACTGTTTTTCTAGCACAGACTGGAATATGTTCCGGGATTCATCCAATGGCATTGAGGAGTACACCACCTCAGTCATCGGCTTCATCAATAAGTGCATCGACGACGTCGTCCCCACAGTGACCTTACGTACATATCCCAACCAGAAGCCATGGATTACAGGCAACATCCGCATCAAGCTAAAAGCTAGAGCTGCCGCTGTCAAGGAGCGGGAGACTAATCCGGACGCTTATAAGAAATCCCGCTATGCCCTCAGACGAACCATCAAACAAGCAAAGCGTCAATACAGGATTAAGATTGAATCCTATTACACCGGCTCTGACGCTTGTCGAATGTGGCAGGGCTTGAAAACTATTATGGACTACAAAGGGAAACCCAGACGCGAGCTGCCCAGTGACGCAAGCCTACCAGACGAGCTAAATGCCTTTTATGCTCGCTTTGAGGCAAGCAACACTGAAGCATGCACGAGAGCACCAGCTGTTCTGGGTGCCAGTGTGATAACGCTCTCGGTAGCCGATGTGAACAAAATCTTTAAACAGGTCAACATTCACAAAGCCGCTGGGCCAGATGGATTACCAGGACGTGTACTAAAAGCATGCGCAGATCAACTGTCAAATGTCCTTACTGACATTTCAACCTCTCCCTGACCGTGTCTGTAATACTTAAATGTTTCAAGCAGACAAACATAGTCCCTGTGCCCTAGGATGCGAAAGTAACCTGCCTAAATGATTACCGCCCGTAGCACTCATGTCGGTAGCCATGAAGTGCTTTGAAAGGCTGGTCATGGCTCACATCAACAGCATCCTCCCAGACACCCTTGACCCACTCCAATTCGCATACCGTCCCAACAGATCCACGGATGACGCAATCTCAATCGCACTCCACACTGCCCTTTCCCACCTGGACAAAATGAACACCTATGTGAGAATGCTGTTCATTGACTACAGCTCAGCGTTCAACACCATAGTGCCCACAAAGCTCATCAGTAAGCTAAGAATTCTGGGACTAAACACCTCCCTCTGCAACTGGATCCTCGGCATCCTGACGGGCCGCCCCCAGGTGGTAAGAGTAGGCAACAACACGTCTGCCACGCTGATCCAACAACTGCGTGGGCAAACATGACTCCAACACCATCATTAAGTTTACTGACGACACAACAGTGGTAGGCTTGATCACCGACAACGATGAAACGGCCTACAGGGAGGACGTCAGAGAACTGGCAGTGTGGTGCCAGGACAATCACCTCTCCCTTAATGTGAGCAAGACAAAGGAGCTGATCGTGGACTACAGGAAAATGCGGGCCGAACAGGCCCCCATTAACACCGACGGGGCTGTAGTGGAGCGGGTTGAGAGTTTCAAGTTCCTTGGTGTCCACATCACCAACAAACTATCATGGTCCAAACATACCAAGACAGTCGTGAAGAGGGCACAACAAAACATTTTCCCCCTCAGGAGACTGAAAAGATTTGGCATGGATCCCCAGATCCTCAAAAGTTTCTACAGCTACACCATCGAGAGCATCCTGCCCGGTTGCGTCACCGCCTGGTATGGCAAATGCTCGGTATCTGACCGTGTAAGGAGCCAAACTTCCTGCCATCCAGGACCTATATAATAGGCGGTGTCAGAGGAAATCCCATAAAATTGTCAGAGCCTCCAGTCACCCAAGTTATAGACTGTTTTCTCTGCTATCGCACGGCAAGCGGTACCGGAGCGCCAAGTCTAGGACCAAAAGGCTCCTTAACAGCTTCTACCCCCAAGCCATAATACTGCTGAACAATTAATAAAATCGCCACCAGACTATTTACATTGCCCCCCCCCCCCCCTCCCTTTTGTACACTGCTGCTTCTCGTTGTTTATTATCTATGTGTAGTCACTTCACCCCTACCTAGATGTACAAATTACCTCAACTAACCTGTACCCCCGCACACTGACTCGATACCGGTACCCCCTGTATATAGTCTCGTTATTGTTATTCTTGTTGTGTTACTTTTTATTAGAATTCTTTACTTTAGTCTATTTGTTAAATCTTTTCTTAACTCTTCTTGAACTGCACTGTTGGTTAAGGGCATGTAAGTAAGCATTTCACGGTAAGGTCTACACTTGTTGTATTCGGCATGTGACAAATTAAGTTTGATTTGATTTGTATTTCGGTCTATGTCACCTTGTCTCATTCATATTTTTTTCCTTTCCTCCATTCTCACTGTTTCTCTATCTTTCCCCTCCCCCTTTCTGTCAGTCCATCTCTGTATCCATCTCTCTTTCTTTCTCTGTCTATCTTTCTGTCAGTCCATCTCTGTGTATCTTTTTTTACGTATCATGTTGCTTTCCATCAGTCTCAGGTATTTCCCTCAATATCAATGTACAGTATATCTATCTCTTTGTCTCCCTATCTCTCCCCACCCCCTCCTTCCCTCTCCCCTCCCTATCTCTCCCCACCCCCTCCTTCCCTCTCCCCTCCCTATCTCTCCCCACCCCCTCCTTCCCTCTCCCCTCCCTATCTCTCCCCACCCCCTCCTTCCCTCTCCCCTCCCTATCTCTCCCCACCCCCTCCTTCCCTCTCCCCTCCCTATCTCTCCCCACCCCCTCCTTCCCTCTCCCCTCCCTATCTCTCCCCACCCCCTCCTTCCCTCTCCCCTCCCTATCTCTCCCCACCCCCTCCTTCCCTCTCCCCTCCCTATCTCTCCCCACCCCCTCCTTCCCTCTCCCCTCCCTATCTCTCCCCACCCCCTCCTTCCCTCTCCCCTCCCTATCTCTCCCCACCCCCTCCTTCCCTCTCCCCTCCCTATCTCTCCCCACCCCCTCCTTCCCTCTCCCCTCCCTATCTCTCCCCACCCCCTCCTTCCCTCTCCCCTCCCTATCTCTCCCCACCCCCTCCTTCCCTCTCCCCTCCCTATCTCTCCCCACCCCCTCCTTCCCTCCTTCCCTCTCCCCTCCCTGTGGAAGTGTGTGTGTATCTGTATCTGTGGAAGTGTGTGTGTGTATTGTGGGAGTGTGTGTGTATCTGTGGAAGTGTGTGGGTAGCAACTGAGAGGAGGTATGGTGAAATATCATCCCTCTCCCCAGACATGCGCACTCTCTGCCTCAGCACGCTGTAACCAGGATTCTCCCCATTTTCATTAACATACACTAAGTATGTCAGGGCGGCTTGATCCGCTCAGCATGTAAGCTGCTCAGACCCTTTTATTTGACCACAAACTGTGTATATCAACTGCAAACGCTATCTACTTGTGTGGATTTAGCTTTCTTTTGGCCATTTAAAGTGGTGCTTGTTTGTAACCAGTGGCATTCAAGTGGTTTTGTTAATATTGTGTGCTCTTAGGCACTGCCTCACATTAAGCGCTATGATGTATCCTGTTTGTTAATACATTCTTTCATACTATTTGATAATGCACTGACCTCATTTTAGTGAGTGGTGGGTCAGTATAAACAACTAAGTAAAATACCAGCTCAGAGCCACTGTGTGATCTTTTGGTTGGTTCATATTTTAGTCTTCTCCATGTGCTTTGGGGCTCTCTATGATCACACAGGGGTTCTGAATGTTGCAGTGCTGTGCATGTGGAAGTGGGCCAGGGTGTGTTAGGAAGATCACGAGGTGTCAGAGTAATAAATAACAGATTCTCTATATTACCATGCTATCTCTCTCTCTGATGCGTTTGGGCCCAGTATGGCTCCAGCATGGCTCCAGTAATAATGCCTGGAGCTGTCTCTTTGCTTTGAGTGGTTCAGTATGCGCTGTGTAGACTGCTGCTCACTGTGTGTGTGTGAGAGAGAGGGAGAGTGAGAGAGAACAGGAGGGGGTGGCTCTGGTAATTTTCCGTTCTGCGCTGCAGCAGCAGGGATCTCTCGGAGCCTTGGCGTCTCAGCGAGGTACACCCTGGGCTGGGCGGGGCTGACATCACCGGCAGGAATCCAGCTGTCAATCACAGCTAAACAGGGGAGGCGGGACAAAGGGCAAGGGGAATGAGGTCGAGGGGCTTATTCATATCCCTCAGATCACCACTACTTCTGTGTGTGGGTGGGTGTGTGTTTGTCAGTGTGTTCTCTGAGTATGTGTGAGTGTGTGTTTGTCAGTGTGTTCTCTGAGTATGTGTGAGTGTGTGTTTGTCAGTGTGTTCTCTGAGTATGTGTGAGTGTGTGTTTGTCAGTGTGTTCTCTGAGTATGTGTGAGTGTGTGTTTGTCAGTGTGTTCTCTGAGTATGTGTGAGTGTGTGTTTGTCAGTGTGTTCTCTGAGTATGTGTGGGTGTGTGTTTGTCAGTGTGTTCTCTGAGTATGTGTGGGTGTGTGTTTGTCAGTGTGTTCTCTGAGTATGTGTGCGTGTGTGTTTGTCAGTGTGTTCTCTGAGTATGTGTGCGTGTGTGTTTGTCAGTGTGTTCTCTGAGTATGTGTGAGTGTGTGTTTGTCAGTCTGTTCTCTGAGTATGTGTGAGTGTGTGTTTGTCAGTGTGTTCTCTGAGTATGTGTGAGTGTGTGTTTGTCAGTCTGTTCTCTGAGTATGTGTGAGTGTGTGTTTGTCAGTCTGTTCTCTGAGTATGTGTGAGTGTGTGTTTGTCAGTCTGTTCTCTGAGTATGTGTGAGTGTGTGTTTGTCAGTGTGTTCTCTGAGTATGTGTGAGTGTGTGTTTGTCAGTGTGTTCTCTGAGTATGTGTGAGTGTGTGTTTGTCAGTCTGTTCTCTGAGTATGTGTGAGTGTGTGTTTGTCAGTGTGTTCTCTGAGTATGTGTGAGTGTGTGTTTGTCAGTCTGTTCTCTGAGTATGTGTGAGTGTGTGTTTGTCAGTCTGTTCTCTGAGTATGTGTGAGTGTGTGTTTGTCAGTGTGTTCTCTGAGTATGTGTGAGTGTGTGTTTGTCAGTGTGTTCTCTGAGTATGTGTGAGTGTGTGTTTGTCAGTCTGTTCTCTGAGTATGTGTGAGTGTGTGTTTGTCAGTCTGTTCTCTGAGTATGTGTGAGTGTGTGTTTGTCAGTGTGTTCTCTGAGTATGTGTGAGTGTGTGTTTGTCAGTGTGTTCTCTGAGTATGTGTGAGTGTGTGTTTGTCAGTGTGTTCTCTGAGTATGTTTGCGTGTGTGTTTGTCAGTGTGTTCTCTGAGTATGTGTGAGTGTGTGTTTGTCAGTGTGTTCTCTGAGTATGTGTGAGTGTGTGTTTGTCAGTGTGTTCTCTGAGTATGTGTGAGTGTGTGTTTGTCAGTGTGTTCTCTGAGTATGTGTGAGTGTGTGTTTGTCAGTGTGTTCTCTGAGTATGTGTGAGTGTGTGTTTGTCAGTGTGTTCTCTGAGTATGTGTGAGTGTGTGTTTGTCAGTGTGTTCTCTGAGTATGTGTGCGTGTGTGTTTGTCAGTGTGTTCTCTGAGTATGTGTGAGTGTGTGTTTGTCAGTGTGTTCTCTGAGTGTGTGTGAGTGTGTGTTTGTCAGTGTGTTCTCTGAGTATGTGTGAGTGTGTGTTTGTCAGTGTGTTCTCTGAGTATGTGTGAGTGTGTGTTTGTCAGTCTGTTCTCTGAGTATGTGTGAGTGTGTGTTTGTCAGTGTGTTCTCTGAGTATGTGTGAGTGTGTGTTTGTCAGTGTGTTCTCTGAGTATGTGTGAGTGTGTGTTTGTCAGTGTGTTCTCTGAGTATGTGTGAGTATGTGTTTGTCAGTGTGTTCTCTGAGTATGTGTGAGTGTGTGTTTGTCAGTGTGTTCTCTGAGTATGTGTGAGTGTGTGTTTGTCAGTGTGTTCTCTGAGTATGTGTGCGTGTGTGTTTGTCAGTGTGTTCTCTGAGTATGTGTGAGTGTGTGTTTGTCAGTGTGTTCTCTGAGTATGTGTGAGTGTGTGTTTGTCAGTGTGTTCTCTGAGTATGTGTGAGTGTGTGTTTGTCAGTGTGTTCTCTGAGTATGTGTGAGTGTGTGTTTGTCAGTGTGTTCTCTGAGTATGTGTGAGTGTGTGCGTTGTGCGTCATAGCAATAGATATTATTTGTATTTCAGAATATTGCAGTATATATGGTGTGTTTATTTTTTTGTAATAGCAACAGTGTATGTAGTCATGTATTTAGCTGTTTGTCAGTTCTTTATTAATATGTGTATTGCAGTGACTGTATGTTAATGTGTGTTGGCTAAAAGCCTCTTCCTCTGCTCTGCTGGCCCCAGTGTTGCAAAAAGCATTACATTATTGATTATCTAAGTACATTATCCGGGATGAGGTAGCCAGCTAAATGCTTCACATCTGAACTGGATGGTATTTCTACACAGCAGGGCCATTATTCACCTGCTGTAAGTCATTTGGGTTCAGTAACCATCCAGATGGGATCAACTATTGTGACCCAAAAACATGACTTAGAATTGTTCTCCTCACCCCACCCTTACCCCCAGAGATCTGGCTCAGATGTTGATTGAATCGTGGTCAATGTGATTGGGCTAATGATAATTGGGCCCCTCCAGACAGTCTACTCCTTGTCCTAGTTTTGTTTCATGGACGTGTGTTAAAACGTCACTTCCTGTTTTCCTCCCTCCTGGGTGTGGGTTTTGGCAAGGGGATGGGAGCTCAGCTGAGGTTGCCATGGAGGTTGCCATGGAGATGATCCTCATTACTGATAGTGCACCAGTCTGTTTCTCAGAGAGAGAGAGAGAGAGAGCTGCAAATGTGCATCCACCCCCACTAAGCCATCCTCTCATTTATCACATTCAAAGATGGACAAAGAGAGAGTGGAAAGGAAGAAAGTCATAGTGAGAGAATAGAGAGGAAAGGGGACTGAGAGAGAGGGAGAGAGAGGAAGACAGCAATAAGGGTACAGGTTTGACCAGGGAGTGTGAGATCATGTAAAAGAGAGACAAGGAGAGGCTGTCAGGATGAGGAGGAAGAAAACAATTAAATATGTGTTTCCCAGGTAAGCGGACATACTAAGGGTTGAGAATTGGTCACAGATAAAATGACTGAACACACACACACACACACACACACACACACACACACACACACACACACACACACACACACACACACACACACACACCCTTTATGGCGTAAGGCTGTTGTGCAGTCATTAGATTAGCTTTGTCATGCTCAGAACCACAGGGTTCTTCCACATCCATCCCCATCCACCCAGCATGGATACAAAGCCGGGGTTCTGAGTGGAGCGATAGAGGGGATCGGTGGCTGCCTGCTGTCTCAGATAGCATTGTTTACCACATCATGAATATGTTTGATTTATTTTCAGGCAGAACAGGGACAAGTTCTGTTTAACCCTTCCAGGACTCCATGGGAGAGGTTTACATGGCTTTTAGTTCTGTCATGCCCTTTACACTGAAAGGGAGGTACACTGGGGAAGGCATAGCCAAGCACATCCAGAACAGTCTCTCCCCCTCATTCTTTATACATGGGAAAGGAATCATCATCTCTATTGAAACTACGATTTGATATCTGAGATGAAGAGGTTCTAAAGCATGTTATTAATTAGTTAAATACACAGGGGTAAACCCGCACAACACTTTCGAATAGGGCCTTAGATTCCTGAGTCTTTAGATGGAGATTCTTGGTAGAAGTATATGCAGTCTTTAATAATACATGGTTTTAAAAAGTTAAAGTGCTGATGCTGCTAGAGTAGTAGAATGTTATTAATCAGACATGATGCAATGCAGTTAATAGTTTTGCCGCATAGTTGTCTTTGATCTCATCTCAGTGCACCGGGAGGTGTTGAAGATATATGTTTCTGCTCTGGATGTATTAATAGGAGATACAGTGCCTTCAGAAAGTATTCATACCCCTTGACTTATTCCACTTTTTTTGTGTTACAGCCTGAATCCAAAAAGGATTAAATAGATTTTATTTCTCACCCATCTACACACAATACCCCATAACGCCAAAGTTTTTAGGCATTTTTGCAAATTTATTGAAAATGAAATACACAAGTTTACATACAGTATCAGTCAAAAGTTTGGACACAACTACTCATTCCAGGTTTTTTCTTTATTTTTACTATTTTCTACATTGTTGAATAATAGTGAAGACATCAAAACTATGAAATAACACATATGGAATCATGTAGTAAACAAATCAAATATATATATATATTTGAGATTCCTCAAAGTAGCCACCCTTTGCCTTGATGACAGCTTTACAAACTCTTGGCATTCTCTCAACCAGCTTCATGAGGTAGTCACCTGGAATCAGAGGCGACCCGTCATTCAGGGCAGGTGGGGCTTTGAGCCCCACATTTTTTGCAAAAAATATATAATATACTGTATATATACACTACCGGTCAAAAGTTTCAGAACAATTACTCATTCAAAGGTTTTTCTTTATATAATTACGTTTTTCTACATTGTAGAATAATAGTGAAGATATCAAAACTATGAAATAACACATATGGAATCATGTAGTAACCAAAACATTTTTCTTAAAATAGCCACCCTTTGCCTTGATGACAGCTTTGCACACTCTTGGCATTCTCTCAACCAGCTTCACCTTGAATGCTTTTCCAACATTCTTGAAGGAGTTCCCATTGCAAACACGATGCATGTTTTGGAAAAATAGTATTCTGTACACGCTTCCTTCTTTTCAATTTGTCATTTCGGTTAGTATTGTGGAGTAACTACAATATTGTTGATCCATCCTCAGTTTTCTCCTTTCACAGCCATTAAACTCTGTAACTGTTTTAAGTCACCATTGATCTCTTGGGGAAATCCATGAGTGGTTTCCTTCCTCTCCGGCAATTGAGTTAGGAAGGACGCCTGTATATTTGTTGTGACTGGGTGTATTGATACACCATCCAAAGTGCAATTAATGTTAATCACTGTTATTGCACACAGAGTGAGTCCATGGAACATATCATGTGACTTGTTAAGGAATTTTTTACAACCAGCTCTCACAGTCTCACGTCAGAACTAGACGTTCATCCGTGTTTCTCAAACGTCACATTTCAAAGTTGTTCCAAACGTCAAATGTCAAAGTGATTGGTTACTTCTCTGTATCGTTCCAAGGTTAAGTATTGCGAGCTCCCTAAAACTTTGCAACAGCAATACAAATTTGATTTACCAACCCAGACATTCCTGACCTACAACATCTGGAGCTCATACTTGTATCCATATTTCACAGTGACGATAACAACACAGAATTGTTACTGCCCAGTCTAATTCAGAGCTTCAGAGAATCAACAATGATAATGAATAATGCATTTGAGGATTATGGTGGCCTAAGTCTATTACTGGTGCACTGAGATGGTTCTTAGTTGTAGCACTCCTCAGTGTCGCTTTGGCTAGGCTATTAAAGCAATATTTTCTCCATTTATGAATTATGGATGTAAATCTAGCAGCATTACATGTAACAGTGACTGGACCTTAGTTTGAACTATCTTGCTAGACAGGTTCCCACAGTAGCATGGGATACCATCCGGTGAGTGGACCACTTAATCCAATCTTAGTCTACACCGGAATGGATTGTAGGTTTGCATTGTTCGGTTACTTTGAGAGAGAGAAGACATTTTATCTCCATTGGTCTACCTCCAACTCTCCATCACCTTTTGAGAAAGTGGGTGTCTGTACTTTTTGGTGGTGTTTTAAATTTGGCTGACACAGTCTAGGGTTTCAGACACTGAGATGATGATTCCTGATGCCTGTGTAAATGAAATCTGTCTTCAGACATTAACTCAGAAATCGTAAGGTTAGGAATTCGAATGGTTAAGGTTAGGGTTAAGGTTTGGGATAGGCTTAAAAATATATCTATAAAAACAGAGGCAGATGCTGTTACGCACGCATCTATAAAGAGGGAACGCAACTCCCTGCTACAACTCAACTCCCCGTGAAGTGAAAGAGGTATGGACTGTAGGTGCGAATAAGGATGACAAAAGTCAGAATTTACCGTTACTAGGATTTATTTCCTACACGGTAATATGGGGAAAAGGGGCTGGACGGAACCAAAGGAAAGAAAGTAAATATCAAAGCTCCCCCTCTCCTATCTAACCTGCCTACCCACTTAACTTACCTAACTTAGCACCACCTGGTGCCCTAACCAAAATACAGGGGGTGGTCCGCCCAGGTCTTACCTAGTGTGCCTAGACATTGAATATACTACGGGTATATGTATGCCCTCGGGCCTCTTGCCTAAGCACTCCCTAAGTGCCTTCCCCTTCCCCCCTGGGAACAAATGAAACAGAATAATTATTAACAATTTCACAAACACTTTACAACAAAACTGAGTAAACTAACTCAGGCCACTAAAGAAGCTTTGACAAAGCAACAAACACAGAACTCTTTCTAATGATTTCTCCAAAACATTCAATCTCCCTCTAATCTTTTCTCCAAAATATTCAATCTCCCTCTAACCTCCAATCATTTCTCTCTCCTTCTGAACAGAACACTGGCTTTTATATCTTCTGGTGGCAATGGTGATTAGAGTCAGCTGCTTCTTGACGAGGGGGCGGAGTCAGCTCCAATCATCAATTAGCCTGGTGTCGACCAATCAGCTGGTTGGGGAGGCTTCCAGGAAGCCATCTCCTGAAACACACACACTCAAATACAACACAGAAACTGGGGAACGTAACACGCCCACCACAAAAATTGCAAACATAGTTTGTAATAACAAAACCCAACGCTTCCCCAGTTAGTAAACCCGTGATAGAGCGTCAGCAACCACATTCGCCGAGCCCTTCACATAAGCTATCTGTACATTATATCTTTGTACAATCAGAGCCCACCGCATAAGGCGGCGGTTCTGATTGTACATTTGCTTCAAGAACACTAAAGGATTATGGTCCGTGAAGACCATTACAGGCAAGGCACTGGATCCCACATATACTTCAAAGAACTGTAAGGCTAGCAATAAAGCTAGCGTCTCTTGTTCAATTGTGGAGTACCTTGACTGACACGAGTTGAACTTACGGGAGAAGAAACTGACGGGCCGATCCACTCCGTCTTCATCTTCCTGTAAGAGAACCGCACCCACCCCCACTATACTAGCGTCAACCTCCAACTTAAAAGGTTTGTCAAAGTTGGGGGCGGCAAACACTGGGGCACTACAAAGTAGCGCTTTAGCGGACTCAAAAGCATGGTTACAGTCCTTGGACCACCTAAATGGTACCTTGGGACTAAGCAGAGATGAAAGGGGAGCTACTACCGTCGAGAAATTCTTACAGAATGTACGATAGTACCCTACCATCCCTAGGAATCTGCGCAACTGGCGTCGAGTCGTGGGAGCAGGAAAAGCAACAATTGCTTCCACTTTGCCAGTTACTGGGCGCACTTGACCTCGTCCCACTTGTTTCCCTAAGTAAGTCACCGTAGCCTTCCCAAACTCACACTTGGCCAAATTGAGGGTTAAAGAAGCATTCTCCAACCGCTGAAACACACTTTTCAAAGTGGAGAGATGATCAGACCAAGTAGACGAATGTATCACCACATCATCAAGGTATGCAGTACAATTTGGCACATCTGCAAACACAATGTTAACTAGACGCTGAAAAGTAGCAGGTGCATTACACATGCCAAAGGGCATCACAGTGTATTGTACAAAGTTATCAGGCGTAACAAAAGCCGATATGTCAGAAGCTCTAGAGGTCAGAGGCACCTGCCAATAACCTTTTAACAAATCTAACTTACTAACGTAAGCAGCAGAGCCAATTCTATCAATGCAGTCATCTAATCGAGGTAGAGGAAAAGAATCAGACTTTGTACTCCTATCTCGCCCATCCGCCATCCCTGTCCACAACAGCCTAGCAAAACCAAAGCCTACTTGAAGGTCACAGTGCTCACTGTTGCCCATAGTGGCTGGTTTCCACGTCATCTCCCAACATTGAATACCACCTGACTGAATTTTTACTCCTGAACTTATTTTTGCTTCCATAACAAAGGGGCTTAATACTTACTGACTCGTGACATTTCAGCTTTTCTTTTTTAATTAATTTGTGATATAAAATCTAAATGTAATCCATTTTAAATTCAGGCTGTAAAAATGTGGAAGAAAATGTGGAAGAAGTCAAGGGGTATGAATACTGTCTGAAGGACTGTAGGATGTCTGATGGTTAGGTCTGATTTTGTGCTTAATGGTTGATCATTTTTACCTCAGAGTGTTGTGATCAATCTGCGAGATGTGTCTTGTGTGATTACTAATGCTTTGTGGTAGAGACATACTCTCTTGCAGAGTGAGGGTGTTGTCCTTGGAAACAGATTCTCTCATCAGCATATTTTGTTTCCATCTCTCTCCTCTGGAGGGGGCCTGAATCTGCCCTTCACAGTCACACCGTCAGACACTGAAGGAGAGGAAAGGAGGCCATCTGCGGCTTGGGACACACACACACACACACACACACACACACACACAGACACACACACAGGCACACACACAGGCACACAAGCACACTCAGCAGCTTGCAATCAGGTTTCAGTAGTGACATAGCTTAGCGATGGCAGTCAGTAGATGGAGTCCACTGTCTCTGCAGTACCCCCTTACACCAATAGAGGTCCCAGTACTACTGTCTCTCTCTCTCATCCTGTACTGGCTGCAAGCTGCAGTACTACTGTCTCTCTCTCATCCTATACTGGCTGCAAGCTGCAGTACTACTGTCTCTCTCTCATCCTGTACTGGCTGCAAGCTGCAGTGCTACTGTCTCTCTCTCTCATCCTGTACTGGCTGCAAGCTGCAGTACTACTGTCTCTCTCTCTCATCCTGTACTGGCTGCAAGCTGCAGTACTACTGTCTCTCTCTCTCATCCTGTACTGGCTGCAAGCTGCAGTACTACTGTCTCTCTCTCTCATCCTGTACTGGCTGCAAGCTGCAGTACTACTGTCTCTCTCTCATCCTATACTGGCTGCAAGCTGCAGTACTACTGTCTCTCTCTCATCCTGTACTGGCTGCAAGCTGCAGTACTACTGTCTCTCTCTCATCCTGTACTGGCTGCAAGCTGCAGTACTACTGTCTCTCTCTCTCATCCTGTACTGGCTGCAAGCTGCAGTACTACTGTCTCTCTCTCATCCTGTACTGGCTGCAAGCTGCAGTACTACTGTCTCTCTCTCATCCTGTACTGGCTGCAAGCTGCAGTACTACTGTCTCTCTCTCTCATCCTGCACTGGCTGCAAGCTGCAGTACTACTGTCTCTCTCTCTCATCCTGTACTGGCTGCAAGCTGCAGTACTACTGTCTCTCTCTCTCATCCTGTACTGGCTGCAAGCTGCAGTACTACTGTCTCTCTCTCATCCTATACTGGCTGCAAGCTGCAGTACTACTGTCTCTCTCTCATCCTGTACTGGCTGCAAGCTGCAGTGCTACTGTCTCTCTCTCTCATCCTGTACTGGCTGCAAGCTGCAGTACTACTGTCTCTCTCTCTCATCCTGTACTGGCTGCAAGCTGCAGTACTACTGTCTCTCTCTCTCATCCTGTACTGGCTGCAAGCTGCAGTACTACTGTCTCTCTCTCTCATCCTGTACTGGCTGCAAGCTGCAGTACTACTGTCTCTCTCTCTCATCCTGTACTGGCTGCAAGCTGCAGTACTACTGTCTCTCTCTCATCCTATACTGGCTGCAAGCTGCAGTACTACTGTCTCTCTCTCATCCTGTACTGGCTGCAAGCTGCAGTACTACTGTCTCTCTCTCATCCTGTACTGGCTGCAAGCTGCAGTACTACTGTCTCTCTCTCTCATCCTGTACTGGCTGCAAGCTGCAGTACTACTGTCTCTCTCTCATCCTGTACTGGCTGCAAGCTGCAGTACTACTGTCTCTCTCTCATCCTGTACTGGCTGCAAGCTGCAGTACTACTGTCTCTCTCTCTCATCCTGCACTGGCTGCAAGCTGCAGTACTACTGTCTCTCTCTCTCATCCTGTACTGGCTGCAAGCTGCAGTACTACTGTCTCTCTCTCTCATCCTGTACTGGCTGCAAGCTGCAGTACTACTGTCTCTCTCTCTCATCCTGTACTGGCTGCAAGCTGCAGTACTACTGTCTCTCTCTCTCATCCTGTACTGGCTGCAAGCTGCAGTACTACTGTCTCTCTCTCTCATCCTGTACTGGCTGCAAGCTGCAGTACTACTGTCTCTCTCTCTCATCCTGTACTGGCTGCAAGCTGCAGTACTACTGTCTCTCTCTCTCATCCTGTACTGGCTGCAAGCTGCAGTACTACTGTCTCTCTCTCTCATCCTGTACTGGCTGCAAGCTGCAGTACTACTGTCTCTCTCTCTCATCCTGTACTGGCTGCAAGCTGCAGTACTACTGTCTCTCTCTCTCATCCTGTACTGGCTGCAAGCTGCAGTACTACTGTCTCTCTCTCTCATCCTGTACTGGCTGCAAGCTGCAGTACTACTGTCTCTCTCTCTCATCCTGTACTGGCTGCAAGCTGCAGTACTACTGTCTCTCTCTCATCCTGTACTGGCTGCAAGCTGCAGTACTACTGTCTCTCTCTCTCATCCTGTACTGGCTGCAAGCTGCAGTACTACTGTCTCTCTCTCTCATCCTGTACTGGCTGCAAGCTGCAGTACTACTGTCTCTCTCTCTCATCCTGTACTGGCTGCAAGCTGCAGTACTACTGTCTCTCTCTCTCATCCTGTACTGGCTGCAAGCTGCAGTACTACTGTCTCTCTCTCTCATCCTGTACTGGCTGCAAGCTGCAGTACTACTGTCTCTCTCTCTCATCCTGTACTGGCTGCAAGCTGCAGTACTACTGTCTCTCTCTCTCATCCTGTACTGGCTGCAAGCTGCAGTGCTACTGTCTCTCTCTCTCATCCTGTACTGGCTGCAAGCTGCAGTGCTACTGTCTCTCTCTCTCATCCTGTACTGGCTGCAAGCTGCAGTACTACTCTCTCTCTCTCTCATCCTGTACTGGCTGCAAGCTGCAGTACTACTGTCTCTCTCTCTCATCCTGTACTGGCTGCAAGCTGCAGTACTACTGTCTCTCTCTCTCATCCTGTACTGGCTGCAAGCTGCAGTACTACTGTCTCTCTCTCTCATCCTGTACTGGCTGCAAGCTGCAGTACTACTGTCTCTCTCTCTCATCCTGTACTGGCTGCAAGCTGCAGTACTACTGTCTCTCTCTCTCATCCTGTACTGGCTGCAAGCTGCAGTGCTACTGTCTCTCTCTCTCATCCTGTACTGGCTGCAAGCTGCAGTACTACTCTCTCTCTCTCTCATCCTGTACTGGCTGCAAGCTGCAGTACTACTGTCTCTCTCTCTCATCCTGTACTGGCTGCAAGCTGCAGTACTACTGTCTCTCTCTCTCATCCTGTACTGGCTGCAAGCTGCAGTACTACTGTCTCTCTCTCTCATCCTGTACTGGCTGCAAGCTGCAGTGCTACTGTCTCTCTCTCTCATCCTGTACTGGCTGCAAGCTGCAGTACTACTGTCTCTCTCTCTCATCCTGTACTGGCTGCAAGCTGCAGTACTACTGTCTCTCTCTCTCATCCTGTACTGGCTGCAAGCTGCAGTACTACTGTCTCTCTCTCTCATCCTGTACTGGCTGCAAGCTGCAGTACTACTGTCTCTCTCTCTCATCCTGTACTGGCTGCAAGCTGCAGTACTACTGTCTCTCTCTCTCATCCTGTACTGGCTGCAAGCTGCAGTACTACTGTCTCTCTCTCTCATCCTGTACTGGCTGCAAGCTGCAGTACTACTGTCTCTCTCTCTCATCCTGTACTGGCTGCAAGCTGCAGTACTACTGTCTCTCTCTCTCATCCTGTACTGGCTGCAAGCTGCAGTACTACTGTCTCTCTCTCTCATCCTGTACTGGCTGCAAGCTGCAGTGCTACTGTCTCTCTCTCTCATCCTGTACTGGCTGCAAGCTGCAGTGCTACTGTCTCTCTCTCTCATCCTGTACTGGCTGCAAGCTGCAGTACTACTCTCTCTCTCTCTCATCCTGTACTGGCTGCAAGCTGCAGTACTACTGTCTCTCTCTCTCATCCTGTACTGGCTGCAAGCTGCAGTACTACTGTCTCTCTCTCTCATCCTGTACTGGCTGCAAGCTGCAGTACTACTGTCTCTCTCTCTCATCCTGTACTGGCTGCAAGCTGCAGTACTACTGTCTCTCTCTCTCATCCTGTACTGGCTGCAAGCTGCAGTACTACTGTCTCTCTCTCTCATCCTGTACTGGCTGCAAGCTGCAGTACTACTGTCTCTCTCTCTCATCCTGTACTGGCTGCAAGCTGCAGTACTACTGTCTCTCTCTCTCATCCTGTACTGGCTGCAAGCTGCAGTACTACTGTCTCTCTCTCTCATCCTGTACTGGCTGCAAGCTGCAGTACTACTGTCTCTCTCTCTCATCCTGTACTGGCTGCAAGCTGCAGTACTACTGTCTCTCTCTCTCATCCTGTACTGGCTGCAAGCTGCAGTACTACTGTCTCTCTCTCTCATCCTGTACTGGCTGCAAGCTGCAGTACTACTGTCTCTCTCTCTCATCCTGTACTGGCTGCAAGCTGCAGTGCTCTTGGCACTGGGACAGAACCCCACCGCCCCTTTGATTTTCTCTCGCTCTCTGTGGCCCAGATTCTAATACGTTTAGTTCCTGAAAAACATTTCTCTCCCTTCTGTTCCTCACAACATGGCATATATTGTACCTATCAAGTAATCCCCTTGTCGATTGACGCACCGGTGAGTCAATCTCAGTTACATAACAAAAAAAATCCCCATCAAAATCCGTCAGTTTAAGATAGATATATGTTGTTTTTTTTTGCAAGGGATGAGTCTCAAAATTACCACATCCGCTAGTCGCACTTCCGCATCTGCGGTGAAAGGTGACAGAGCCATCCCGAAAATCGGTCTTCTCACGTAAACGTCTGTAGCATCGAACAGATTGACCTACAAAAAAGTGTCAGGAGACTCGTCTGAAGTTGGAGTCGTATGGCTTGAGGGTAGAAGCTGTTAAGAAGACTTTTGGACCTAGACTTGGCGCTCCGGTACCGCTTGCCGTGCGGTAGCTGAGAGAACAGTCTATGACTAGGGTGTCTTTGACCATTTTTATGGCCTTCATCTGACGGATTCCGAGCCGTTTGGACTACAAACTAATGGACCCCACTGTGGAACGGGGAGATTCTCACGAACACTATGGTCTTCTCGGTTTTACTCTACGCCCCCCACAAGTGTCACACAACTCGTCTGAATGTAACTGTACTGGTTAAAAAAATGAAGGAAGGTATGAAGGTAGTTTTACGCCTACCCTTAAAAAGGGGTTAAATATGTGCAAAAAAATATCTATATCTTTTTTTTATATCTCCTAGATTTAGGACAGACACTAAAAAACCTTGTTTCTTATGATTTATGTTTTGACTATATGTTTGCCATATGAATGTGTTATTCAATGCGTTTCTATGCGTTTTAGTAGTACAGGCCAAAATCAATATTTTTCATTGTTATAATGGAATCATCTCCATCTCCATATGTGATTTGGCCGAACGCTTATGCACTGAAAAGCAAGCATTTATTTAATTCTCCGTGATGGTGTGGATATTCTGAAAATAAAATGTTGATATAAAAGTGTGATTTTGTTGCTAGATTGTCAGCACTTCTATTCTATGTATTTCATGGTTGTCAGCCTCTCCTGCTATAACCTAAATAATTTTCTCTGAGGAAATTGATGTTTTGTCATTTTCTGTCTGTCGATGCAGATTCTTTATCGCTCTGGCCTTTCCCTCTTGCAACACAGACACTGTGATTACTGTCTTCCTACACAACAGCAGGCGGGCATTTCCATGTGTAAAATAATGAAAGATCGAAAGAGAGAAATATATTTTTTGTATTTTCATAATTTCTTTAATGTATTTTCTAAAAGCAAAAGTCCTAGAAGGCCATGTTGTATGTGTTACCCTATATTATATGTGTCATATGGCATCAATTGTCATGTAAAAGCCATGTGTCTCACTGGGGGGCCTAAACACTAAGTATTAACTTTGTAGTTTAAAAAAATCACGCTGTAATAACCATGTTGTCTGTGTGTCTGCATGATGAACAGTAGACGACTCAGAGCTCGTACTCCGTCTGGTGTGGCGAGAGTGAGGCGGAACATGTATGAGGTCATCACTCCTTGCCCTGAGCACACCAGACGAGACAGCAGCTGACAATAACAAAGAAAGACTCTCAGAGAGAGAGAGAGAGAGCGGCTCCAGCCCAGACACTCATTCAGACTCTTCCCAGTCAGTCCCGGTCCCAGTCGTGTGTGGGAAATCTGACTCACAAATGGCGGTCTTCCACATGGGATAACAGACACTTAGGGAGTGAAAGGATGGCTTTTAAACAGGGACGATTACTGTGTATTAATAGAGAGGGTTACTGGAGAGCGTTTTATTAATATGTCCGCCATCTTGCATAATGGATGGTGAGAAGGTAGTTAATATTCCACTTTTCAAAAAGGCTCCTCTATTTCCAAAAAGAGATGATAGGGCGAGTACTCAGAGTTCTCCCTTTATCTGCTGTCGAGCTCGTCTGTTAGTCTCTCTCCCTTCTCTATCCACCTGCTCCCCTGTTCCTTGTCTCTCCCCTCCCCCTCTCTCTTCCTGCTCCCTTTCTCTCTCTGAGGTGTTTTTTTTAGAGAAGACGGGGCAGTGTAGAGGCAGAGGCAGCAGCGGAGACATTAGCTCCTGTCTTTCCACTTCAGACGTTCCGGTGCCCCTCGGCCACAGCTCTCCCAGCTGGAGCAGCGGATGTCACAGAGAGATGGGGGTAGAGGAGGGAGGGGGTGGAACGGGGAAGAAGAGGTGAGACAGGAGAGAGGGGGGATAGATGCTCTGAGAAGGGGAGTGTGAGGCAGTTGGGAGGGGGAGTGAGAGTGTGGTGAGAGTGGAATGTTTACTGTTTCTGTGAGTGTAATGTTTATTTTGTGTAAACTGTTTATTTTTATTGTTTATTTCACTTTTGTATATTATCTACTTCACTTGCTTTGGCAATGTTAACATATATTTCCCATGCCAATAAAGCATCTTGAATTGAATTGAGTGGGGAAGGGTAAGGGTAGGTGACAATTGAAAGATGGGATAGAGGGAGACAGAGAGAGGGATCCATTTAAGAGCATTAGGACGTGTTTGTTCTTGCGATACAGATGTCTGTTAGTCTTCCGGAGAAGGAATTGAGATAACTTAATCTCGAGCCCCTTGAGTGAAAATAAAACAACCCACAGCTCTGTTGCGCACAATTAACGGCGGGACAGATGGGCGGGACTCTAACAGGTACAGAGAAAGAGAGATCAGTTACCTGCCCGTGTACAGCTCAATATACAGAGAGAGAGAGAGGAGACAACATAGCGAATTGGAAAAGGACAGGTGTACATCCGACGGCGTGTGCAATTGACGAGATAATAGTCTCCTATTTTCATCTCTGTCTCAAATTGCCTTAAAGCTTGCGCGCACCACCGGGAGAATCTGCTAAACGTCTGGAGCTCTGCTACTCGCATACCTCTGAGACTTACGAGAACGGACTGACATGAGACCCACGCTGTCTCATCTCCACCGCGGAGTTAAATTGGAGTTAGTTGATGTGTAAAAAAAATCACAAAACGTCCATCTCTGCACAAAGGAAAAGTTCCTTCTAGGCCCGTCGAACCTAACGGAAGTTCCGTTCCATCTCTGTTCTCTTCAGTTGTATCTCTCCAGCTCCCCAGTTCACCACCCCCTCAGTCTGGCTTTGGAGTGTGAAGAAGAGTCTCTCAGCTATCTATCCATCCACTCCTAACAACGGTGTGACTCACCGCTGAGCGGGGTTCTCGCAGGCTGCCAGCGCCTTTCACAGCTGTAGGCAGAGGGGTCGGTGGAGGAGAGCTGGAGCCGCACTGGGAGAGGGTGAATCAGACTGGCACTGGGGCTCTCTCAGGCCACATCCCAAATAGACACAGCACAACAACTTCATGCTCAGTCTACCATACAGATATACCACTCAGGCTATACTTACTAACCTGAATGTTTGACTTATTCAGAGATAGATATACACACCAATGAATGACCAAAGGCAGTCTATCTAAGCCAATATTGTAATTTTGTTTGTCTTTTTTTACATTAATTGGGCTCCAGGAAATGCTAATAGATCTCAGACAGTCTCCTTTTGGATTGCATAAATCCATATGATGAGACCAGCATTCAATGACATCACCTTTTAGGTCACAATGTCCTTCCTAGCGGTGCTTTGAATGGCACTGCACTCACTGCATGACTCAATCAATGTGAATGGTGTGAAAGCCGATTGTCTAGTATACTGTCTGTCTGAGTGTTATCCAACTATTGAGCTTTTCCAGAGGTAAAGGGCTCGGAGATGAGACGAGAGCCGCGATTCAATTCAGTATGAACCGCTGCCGCTAGCGTAGAAATGAAATTAGTGTCGAAAGATGCTCCCTCTCACTTTGTCGTACTGATCGCGTTTGTACTAGATGCCCCCTCTTAATTGAATTGAATCCGATTTAAATTGGATTTTAATAGGGGTACATGGGTTCAGACTGTACTAATTAGGAGGAAAGTCTGAGCGGGATGATTTGGGCATTTAACGCTACTATCTGACCACCTGCGGCCAGACATGCACATATGAAACATCTCGGCCACATGAGCAGATGTTTGAGGTGTTTGAGATATTGAGTCGAATTTAAATGAAAAACCAGCAAAGGCTTAACACCACTACAACATTTGATGAACATACGTTGGTTGTGCAATTATATTGTACTTGAAATGTATTTAACCCTCATGTTGTGTTCGTTTCATGTTCATTAATTCTGTGTTCCCGGTTCAAAATGACCGCCCCATTACAGCTGATTATAAATCCATAATAAAACATATATTATCACCTAAGGTTGTGTTAGATCCTTTTTTCAAATTAAGTTCTTGTGAACGTTACACGTTTTGAACTTCTAATTGCTATTTATGGCTTTTAGGCCTCATTGACTTGAGCTCATACAACTCGTTTTTGAGTAAATAAAAGCATTATGTATGGATTATTTTGACTCAACCAATAATCAATACAATTTTGACTCAACCAATACTCAGATGAAACATATTGCGCTATTTATCACAGACTACTTTGTGTCAAAGTTTAACAAGGACTCTCTCCTCCTCACCAGTGTCATGATCAAAGATATGATCAAGAGCCTCACATACAGTATATCGTTTGGTCATTGTGCTGCCACAGAATGAATTGTGAGCAAGGCCCCAAAAAAACGTTATATACCAGAGATGCGAGAAACATTATATTTATTCTTGAAACAATGTTGCGATTGTTTGTGAGAATGCCAACAGGTGTGGTTCGTGTGGGGGAAAGATTATATTGGGGGTTCCCGTGGGGGTTGCCATGGAAGCCAAGAAGGTGTGTGTGTGTGTGTGTGTGTGTGTGTGTGTGTGTGTGTGTGTGTGTGTGTGTGTGTGTGTGTGTGTGTGTGTGTGTGTGTGTGTGTGTGTGTGTGTGTGTGTGCTCAAACACACATGCATGTGGGGGTCTGGAAGAGGAAGTGTGTCCATCTGATGAATGGGCATGTGCCTGAACTCAATTGTATACACTAATTGTAGTCTCACCCATTCATTTCTAATGACCAGTCATTTTTGACCGGGAACACTACAAGTGTACAAAAGTTAAATAAAGCACTTCAAATGTAATGAAAATCATCAAAATGTATTTTGTGTGTTCAGATGCCTTGTGGAACCTTATGACAATCAGATTAAATGAATTACATTTTTCAGAGAGAACTTGTAAATCGGTCCAATTCGACCGGAACACAGCAGGAGGGTTAATATAGCCAGACAGTCTGTGTACAGTGTGATTGCCAAGTCAGAAGGGTCGGTGGCGCAGGATTTTCAAGAAAGTAAAACACGTCACGATCGTCTATAAAGCTGAGGTCCACTTTTTAATGGATTAATGAAAGTATATCAAGGCGCCAGGAGACAGGGCAGTGTGTGTCTATTAATGTCTGACAGACTATTACATTACCATTGCTTGGTGTGAACTGCCCCCAAAGCAATCTCTGAAACTGTCAGGAGTTAAGGTGTCTGTAAAAGCCATCCCAGCACTCATGGATTCAAAATATTTTTGGGGGTGGCAAACAGTTAGCCCTAGTTGTTTTTAAGTCGGTCTTTTACACCAGGTGGACATTTTTATTTGCTGAATTGTATTGGGCTATAGCTTAGATGTTTGGGACAAGTGAGACTTTCGAAAGGAAATGGAGAACTACTTGTCAACAAATCGACATGAGTCTAAATTCTTTGTGCTTTCCGCATCTGCAGCGTGCACGAGCTCTGTATTATTCCAGCAATTTGGGTCTGACAGAAGAGGGCATGCTAGTTTGTTTTGACAGATATGGCGAGGGGCTAAGTCTCGAGCATCTTGTTGGTGACCTGGTTCGTTTCGCCCGCTCACCCCGAGTTAACATGCTTCATATGATAACATATAGGCCTAAAGGGGGTGGTCCTGTGTACTGCGAGTAATATGATGCGAAACTGAAGCGGCAGTCAAGTACCCCTGTAGTCCTAATATACGATCAACCCAGCTGTCACTCCCAGGGCAGTAAGTGAGAGGAGGGCGCGAGCAGCAATATTTCAGCACTATGGCTCGTGGGACAGCGAGAGAGCACTGGACACAGTATGCTTTGTTTTGAGAGCTGCTGTACCTAATAAGAGGAGAGGGATACATACAGCTTTCATTTTTTATTGTTTTTATTGTTTTTCTCGTTCTATTGTCTCTGTTGGTTAACTCCATATTTTAATGTTCAGCCTAACTTGATTTGCACTGCCCTGTTGATTCCATTGAGGACAGAGCCTCTCTTCTCTACAATAATGCAAATATTTCAATAAACTGCCGTGATTATACTTCAAATGTAACGACTACTTTTATGATGATAATTGCTGCACAAATACATTTCATTTGTTAGTGAATTTATTGATCTATTTCCATAGACTTTTCGATTATATGTCCGTTATTCGTTTTATTTCTATTTATTCGTTTGGGTCCAGAGCTTTGGCTTAATGGCAGGTTTGGATCAATGAAAAGAGAGAAGTAATCGCCTGGGCGTACGGTTAAATCAGATCAGCAATGTATCTGCCGCACACAATGAAAAGGGCGGTGGCACTCGCTCGCTCACTCTCTCTCCCTCTCTGATAAAAAAACACAGCCTGCTCGAGCGCGCTCTCTTAAAAATAGAAAAACGACCGACGGTTAAAAATAATGATGAATTGCAATACAATTATTGCTATTATTGCTATTCTCAAGGTATTAATGTGTTTTTTCTTTTTATTTGACGTTGTTTTCAATCGGTGAAATGCAGCCAGTACGTTTTGAGAGCAATGCTCCCCCTCCCCCGCTTCCAACAGACACCATTGCACAGATAGGGAGAGAGGGAGGGGGAAGGAGAGAGAGGAGATGAGAGGGAGAGCGATAGTCAGCACCCGTGAGAGGGGAACAATTTTCAGCCGCGCGGAGAGAGAAGAGAAAAAAGCAGTAGCCAAACGGACAAAGGAAAACATGGATGTAACGGAAAAACGCTATTTAAAACAAGCACATGTACCGGAGAGGATGCTTTGGTCGTCCTGCACATAGTAGGGGGTAACTCAAGGACTCTTCCCCCCGTTTTTAATGTTGCGTGTGGGGACGCATGGAAAGCTTTCTCTAATCCGTCTGCGGATCCTGCCTGCTTGCAATGGCTGTGGTGGTGCGATGCGGTTACAGCATAACTCAGAATGTGCCTTTTACTTTTTATTTGGTAATTTTTGTACTCAGTGGCCTTACAAATGCACAAATACGATACACCATTCCGGAGGAGCTAGAGAATGGGGCTGTGGTCGGCGACATTGTTCGCGATTTGGGTCTGGACCTGCAAAAGCTCTCCTCCCGACGCATCAGAATCACCTCGGACAGCGCACGGAGATATTTCAACATAAATCATAAAAATGGCAAGCTGTCGGTGAGTGACCGCATCGACCGGGAGACGCTGTGTGAATTCAGTGGCACCTGTTTGCTCAACCTAGAAGTGGGGGTTGAGAACCCGCTCGAGGTGCATAATGTGGAGGTGGAGATTCTGGATGCGAATGACAACTCGCCACAGTTCCCCCGGGACGAGTACCAGCTGGAAATCTCAGAGTCCGCCATAACTGGGTCCCGGTTCCCCATCGAGGGCGCACAGGATGCAGATGAAGGCTCCAACTCAGTTCGCCTCTACCGGCTCAGCAACAATGAGCACCTCGCGCTGGACTCCAACAAGCCCGCGGCAAATAGCAAGAACATCCAGCTCGTGCTCAAAAAGCCATTTGACCGTGAGCATACACCATCTCATCAGTTGATACTGACTGCTGTCGATGGAGGCACTCCGGCGAGCACAGGTACAGCCAAAATCAACGTGCGTGTCCTGGATTCCAACGACAACGTGCCTGTGTTCGACAACTCCGTGTACAAAGTGAAACTGTCGGAGAACTCGCCCAAGGGTGCTCTAGTGATAAAGTTAAACGCCACAGACCGGGATGAAGGCACAAACGGGGAGGTGTTTTACTCTTTTAGCAGTTACACCCCAGAGAGGGTGAGACAAATGTTCTCCATGGACACAGATACAGGAGAGATCAGAGTGAAGAACAACATAGACTATGAGGAGACTAACTCCTATGAGATGTACATACAAGCTATGGACAGGGGTCCTTCTGCAGTGGTCGTCCACTGTAAAGTGGTGGTGGAGGTTTTGGATGTGAACGACAACATTCCTGAAATCGTGCTGTCATCTCTTTCCAGCCCGGTCCGTGAGGATGCACGGGCTGACACCGTGGTGGCTCTGATCAGTCTTAATGATCGGGACTCCGCCCAGAACAAACAGGTGACCCTGGAGATCCAACCTGGTGTTCCCTTTAAGATCAAGTCCTTCCGGAACCACTACACCTTGGTCACTGCTGCGTTCCTGGACCGAGAAACCATCTCCACCTACAACGTCACAGTAACCGCCATCGATGGGGGAACCCCGGCCCTGTCTTCACACATGTCCATTAAAGTTGACGTGGCCGATGTCAATGACAACCCTCCCCGCTTCGAACAGACTTCCTACACGGTGTACATGATGGAGAATAATGCACCTGGCGCGTCGATGTGCGTTGTAAAGGCAATGGATGCAGACGCTGGGGAGAACGCTCGCATCACCTACACCGTCCTCAATGACAACAACCACGGCATCCCTGTTGCGAGCTACGTCAGCATCAAACCCGACACGGGAGAGGCCTATGCCCTGCGAGCCTTCGACTTCGAGAAGCTCAGAGAGTTCCACTTCCAGGTGAAAGCCCAGGATGGTGGCGTGCCGCCCCTCAGCCGCGTAGCAACAGTCTACGTTTACATTATGGACCAGAACGACCACTCCCCTAGGATAGTCCATCCTCCAGCCAATGGAACGCGGACCACCGAGACGCTGATGAAGAATGCAGAGGCGGGGGCTCTGGTGACCAAGGTGGTGGCGTGGGACGGAGACGCAGGTCAGAACGCCTGGCTGGTGTACGCCCTGGAGCAGACCACCTCTGAGCTGGACCTGTTTAAAGTCCACGAGCACACGGGGGAGATACGCACCATGCGGCGTGTCAGCGAGGACAACTCCACCTCTTTCCTGCTGACCGTTCTGGTTTGTGACCATGGCCTCCCGCCGCTCTCCTCCACCGCCACCATCAATGTGCACGTCATGGAGCTGCCACCCAAGTTGACCCCCGACCCCAAACGCATCATCAGGCCTCACAGCCCGCTGCTGTTCTCCAACGTGACCCTCTACCTGATCGTGGCCCTGAGCGCCACCACCTTTGTGTTCCTGGTCACCATTGTGGTGCTGGCCATCGTCCGCTGCCACGCCTACTGCACCCAGCCCGGCTCCTGCTCGCCCTGCTGTGTGTCCCAAAAGAGTGTCCCCGAGGGCGGCACCTTGGCTGGTGGGGGTGGAGGGTCATTGGGTCGAGGTGGCGGTGGCGGTGGTGGGGGAGGTGGAGGAGGTCAGGGTCAACCCAACAACAATGTTGCTCTGCGGAGAGACCTGAAGGTTGAACCTCACTACATCGAGGTGCGGGGGAACGGCTCCATGACCAAAACGTACTGCTATAAGACATGCATGACAGCCACGTCGGGGAGTGACACCTTTATGTTCTATAACACGGGCCGGCCCCACAGCGGCACCTGGAGCTCCGGGGGATACGTTACCAGCCAGAGTGGACAGAGCCAGATGTTTGTACGCAGGCTCAGCATGCCAGATGCAACCGCCATACAGGTGTGTGTGTGTGTGTGTGTGTGTGTATCTCTGTGTGTGTCCTGTCATCCCATCCCAACAACACACCCTCCACAATACACTGAGAAGCTATTCATGCATTGTTTTTTTGGTATTTGGGTTTTTCTCCACAGGCAATGTTTTGTGGAACAGTGGTGTTTGGCATTTAGAGTTCCAAGGAACGTGAGGGATGTGTGAGGGCTTCCATCTTTTTTGTTGGGTTTATGCAATATTAAAGGGAAAGTCCTCTTCATTAGTCCACTATTGATACAGTCACAACATCTTTTGCATGTCAGCAGTCAAGTTTTCAAGATATTGGACGCTGAAGAAGCAAAGTGTCACCGGCCACATCAGCATTTTGCGTCATCGTGATGGTGTGTAAAGTTACACTTTGCTGCTTGATGCCCAAATCCTTAAAAACTTGACTGCTGACATGCAAAAGATGTTGTGACTGTATCATCAGTGGACTAATTAAAAAAATAACAAACGTTTTTGAGTGGATTTTACCTTTAAGCAGGGCTCTTTTTTATCCAATAAAAAAAAAAAAAAAAAAAACGTATTTGGCAGATATGAAGGATTTAGAATTTGCATAAATCATTTACACTGAGTGTACTAAATGTAAGGAACACCTGCTCTTTCCATGACATAGTATGACCAGGTTAATCCAGGTGAAAGCTATGATCCCTTATTGATGTTACCTTAAATCTATTTCAATCAGTGTTAATGAGACAGGTTAATAAAGAAGGATTTTTAAGCCTTGAGACAGATGAGATATGGATTGTGTATGCGTGCCATTCAGAGGGTGAATGGGCAAGACAACATTTTGAAGTCCCTTTTAACAGGGTAAGGCAGTAGGTGCCAGGTGCACCGGTTTAAGTGTGTCAAGAACTGCAACGCTGCTGTTTATTTCACGTGCAGCAGTTTCCTGTGTGTATCAAAAATGGTCTACCACCCAAAGGACATCCAGCCAACTTGACACAACTGTGGGAAGCATTGGAGTCAACATGGGCCAGCATCCCTGTAGAATGCGTTAGACACCTTGTAGAGTCGACATTGTAGGATAATAGTGAAGACATTAAAACTATGAAATAACACATTAAATAATATAGTAACCCAAAAAGTTTTCAACAAATCTAAAAATATTTTATATTTGAGATTCTTCAAATTAGCCACCCTTTGCCTTGATGACAGCTTTGCACACTCTTGGCATTCTCTCAACCAACTTCATGAGGTAGTCACCTGGAATGCATTTCAATTAACAGGTGTGCCTTGTAAAAAGTTAATTTGTGGTATTGATTTCCTTCTTAGTGCGTTTGAGCCAATTAGTTTTGTTGTGACAAGGTAGGGGTAGTATACAGAAGATAGCCCTATTTGGTAAAAGACCAAGTACATATTATGGCAAGAACAGCTCAAATAAGCAAAGAGAAACAAAAGTCCATGATTACTTTAAGACATGAAGGTCAGTCAATGCGGAAAGTGCAGTCGCAAAAACCATCAAGCGCTATGATGAAACTGGCTCTCATGAGGACCGCCACAGGAAAGGAAGACCCAGAGTTACCTCTGCTGCAGAGGATAAGTTCATTAGAGTTACCAGCCTCAGAAATAATAATAAGAGACTTGCTTGGACCAAGAAACACGAGCAATGGACATTAGACTGGTGGAAATCTGTCCTTTGGTCTGATGAGTCCAAATTTGAGATTTTTGGTTCCAACCGACATGTCTTTGTGAGACGCAGAGTAGGTGAACGGATGATCTCTGCACGTGTAGTTCCCACCGTGAAGCATGGAGGAGGAGGTGTAATGGTGTGGGGGTGCTTTGCTGTCTGTGTTTTATTTAGAATTCAAGGCACACTTAACCAGCATGGTTACCACAGGATTCTGCAGCGATACACCATCCCATCTGGTTTGCGCTTAGTGGGACTATCTTTTGTTATTCAACAGGACAGTGACCCAACACACCTTCAGGCTAGTAAGGGCTATTAGACCAAGAAGGAGAGTGATGGAATGCTGTATCAGATGACCTGGCCTCCACAATCACCCGACCTCAACCCAATTGAGATGGTTTGGGATGAGTTGGACAGCAGAGTGAAGGAAAAGCAGCCAACAAGTGCTCAGCATATGTGGGAACTCCTTCAAGACTGTTGGAAAGCACTCCAGGTGAAGCTGGTTGAGAGAATGCCTCGATGACAGTTTGGCACACTCTTGGCAAAGGGTGGCTACTTTGAAGAATCGAATATACTGTATGTATCATTTATTTCGATGTGTTTTATAGTTTTGTGGTTACAACATGATTCCATATGTGTTATTTCATAGTTTTGATGTCTTCACTATTATTCTACTATGTAGAAAATAGTAAAAAGAAAGAAAAACCCTTGAATGAGTAGGTGTGTCCAAACTTCTGACCTGTACTGTAGATATATTGTATATATATCACTTTTATGTCAGAGACCTTGAACACTAAAAACCTGAAAATCGCAGTGCCACTGCCAGGTCTCCTTCTTATCCTTTGTTTATTTTTGTCAGTAGTCTGGTACTGTTACCTGCGCAGGCTGCATTGTGTTGCGGTAGCATAGGTGTTTTGCATTTGCAGTGCTCTATCGCGAGCTCAGTATGTACAAACATGCAGTTTCCTACAATATGTTCTCTAGTTTTTCCGGCACTTTATGCATGTGTTCAGATTTGAGGTGTGAGTGTTCACCCATGCGCAGAGCTTCTTTGTGGGAGCAGTGTGTTTGTGTGGGAGGGTACGCCCTCAGCTCTCTCTCTGTGTGTGTGTGTGTGTGTGTGTGTGTGTCTTCAGAGAGCTGGTGGTTGTTTCTGTTGAGTCAGGGTATCAGAGGTTTAAGCGCCTCGCTTCTCTGCAGTCGTTTAAAGAGCTGTCATCAGAACACTTTTCAACATGGATATTCAGAGTAAACATCTCTCTCCTCCATTTCCTACTCCCTTCCCCTCTCCTTTGTGAACTCTACTGCTGGATCCATATGTAGAAAATACATATGGAAATGGGATCCATGGTTGGTCCAGGGGTAGTGGTATAGCTGTTGGGAACTTGATTGGAATGTTGAAGGTTAAAGTGTAAAGGGTTAGTGTGATTGGTCTAGTACGACCTCAGCCAGTCAATAGGATTGGTCCACTAGTTGTGGTCCAATAGGCACAGACTTGTCTGGTGCGGTTGTCTCTGGGCAGAGAGATAGTCTGGGCATTAGTGTTGTTCTGTCCAGCTTAAAGAGTCATGGGTCCTACTGCATTAAAATCCCCCACAGGTCAGTCGCGCTCAGGGCACAAAACGATTGCCTTGAGTTGGTTCGGTGGGCTAGAGATGGGATGAGAGGCAGACACTCGGAGCTGGATTAAAGACCCATTTTCAGTTCAGTGGGTTTTCTCATTTGTTTGCCATCATGTGAGAAGCAGGGAAAAATAGATAAAAACCATTAGTATGTTTCTGGTGGCTTTACATCATTATTGGAGTGGTTCGTTCTTACTGACAGGTGTGACGTGGAAACTGGTGACTGTTGACTGACTCACTGTTTCTAGGAAACTGTTATGACTGCAGTGTTGTCATAGAGACACAGTAGAGAAAATGACCATTACTACAACTTATTTAACAGCTAATGTTAAATTCAGACATCATTTAAGGCTTTCATTCAGAAATAGCTGTATGGTGTCCTGGTCGTTATTGTCAACCCCTGCATATGTATGGGTGGTCTGAGCAAAGAAAATAAAAGTGATTAAAGAGGAAAATAGGAGGGAGATGAAAAGGGAGACATACAACAATGTTCAGGTAATTGCTCCTCTATCCCCTGGCCTTTTCCTCATTAAATGCCATTCATGTTTGTTCTTGCCGTGTAATTAACCGGCAGCGACGTGTTTCTCTATACCACCGTGGGATTGGTCGGTTCAGTGAGGACGGGGCCGGGGAAAGCAAGGTCATTGGACGAGGCTTCGATGGCGGAGGTGCGCACACTGTATCCATGCGAGGGGTTTCTACTCAGAGAGAGAGAGGGAGAGCGAGAAAGAGAGGGAGAAACAGAGGGAGAGAGAAAAAGAAAGGGGCGAGGAGATAGATGCCAAATCAAACCCAGGGCCCTAATTTGTGTCCACACAGCTAGGCAGGGAGGGAAGGAGTACACGAAAAACCCATAGGGATAAATCTCTCTCTCTCTCTCTCCCCCTCTCTCTCTCTCTCTCTCTCTCTCTCTCTCTCTCTCTCTCTCTCTCTCTCTCTCTCCCTCTCTCTCTCTCTTTCTCTCTGTTTCTCTCTGTCTCTGTCTCTGTCTCTGTCTCTCTCTCTCTCTCTCTCTCTCTCTCTCATTCTATTTATCTTGCTCTCTCTCAGATACGGTGCTGATATACTCCAAGCCCATGTGTGTGTGTGTGTGTGTGCGTGTGTCCTCCTGTGGGAGTGCATCAGACTGTGGATGTGTTTAGGGTCCAGATGCTCGTCTCTAACCTGCAGTGTTAGTGTGTGTCTGTTCTCATTTACACATACAGACACCATAAGGACGGCCAGACCACTCCCCCATCGGCCATTCTGGTACAACAGGGTAAATGCTTAATGATGGCGTTTGTATTCCTTAACCATCTCCCCTCTCTTTAACGCTCTTATTTGTGAGCGTTAGTGTGGACTGTGAAGTCAGTCTCTCACTGTAAGTATCACAGGTGGTTGGAATGTTGAAATATGCCTTTGAATATTGTAGGTGTGATGTCTATCGCCATTCTCATTGTGCTAACAAAGTATTTTATCCTTGGATTTGCAAGACCAGTATAGAGTTTATCACTCCTCCATAACATGTACTTCTTTGTGGATTTGACGCAACATGAATACAAATATGGTTTCTCAGTGTTCCTGTTCCTGTGTAGAGGAGTGTGTCTGTGTGTGTAGCTTTCTCTGTGTGTGTAGCTGTCTGTGTGTGTAGCTGTCTCTGTGTGTGTATCTGTTTGTGTGTGTAGCTGTCTCTGTGTGTACCTGTCTGTGTGTGTAGCTGTCTGTGTGTGTAGCTTTCTCTGTGTGTGTAGCTTTCTCTGTGTGTGTAGCTGTCTGTGTGTGTAGCTTTCTCTGTGTGTGTATCTGTCTGTGTGTGTAGCTTTCTCTGTGTGTGTATCTGTCTGTGTGTGTAGCTGTCTGTGTGTGTAGCTTTCTCTGTGTGTGTATCTGTTTGTGTGTGTAGCTGTCTCTGTGTGTACCTGTCTGTGTGTGTAGCTGTCTGTGTGTGTAGCTGTCTGTGTGTAGCTGTCTGTGTGTAGCTGTCTGTGTGTGTAGCTGTCTGTGTGTAGCTGTCTGTGTGTAGCTGTCTGTGTGTGTAGCTGTCTGTGTGTGTAGCTGTCTGTGTGTAGCTGTCTGTGTGTAGCTGTCTGTGTGTGTAGCTGTCTGTGTGTGTAGCTGTCTGTGTGTAGCTGTCTGTGTGTAGCTGTCTGTGTGTGTAGCTGTCTGTGTGTGTAGCTGTCTGTGTGTAGTTGTTTGTTTCCCTGTGGATGTGGATGATGTGATGGGCTGTCTGAATGACTCCTGGAGGGATACCAAGACCTTCTCATTAGGCCCACATATTAGATTTTGGCGTCATGAATGTGTTGTGTGGAGAGACTATGGTCGATTTTCCATCGCCAGGAAGTTAACATCTGTCTTGTGGACAGCACAAGAAATGGGTCAACACTGTGGAGAAGTTAGAGGTTGTTCCTACTACCTGTCCTGGAACAGAGATGTTTTTTTATTGAATATTTAAAACATATAATATACTTGCAGTGAAGCCGCTCAACAACCACATCACACCAATCATCTAATAGACTCCCAAACAGAGATGTTTTGAATCTGTAATGGTGAAGGTTTGGAATGGGAAATGGGTCATCTGCCAGATGGAGGAGAAATTCCATCCTTTAGCCACACATTTGTAGTACATGGAAACTCTGGAAAGGTGTCCATTCAAATTATTACTTTATGACGCTTACATTTTTTTCATTGACCTTTTAGGGTAAAATGGTGGTTTGGTGGCTAGTTCCCCAGGTGTTGGCTGGTATTCATAGTTCACCTGATGATGTCACTACACTATAATGTGATTTTCCTGCAGACAGAGGTTATGACCCTTTCATGTGCCTCTCTCACGGCTCTGTTGTGATGGTGATGTCACATATTCTCTGTCCAGGTGCAGACCTGAGGGCGTTAAACTGATATCGCTTCTCCCTACCCTTCCCCTCACCTCCCCATCACCTCCCCCTCGCCTCTATGTCTCCACCTGTGACCTTGAATGGAGAGAGACGAGGGGGGTGGGGTAGGGGGATCCATGTGGTTACCATGATGAGGTCTGTGGGACCAGCTCAGGCTGATTCTGTGACAGTGACACTCAAGGTTTAGATCAGAGGAGGGAAGGAAAAGAAAGAGAGAGCGAGAGAGAGATAGATGAGAGAGAGGAGAGAGTAGGGAGCAGGAGAGAGAAGGGAGCAGGTTAGAGGAGGAGAGAGGAGGAGATGAGAGGAAAGAGAAAGAAGAAGGAAAGAGAAAGAGAGAGATTAAAGGAGGAGAGAGAAGGAGACAGACAAGAGAAGGAGAGAGAAGAAAGAAAGTGAGGGGAGAGAAGGGGAGAGAAGGAGAGAGAAACAGAGAGAAGGAGAGAGAAGAAAGAAAGTAAGGGGAGAGAAGGAGAGAGAAGGAGAGAGAAAGAGAGAGAAGGAGAGAGAAGGAGAGAGGAGAGAAGGAGAGAAGGAGAGAGAGCTGAACCAAGCCTAGTACAAGAGAAGTCAGAAAGAAAATAGTAAATTGGTAAGAAGGAGATTCAGAGTGAAAGAGAGAAAGTGTGAAAGACCGAGAGAGAGAGTGCGAGAGATAGAGCTGCAGCCCTGATGGAGTCCATCAACACAAACTGCCATGTGAGAATTCCACTGCGTCTCCATGGTAACGGAGCATACCACCGGAAGCTGAGTGGTTTGACCCAGGGTGAGGGTGGCCTGAGGGCCTGTGGCAGAGAGGCAGGGTCACTGGACCGGTCTGGTGTGGGCAGTCTGTGAACAGGCTTATCTCTTGAAGTCATCACTCTCACAGAGGACAGGGAGGGAGGAGGAGGGGAGGAGCAGGGAGCTCCAACGCAACTCAGAATTAATTTCTCTCCACAGGCAGAGGCAAGCTGTCACTGTTATGATGTGTGTGTATGTGTGTGTGAGCGCACATACTTGTGGTTCACGCCATGATTCATTAATGAGAAGATATTGGGTTTTGCCTGTGTGATCTCTTGCAGTACTTAAGACTCAATCCCTTTCTCTCACTCTCTCTCTTGCAGCCCAAGGTGCCGAATTCAGACTGGCGTTACTCTGCCTCACTTAGGACTGGGATGCAGAGGTAAGCACATATATCCTTTTAGCATTCCTCAATAAGTGTCCGCTGTCCATAAGAATGATCATTCACATTTCACCAGTATTTCATTCCTCTAATTCCTCTTAAATCCTAAACTACTCTACCCATTGCCCTCTACCAAAGGAACCTCTCATGATGCTGCTTGTTTAACAAACCCCATTGAACTACAGAGTCATTTCCTTCTGTCAATACATTACAATTAAACCAGATATTATCCTATTTATAAGCATCCGTTTGACAGTCTTCTATCAGCTTGGCCATTGGACAGTAGTAGACAGACAGAGAGCGAGGGGTGAACAAGGGGTTAGTGAAAGACTGAGGGGACTGAAGGAGGGATGGAGAGAGGGATGAAAGGGAAGGCAGTCAGGTGGAAATATGGCCCGTCGGGACACTGGGAATGCACAATTCAGGGATCACACTACCCATGAGCCATTGGGCCACTAGCTGCTGTGGGTATGGTCTGAGCCTGACTCAAACGAGTAGCATGCTAATGAGAGGGAGGGACCAAGTTAACGAGCAGAGCCAGCCATAACGAGCCAGGCGAACCACATCGCCCTCTGCACTGCGCCCGGGCCATCTCATAGTGTGCGCACACACACACACACACACACACACACACACACACACACACACACACACACACACACACACACACACACACACACACACACACACACACACACAGAGAGAGAAGTCTGTCCCTCCGGCCGTGGCGGACAGCATTGTGAAAGTGATGAGGGACATGAGAGATGACAGAACTGACGGCGCTTTCACAGCTCCCTGTAAACAACGTCTGTCTGTCCGTCCGTCCTAATGTCTGCTCAGAGACATGCTGCTTTATCAGGGTCAACTAGTGCTGAGCGATTAACCAAAGTTTATTTCCCCCTCGATTATTAAAGACCTAATTAACCAACGTCGGTTCAATTACTTGAATTCCCATTTAGTTCTAGTTTTTTTTGTGAGCTCAACACACTGTTTCTCGAAAGAGAGAAATCCTATCAAGCATGAGAGACATCAAATCAAGACCGAACTGCGGGGCGTTGTAGTGAGTTTTCAATAGGGAAATATTCTACCTGGTTCAGTGGAGAAAACGTGGTAAATAACTTCAATGACCAGAAACCATTGCACCTATTCTTCTCGGCGATGCACATAGACCGCATGAGAGAGGAATGTACACAACACATAGACCGCATGAGAGAGGAATGTACACAACACATAGACTGCATGAGAGAGGAATGTACACAACACATAGACCGCATGAGAGAGGAATGTACACAACACATAGACTGCATGAGAGAGGAATGTACACAACACATAGACTGCATGAGAGAGGAATGTACACAACACATAGACTGCATGAGAGAGGAATGTACACAACACATAGACGACTACAGCGATTAAGACAGTGCGTGAGGTAGCTCTACCCAATTGATAGTTGTAGCAGTCTTGAAAGTGTGCCTTATCTTCTTAAAATAACTACTAAAATAGTGATTTTGTCAGACAGCTCTGCAGCATGGGCAGCTGTGGCAACCCAATGATCACGGCTATCCTTTTCACTAGCCAAGAGGAGCCTGGCTCGTTGGGGAGCACAGCGACAGCGCTAGATGGGTGTCCGTCTGTCTGTCTGGCTGTCTGGCTGTCTGGCCGGCTGGCTGGCTGGCTGGCTGGCTGGCTGGCTGGCTGGCTGGCTGGCTGGCTGCTACTGCCTGAGCTGAGATGATGACTTTAAGAAATGAAACAATGAAGTCATAAAAATCTAATCAGAATATACACAACTGGAATATTTGATTTAAGTAAAGTAATGTGAATAAATGATGGTTAATAAGTCATAAGCAGTAATGGGCAGCCCCTACCATCATGGGGCTCTTATTAATTCCTTCATTCTGTGTTGTTGGAGACAATGGAATGCTTTCAATGTTTTGGCAATTGAACTTTCTCAATATTTGTCTTTGGATTTTCAATTCAAAAACTCAAAAAATATATTTCAAGGTCATTTTTCATAATGCGTTCAATGTAAAACAGAATGAATCCAAAAAACACTATTATGTTTTACAAACCGAAATCAAAAAACACTATTATGTTTTACAAACCGAAATCAAAAAACACTATTATGTTTTACAAACCGAAATCAAAAAACACTATTATGTTTTACAAACCGAAATCAAAAAACACTATTATGTTTTACAAACCGAAATCAAAAAACACTATTATGTTTTACAAACCGAAATCAAAAAACACTATTATGTTTTACAAACCGAAATCAAAAAACACTATTATGTTTTACAAACCGAAGCGAAATCGACCTCAAAAAGCACAAATTGCTCAGCACTATGGTCAGCACTATGGTCAGCACTGTGGTCAGCACTGTGGTCAGCACTATGGTCAGCACTGTGGTCAGCACTATGGTCAGCACTGTGGTCAGCACTGTGGTCAGCACTATGGTCAGCACTGTGGTCAGCACTGTGGTCAGCACTGTGGTCAGCACTGTGTTCAGCACTGTGGTTAGCACTAGGCTCAGCACTATGGTCAGCACTGTGGTCAGCACTGTGGTCAGCACTGTGGTTAGCACTAGGCTCAGCACTATGGTCAGCACTGTGGTCAGCACTGTGGTCAGCACTGTGGTCAGCACTGTGGTCAGCACTAGGCTCAGCACTAGGCTCAGCACTATGGTCAGCACTGTGGTTAGCACTAGGCTCAGCACTATGGTCAGCACTGTGGTCAGCACTGTGGTCAGCACTGTGGTCAGCACTGTGGTTAGCACTAGGCTCAGTACTAGACTCAGCACTGTGGTCAGCACTAGGCTCAGCACTGTGGTCAGCACTAGGCTCAGCACTATGGTCAGCACTGTGGTTAGCACTAGGCTCAGTACTAGGCTCAGCACTGTGGTCAGCACTAGGCTCAGCACTGTGGTCAGCACTAGGCTCAGCACTAGGCTCAGCACTAGTCTCAACACTAGTCTCAACACTAGGCTCAGCACTGTGGTCAGCACTAGGCTCAGCACTATGGTCAGCACTGTGGTCAGCACTGTGGTCAGCACTGTGGTTAGCACTAGGCTCAGCACTATGGTCAGCACTGTGGTCAGCACTGTGGTCAGCACTGTGGTTAGCACTAGGCTCAGTACTAGACTCAGCACTGTGGTCAGCACTAGGCTCAGCACTGTGGTCAGCACTAGGCTCAGCACTATGGTCAGCACTGTGGTTAGCACTAGGCTTAGTACTAGGCTCAGCACTGTGGTCAGCACTAGGCTCAGCACTGTGGTCAGCACTAGGCTCAGCACTAGGCTCAGCACTAGTCTCAACACTAGTCTCAACACTAGGCTCAGCACTGTGGTCAGCACTAGGCTCAACACTAGGGTCAGCACTAGGCTCAGCACTAGGGTCAGCACTAGGCTCAGCACTAGGCTCAGCACTGTGGTCAACACTAGGCTCAGCACTAGGCTCAGCACTAGGCTCAGCACTGGGCTCAGCACTAGTCTCAACACTAGTCTCAGCACTAGTCTCAACACTAGGCTCAGCACTAGGCTCAGCACTAGTCTCAACACTAGTCTCAGCACTAGTCTCAACACTAGGCTCAGCACTAGGCTCAGCACTAGGCTCAGCACTGTGGTCAGCACTAGTCTCAACACTAGTCTCAGCACTAGTCTCAACACTAGGCTCAGCACTAGGCTCAGCACTAGGCTCAGCACTGGGCTCAGCACTAGGGTCAGCACTAGGCTCAGCACTAGGCTCAGCACTGTGGTCAACACTAGGCTCAGCACTAGGCTCAGCACTAGGCTCAGCACTATGGTCAGCACTAGGCTCAGCACTAGGCTCAGCACTAGGGTCAGCACTAGGGTCAGCACTAGGGTCAGCACTAGGCTCAGCACTAGGCTCAGCACTAGGCTCTTTAATGTTTTAATGTTTTATGTGTCTGTCTACAGTATAAGTCTCATTCTACAAGTACATTAATGTGTCTTTAATGTTTTAATGTTTCATGTGTCTGTCTACAGTATAAGTCTCATTCTACGAGTACATTAATGTGTTTGTGTGTCAGATTAATACGAGTGTAACATCCTCGTGTCATTAGTGTTACACCGATTCCCTCATAATTACAGCAGGGTTTACTGTGAGTTAATTGGCTAGAGCAAATCCTTCTAATCCATTCATCCCTCCTCTCTATTTCCCTCCCTCCCTCCCTCCCTCCCTCCCTCCCTCCCTCCCTCCCTCCCTCCCCCAATCTGAATGTTGGTTTATCTCTTTATACTCTAATCTAATGAGATTACAGTTTGCTTGAAACATTTTGAGAGATTTTGAATGTATACCCCAAACACAATATCAACTTCTGTAATGATTTTGACCTGCTGTAATTATGAACCATGCTTACCTAGAGGGCAGTGTGTCTGTATGGGTTCATGGCTGTAAGTACGACAGGCAAAGAGACAGACAGAGACAGACAGACTGCCTTTCAGAAAGACAAAAGACATTTAGAGGGACACAAGGAGAAAGTGAAACAATGAGAGGGAGAAACAGATACAGCCATTAGCTGAGGGAACATGTTTTTCGGTCCCGTGTTCCCCATTAATAATTGACTCCAGCTCTACACAGCAGTCTACACAAAATGGCTACCCTACCAAATCTCTATTCATCTCCTTACACCGCTACACAAAGACAGGAGGACATTTACACACACACACATACACACACCACACACACTTTTCAATATAGCTAGAGTGAAAAATTGCATAGCAAGAAAGAGAGGGAGAGGGGGAAGGGACAAATGAATAAAGAGAGAAAGGGGGGAGGGAGAGAGAGAGGCAATCAGATAGGAAGAGAGCGAGGAGAGGATGGGAACCGAGCTGTGACTGCCTGACCTTGGACGTGTAAATGCGCGCACGGACACACGCGCACACGTGTACGCGCAGACAACCAGACGTGTGTAGAGCATTGAGAAGAAGTGCAACTAAAATGGTGGCTGTCCTGCTACCTCCTCCCACAATGTTCCCCTTCCTCTTGTCTCTCTTACTGTATATGTTCAACTATTATATCATACAATACTTTAATTTACCTCATGGAGAACATGTCCTTGCAGCTGAACATTGACGTTTTTCAGTATAGAGGTGGGGGAAAACGTAGAGAATTTTCGTAGTCAATAACATATTGGCGTGTGTGTCTGTGTGAGTGAAAAATACAGCAACAGAGACAGTGAAAGAGAAAGGCAGAGCGATTCCTGCTGAAGTGGCTAATGGTTTCTTCTCACCTGACCTTAGTGAGACTAAATGAGACCCAGTTCTCCAAGCAGGGACAAATGGAGAGGAGAGGGGGATGAAAAATGGAAGCGCAGGGGGGATTGAGAGAGGGAGAGCACTGCCTTAAAACCACATGCATGGGTTTCTATCTTAATCAGGAGATGCTCTGATACCTGGTTCCATCCTCTATCTGCTAACACAATAAAGAGAAAGATAGAGAGAGTCTTTAATCCTCGGGTAAAACCCTGCTCTGCAGCTCACTGTTCCAGAAGGTGCCACCCCTGTTGGATAAATGATACTGGAATATGCAGATTGTTTCAAAAGCGACATGAAATGTTCCTGAACCTTTGCATAATTAAACTCCGTAATTATGTTTTGAAGTTTGAATAGAGAACAATGGATTTATTGAAATTTGATCCGTTACATGTTAATATGGTGGGAGTCTATGTGTTTAAGGTTCTGTATTTGCTGTGTTGTGGCGGCACCCTGTCGCTTTTTTTTATCACACTGCAAAGCTCAGTAAATTTTAGTGGGAGGGTGTGCTGAAATCCCTGGGGTGGGCGTGATTTATCCTAATCCAGGGTCCTGCTTGAGTTCCTCAGATGGAATTGGCTGACCCCCACTACTGACTGTATACACACACACACACACACACACACACACACACACACACACACACACACACACACACACACACACACACACACACACACACACACACACACACATCCTGTAGTTCCCTGCCATGGTTAAATGATATTATTATGGGGAAAATGCAGAGTGAGAGAGGATTGGGTCCACAGAAGCTTATAGCTGCTGCCACTATAATATTACGCTCACCCAGAAAATGTGGGTGTGTTTGTGTGTATGAACTAGAGAAACACTCTCATAGTATACCATCAGACTGTGTGTGTGTTATATTTCTCCAGTGTGTAACCTCAGAGTGTGTTATATTTATCCAGTGTGTAACCTCAGACTGTGTGTTATATTTTTCCAGTGTGTAACCTCAGAGTGTGTTATATTTATCCAGTGTGTAACCTCAGACTGTGTGTTATATTTTTCCAGTGTGTAACCTCAGAGTGTGTTATATTTCTCCAGTGTGTAACCTCAGACTGTGTGTTATATTTCTCTCCAGTGTGTAACCTCAGAGTGTGTTATATTTCTCTCCAGTGTGTAACCTCAGAGTGTGTTATATTTCTCTCCAGTGTGTAACCTCAGAGTGTGTTATATTTCTCTCCAGTGTGTAACCTCAGACTGTGTGTTATATTTCTCTCCAGTGTGTAACCTCTGAGTGTGTGTTATATTTATCCAGTGTGTAACCTCAGACTGTGTGTGTTATATTTATCCAGTGTGTAACCTCAGACTGTGTGTTATATTTTTCCAGTGTGTAACCTCAGAGTGTGTTATATTTCTCTCCAGTGTGTAACCTCAGACTGTGTGTTATATTTCTCTCCAGTGTGTAACCTCTGAGTGTGTGTTATATTTATCCAGTGTGTAACCTCTGAGTGTGTGTGTTATATTTCTCACCAGTGTGTAACCTCTGACTGTGTGTGTTATATTTCTCTCCAGTGTGTAACCTCTGAGTGTGTGTGTTATATTTCTCTCCAGTGTGTAACCTCTGAGTGTGTGTGTTATATTTCCCTCCAGTTTGTAACCTCTGAGTGTGTGTGTTATATTTCCCTCCAGTTTGTAACCTCTGAGTGTGTGTGTTATATTTCTCTCCAGTGTGTAACCTCTGAGTGTGTGTGTTATATTTCTCTCCAGTGTGTAACCTCTGAGTGTGTGTGTTATATTTCTCTCCAGTGTGTAACCTCTGAGTGTGTGTGTTATATTTCCCTCCAGTTTGTAACCTCTGAGTGTGTGTGTTATATTTCCCTCCAGTTTGTAACCTCTGAGTGTGTGTGTTATATTTCTCTCCAGTGTGTAACCTCTGAGTGTGTTTGTGTTATATTTCCCTCCAGTTTGTAACCTCTGAGTGTGTGTGTTATATTTCCCTCCAGTTTGTAACCTCTGAGTGTGTGTGTTATATTTCTCTCCAGTGTGTAACCTCTGAGTGTGTGTGTTATATTTCTCTCCAGTGTGTAACCTCTGAGTGTGTGTGTTATATTTCTCTCCAGTGTGTAACCTCTGAGTGTGTGTGTTATATTTCTCTCCAGTGTGTAACCTCAGTGTGTGTGTTATATTTCTCTCCAGTATGTAACCTCAGTGTGTGTGTTTGTGTTGTTCCAGCTCAGTGCACATGGAGGAGTCGTCGGTGATGCAGGGAGCCCAGGGGGTTCTGGTCCAGAACTGGCCGACCGTGTCTAGCGCCACCGGAGGTAAGAGCCAGGCTCCGACCCCACACACTGAACTGCTCTGATCTTGACCAACCCAGACCAAAGCAGAAGAAACCAGACTAAGACCACCCCGACTAACGAATCCTGACCAACGCAGAACAATCCAGACTGACCAACCCAGAACAATCCAGACTGACCAAAGCAAACCTTTACTGACTTTGACTGACACAGTTTAACCCAGACCAACTATAACTTAACTGAGGTAGAGATCAGGTACTCAATCACCCTGACTCTTCTGCTCACCGCCCCTTATCCACTCAGAGAGGAAATGACACATGTTCTGTGGGAGGGAGGGAGGGAGGGAGACAAACCTGCTAGTTTACACAGAACACACTACTGCCTGGCATACAGCTGTAACCAGGCATTTCAGCAAAACAACAAAGAAAGGAATCTACAAGGAAAGGACAATACACATTTTGTAGGACAGCGAGAAGGACCAGGAAAACAGGTTTCAGACGGTAAACATGTATCAGAACGGCAGTGTCGTGGTCCAGGGCAGTGAGGCTGCACTCAGCTCTTTTGTGCAGGACTTCCCCACCCTAACGAAGATAGCGGGGAAAAAGGACAAGGACAGTGCCCCTACCTCTCCCCTCACCTCAGGCACTCCAACAGCAGGAGCCCAAACACAGATCCACCAACAGGTCTATCCTAGCCCCCCTCCCCCTGCCCGTCTACGATCACCAGAGCCAAGACCAATCCACCACCAGCCTGCTGAGAGACAGGCTGGCTCTGTTAGAGGTATGGGTTACTGAGCTAAAGGAGCAGTCCCCCAGCTACACCACCTCCAACCCAGACACAGAGCTTCTACAGGACCAGATCTACCAGTGCAGGACCCAGCTAAAGAACTTGTCCAGGAGCTGAGAGAGAGCCTTACCACAGCACTTGACGAGGTAAAGGCCACCATGAGGAGAGAGCAAGTGCAGGTGAAGGAGGAGATGGAAAAGGAGTCTGTCAACAAGAAGGTGAAGGGAACAGACTGTAGAGACTCCTAGAGAGCCCCCCTCCCCCCAAGAGAGTAGGTAGCCTGGTCAGTAGAGAGGAGCAGGAGAGAGTAGGCTGCCTGGTCAGTAGAGAGGAGCAGGAGAGAGTAGGCAGCCTGGTCAACAGAGAGGAGCAGGAGAGAGTAGGCAGCCTGGTCAACAGAGAGGAGCAGGAGAGAGTATCCAGCCTGGTCAGCAGAGAGGAGCAGGAGAGAGTAGGCAGCCTGGTCAGCAGAGAGCAGCAGGAGAGAGTAGGCAGCCTGGTCAACAGAGAGGAGCAGGAGAGAGTAGGCAGCCTGGTCAACAGAGAGGAGCAGGAGAGAGTAGGCAGCCTGGTCAGCAGAGAGGAGCAGGAGAGAGTAGGCAGCCTGGTCAGCAGAGAGCAGCAGGAGAGAGTAGGCAGCCTGGTCAACAGAGAGGAGCAGGAGAGAGTAGGCAGCCTGGTCAGCAGAGAGGAGCAGGAGAGAGTAGGCAGCCTGGTCAACAGAGAGGAGCAGGAGAGAGTAGGCAGCCTGGTCAGCAGAGAGGAGCAGGAGAGAGTAGGCAGCCTGGTCAGCAGAGAGGAGCAGGAGAGAGTAGGCAGCCTGGTCAGCAGAGTGGGCTTGAGTCCTTCCCCAACTCCCGCATCACCATCTCCCCTCTGCTGCCCTGCAGAGACTTTCATCCGTACCATCCAGAAAGTCAATACTGACATCATGTTGACAGCTTACCCTGCTCCCGAATGTACACGTTGCTCACAACCCAACAATCATCCAGAGCACCTGCACAACCACTCCCACTAGAGGATGCAGAAAGTGGGGATGTTTGCCAAGATCCTAAAGGATGTGACACTTGGTAGACAAACAGTCCATGCCGCACTGGACAGAGGACCACCCAGATACCCCTACCAGACCACCAACTCTACCAGACCACCAAGGAGCCCCAGGCTCCCTCAATGCCACACCAGACCCAACGCACGCCACAGGCCCTACCCACCACCAGACCACCAACTCTACCAGACCAAACAGGCAGCCCTCCGGCCCAGACTTCCACAGGGCCCAACAGCAGGACCAGCGCAGCCACGCGGAAGTCTTCAGAGGACAGGAGAACTTTGTAGGATTGAGTGAGATTAAACAGCTCATCCAATACATCAGCACTAATCAAACACACACAGCTAGTGTACTAAAGTTTACTTGTTCAATGAATAGGAAGAAGGAAAATTAAAGAGAACAAATGTTTGCTGTTATCTATATTGTTTACCTTACTCTTAAAAGAAAATTCTACCCAAAAACTATCTTTTAGTATTTGTTTCATTAGTTTATTGTTGATATGGTTCCAAAATGTTTTGCATGTCAGCAATTAGGTTTTCAAGATATACAACTTTCAAAATACAGAAATACAGCCTGATGCATTTTGCATCATATGATGCAAAATGCATTATACCGGCTGTATATTATCCTACATGTCCAGAGGTAAACTACAAACAATGCATGCAGGGTAGATTTAGGCCATTATCCACTACTAATAAAAGCTCCAAAACTTGCTATTAAGTTTTGGAAACATCTAAAATACAGTGACCCCCTCTCATATCACTACTAAGACCTGCAATGCCAAGAGCTGAGCAAAGAAAAGAGTCCCCTCATCCAGCTGGTCCTGGAGCTGAGTTCACAAACCTGTTCTACTAACACACTAAAGCCTCAGGACCAGAACATCCAATCAATCAGAATAAACCAAATTACCCGAGACAGAATTGCATTTCCTGAAAAAATATAAAACAATTAGAGAGTGTCATTTCCCCAAATTTGAAACCCTTATTCAAGGTTTCAAAGACCTCTCTGATGAGAATAGGTGACCAGTCCTGTTGGGGGAGGACGCAGAGAGCTGTGGGTTGGCAGCGCACTACATTGCTGCCTGCCTTAAATGAGGGACAGTGTCTGACAGACCAACCAACCTGCACATGTCCTCTATGCCATTGTTAAATGTATGGTTATTTTGACCCTTGATTGTTGTTGTCACTGTCGTCTTGTTGACAATATTGATTATTATTATTTTAATGACGTTAATATTGTAAATTAATCACTTAAAGTATGCTTTGGTAATAGGTACGTCATACCAATAAAGCAATTTAGAGAGACAGAGAGACAGAGAGAGATGTCCAGAGTCAATAGGATAGATAACATTTACAGAGGCTAAGAGATTCTGAGCCTCATAGACATAATCACAGAGACATAATCACAGAGACATATTAAACACACACACTCTCTCTCTCTCTCTCTCTCTCTCTCTCTCTCTCTCTCTCTCTCTCTCTCTCTCTCTCTCTCTCTCTCTCTCTCTCTCTCTCTCTCTCTCTCTCTCTCTCTCTCTCTCTCTCTCTCTCTCTCTCTCTCTCTCTCTCTCTCTCTCTCTCTCTCTCTCTCTCTCTCTCTCTCTCTCTCAATTCAATTGTCATATTATATATATACAGTGTTGTAACAATGTACAAATGGTTAAAGCACACAAGTTAAAATAAGTAAGCATAAATATGGGTTGTATTTACAATGGTGTTTGTTCTTCACTGGTTGCCCTTTTCTTGTGGCAACAGGTCACAAATCTTGCTGCTGTGATGGCACACTGTGGAATTTCACCCAGTAGATATGGGAGTTTATCAAAATTGGATTTGTTTTCGAATTCTTTGTGGATCTGTGTGATCTGAGGGAAATATGTGTCTCTAATATGGTCATACATTGGGCAGGAGGTTAGGAAGTGCAGCTCGGTTTCCACCTCATTTTGTGGGCAGTGTGCACATAGCCTGTCTTCTCTTGAGAGCCATGTCTGCCTACGGCGGCCTTTCTCAATAGCAAGGCTATGCTCACTGAGTCTGTCTCTCTCTGTCTCTCTCTTGCTCTCTCAATTTCAATTTAGGGTCTTTATTGGCATGGGAAACATATGTTTACATTGCCAAAGTAAGTGAAATAGATCATTAACAAAGTGAAGTCAAAAATCTAAAATGAATAGTAAACATTACACTCACAAAAGTTCCAAAAGAATAAAGACATTTCAAATGTCATATTATGTATATATACAGTGTTGTAAAGATGTGCAAAATAGTGTGAAATAGTGGGAGTTTATCAACATCGGGTTTGTTTTCAAATTATTTGTGGGTCTGTGTAATCTGAGGGAAATATGTGTCTCTAATATGGTCATACATTGGGCAGGAGGTTAGGAAGTGCAGCTCAGTTTCCACCTCATTTTGTGGGCAGTGTGCACATAGCCTCTCTTCTCTTGAGAGCCAGGTCTGCATTCGGCGGCCTTTCTCAATAGCAAGGCTATGCTCACTGAGTCTGTACATAGTCAGGTATTCTGCCACTGTGTACTCCCTGTTTAGGGGCAAATAGCATTCTAGTTTGCTCGTTTTTTTTGTAAATTCTTTCCAATGTGTCAAGTAATTATGTTTTTGTTTTCTCATGATTTGGTTGGGTCTAATTGTGTTGCTGTCCTGTGGCTCTGTGGGGGTCTGTTTGTGTTTGTGAACAGAGCCCCAGGATCAGCTTGCTTAGGGGACTCTTCTCCAGGTTTATTTCTCTGTAGGTGATTGCTTTGTTATGGAAGGTTTGGGAATCGCATCCTTTTTAGATGGTTGTAGAATTTAACGGCTCTTTCTCTGGGTATCGGCCTAATTCTGCTCTGCGTGCATTTTTTTGTGTTTCACGTTGTATACGGAGGATATTTTTTCATAATTCTGCATGCAGAGTTATTATTTTTGTCTTACTGAGATTTACTGTCAGGGCCCAGGTCTGACAGGATCTGTTCAGAAGATCTAGGTGCTGCTCTATGCTCTCCTTGGTTGGGGACAGAAGCACCAGATCATCAGCAGTAGACATTTGACTTCAGATTCTAGTAGGGTGAGGCCGGGTGCTGCAGACTGTTCTAGTGCCCTCGCCAATTCGTTCTCTCTCGCCCTCTCTCTCTCGCTCTCTTTTTCTCACTTTCTCGCTCTCTCTCTCTCCCTCCTTCCCTCCATCCCCCACTCACATAAACACTCTTCCTTCTTATTAATGGCCCAATGTGATGCAGTGTCAGCTTGCCTTTTTGCCAAAACCGCATTCATCCACCATCATTTTGTAACCCTGTTGACTGTTCTTGTCACTGCTGTAATCCGTGGAGGACAAGACCTGTTGACTGTTCTTGTCACTGCTGTAATCCGTGGAGGACAAGACCTGTTGACTGTTCTTGTCACTGCTGTAATCCGTGGAGGACAAGACCTGTTGACTGTTCTTGTCACTGCTGTAATCCGTAGAGGACAAGACCTGTTGACTGTTCTTGTCACTGCTGTAATCCGTGGAGGACAAGACATGTTGACTGTTCTTGTCACTGCTGTAATCCGTGGAGGACAAGACCTGTTGACTGTTCTTGTCACTGCTGTAATCCGTAGAGGACAAGACCTTTGACTGTTCTTGTCACTGCTGTAATCCGTGGAGGACAAGACCTGTTGACTGTTCTTGTCACTGCTGTAATCCGTGGAGGACAAGACCTGTTGACTGTTCTTGTCACTGCTGTAATCCGTGGAGGACAAGACCTGTTGACTGTTCTTGTCACTGCTGTAATCCGTAGAGGACAAGACCTGTTGACTGTTCTTGTCACTGCTGTAATCCGTGGAGGACAAGACCTGTTGACTGTTCTTGTCACTGCTGTAATCCGTGGAGGACAAGACAGGTCATGGCTTCTTGCTCTCAGCTGCTCTATACATAATTAGCATACTCATTATGACTGCAGAAGCAGCATTAACATCTGACTCAAGGTCAGTACCATCCGGAAAAGACGTCTGTTTGGGTGGAGAGGAACTCGGCTAGAATGTGTTATGTAGTAGAAAGCCAAGGAAGGAGGGAGGGTTAGAAGAGATAGAAAGTGGAGGGTACAGGGAGGGTTAGAAGAGATAGAAAGTGGAGGGTACAGGGAGGGTTAGAAGAGATAGAAAGTGGAGGGTACAGGGAGGGTTAGAAGAGATAGAAAGTGGAGGGTACAGGGAGGGTTAGAAGAGATAGAAAGTGGAGGGTAAAGGGAGGAGTAGAAGAGATAGAAAGTGGAGGGTAAAGGGAGGGTTAGAATAGATAGAAAGTGGAGGGTAAAGGGAGGGTTAGAAGAGATAGAAAGTGGAGGGTAAAGGGAGGGTTAGAAGAGATAGAAAGTGGAGGGTAAAGGGAGGAGTAGAAGAGATAGAAAGTGGCGGGTACAGGGAGGGTTAGAAGAGATAGAAAGTGGAGGGTACAGGGAGGGTTAGAAGAGATAGAAAGTGGAGGGTACAGGGAGGGTTAGAAGAGATAGAAAGTGGAGGGTACAGGGAGGGTTAGAAGAGATAGAAAGTGGAGGGTACAGGGAGGGTTAGAAGAGATAGAAAGTGGAGGGTAAAGGGAGGGTTAGAAGAGATAGAAAGTGGAGGGTACAGGGAGGGTTAGAAGAGATAGAAAGTGGAGGGTACAGGGAGGGTTAGAAGAGATAGAAAGTGGAGGGTACAGGGAGGGTTAGAAGAGATAGAAAGTGGAGGGTACAGAGAGGGTTAGAAGAGATAGAAAGTGGCGGGTACAGGGAGGGTTAGAAGAGATAGAAAGTGGCGGGTACAGGGAGGGTTAGAAGAGATAGAAAGTGGAGGGTACAGGGAGGGTTAGAAGAGATAGAAAGTGGAGGGTACAGGGAGGGTTAGAAGAGATAGAAAGTGGAGGGTAAAGGGAGGAGTAGAAGAGATAGAAAGTGGAGGGTAAAGGGAGGGTTAGAAGAGATAGAAAGTGGCGGGTACAGGGAGGGTTAGAAGAGATAGAAAGTGGAGGGTAAAGGGAGGGTTAGAAGAGATAGAAAGTGGAGGGTAAAGGGAGGGTTAGAAGAGATAGAAAGTGGCGGGTACAGGGAGGGTTAGAAGAGATAGAAAGTGGAGGGTACAGGGAGGGTTAGAAGAGATAGAAAGTGGAGGGTACAGGGAGGGTTAGAAGAGATAGAAAGTGGAGGGTACAGGGAGGGTTAGAAGAGATAAAGTGGAGGGTACAGGGAGGAGTAGAAGAGGTAGAAAGTGGAGGGTACAGGGAGGGTTAGAAGAGATAGAAAGTGGAGGGTACAGGGAGGGTTAGAAGAGATAGAAAGTGGAGGGTACAGGGAGGAGTAGAAGAGATAGAAAGTGGAGGGTAAAGGGAGGGTTAGAAGAGATAGAAAGTGGAGGGTACAGGGAGGGTTAGAAGAGATAGAAAGTGGAGGGTAAAGGGAGGGTTAGAAGAGATAGAAAGTGGCGGGTACAGGGAGGGTTAGAAGAGATAGAAAGTGGAGGGTAAAGGGAGGGTTAGAAGAGATAGAAAGTGGAGGGTAAAGGGAGGAGTAGAAGAGATAGAAAGTGGAGGGTACAGGGAGGGTTAGAAGAGATAGAAAGTGGAGGGTACAGGGAGGGTTAGAAGAGATAGAAAGTGGAGGGTACAGGGAGGGTTAGAAGAGATAGAAAGTGGAGGGTACAGGGAGGAGTAGAAGAGGTAGAAAGTGGCGGGTACAGGGAGGGTTAGAAGAGATAGAAAGTGGAGGGTACAGGGAGGGTTAGAAGAGATAGAAAGTGGAGGGTACAGGGAGGAGTAGAAGAGATAGAAAGTGGAGGGTAAAGGGAGGGTTAGAAGAGATAGAAAGTGGAGGGTACAGGGAGGGTTAGAAGAGATAGAAAGTGGAGGGTAAAGGGAGGGTTAGAAGAGATAGAAAGTGGAGGGTACAGGGAGGGTTAGAAGAGATAGAAAGTGGCGGGTACAGGGAGGGTTAGAAGAGATAGAAAGTGGAGGGTAAAGGGAGGGTTAGAAGAGATAGAAAGTGGAGGGTAAAGGGAGGAGTAGAAGAGATAGAAAGTGGAGGGTACAGGGAGGGTTAGAAGAGATAGAAAGTGGAGGGTACAGGGAGGGTTAGAAGAGATAGAAAGTGGAGGGTACAGGGAGGGTTAGAAGAGATAGAAAGTGGAGGGTACAGGGAGGAGTAGAAGAGGTAGAAAGTGGCGGGTACAGGGAGGGTTAGAAGAGATAGAAAGTGGAGGGTACAGGGAGGGTTAGAAGAGATAGAAAGTGGAGGGTACAGGGAGGAGTAGAAGAGATAGAAAGTGGAGGGTAAAGGGAGGGTTAGAAGAGATAGAAAGTGGAGGGTACAGGGAGGGTTAGAAGAGATAGAAAGTGGAGGGTAAAGGGAGGGTTAGAAGAGATAGAAAGTGGAGGGTACAGGGAGGGTTAGAAGAGATAGAAAGTGGAGGGTACAGGGAGGAGTAGAAGAGGTATAGAATGTGGAGGACAGAGAGATGGAGAAAGAGTGGGAGAGAGATGGATTGACACAGGAAGAGAGGGATGACAGTGCAATAACGGAGTAGATTGTGATCTCTCTGTCCACACACACACACACACACACACACACACACATGCACACACACACACACACGCACACGCACACGCACACACACAATCTCTCTTTCATAGATAAAAATACATACACATAGGTGCTTACATATGTGAGAGCACATACGCACACTCACAAACAAACACACCAAAGCACCCTGGGGGATAAAACAGAGGTGTAATGTTTTGCTGTGGCTCTTCATCCAACAGGCAAAAATAGACTGTCAGACACAAACCCACCCTGCATTACACCTCTGTTTCATCCCCCAGGGTGCTTTGGTGTGTTTGTTTGTGAGTGTGCTTATGTGCTCTCACATATGTAAGCACCTATGTGTATGTATTTTTATCTATGAAAGAGAGATTGTGTGTGTGTGTGTGTGTGTGTGTGTGTGTGTGTGTGTGTGTGTGTGTGTGTGTGTGTGTGTGTGTGTGTGTGTGTGTGTGTGTGTGTGTGTGTATGTGTGTGTTGACTCCCTACTTTGTGTGCAGCTCCTGGTGTGACAGATGGAGCCCAGATTAACAGACTCACATTAATGAAATCAGGGTTCTGCCTGCTGCCTAACTATCTCTCTCCCTCTCTCCTCTCCTCCCTCTTTCCCTCCATCCCTCCATTTCAGGGCTCTGTCTCTGAAGCAGAGGCACGTATTGGGATTCACAGAGTACAGTGTAGGAGCTGAACGATCCCCTGGGAGAGAGAAAGGAGAAGGAGAGGGAAAGGAAGGAGAGGAGAGATGGAGAGCAGTGGGAGGCAAGAGAAGGAAAGGGGAGTTAAAGGGGGGGACTGTGAGAGAGAGGGGAGAGTGTGACAATGAGTAAAAAAAGAGAATGAGAGAGGGAGGGAGAGAGAGAAAATGAGAGATGGAGGTAGAGGAGAGGGTACAAGGCTGCTGTTGCTAGCGAAGAGTGGTTGGACTCTCCGCTAGCAACAGGGAGAGTGTGAAAGAGGGAGAGTGTGAAAGCTTGCAGCATTATTCTCCATCAGCATCAGTACTGTCACTGTGACGCCCATGTCCTACCGCTTCACTGGAGGATGCAGTTTCCACGGCAACCATTCATAGCCCTGAACTGAGTGTCGAGAGAGAGAAGGAGAGATACTGTGGATAGAGAGAGCAAAGAGAGGGTGTTGGGAGAGAGAGATGGAGGGAGGGAAAGAGAGACGGAGGAATGGATGGGGGGAGAGAGACGAAGGGAGGGGGAGAGAGAGAGACGAAGGGAGAGAGAGAGAGACGGGGGGAGGGAGGGAGAGGGATATGGAGAGAGAGAGGAAGGGAGGGAGAGAGAGAGACGGAGGGAGGGAGGGAGAGAGAGACGGAGGGAGGGAGGGAGAGAGAGACGGAGGGAGGGAGGGAGAGGGATATGGAGAGAGAGAGGAAGGGAGGGAGAGAGAGACGGAGGGAGGGAGGGAGAGCGATATGGAGAGAGAGAGGGTAAGGGAGGGAGGGAAAAGGAAATGGAAATATGGACGTGGAGTGTGTTGAGGTTGAAGCATGTTTATAAAGAGAGAAAAATGGAGGTGACTGTTGGTTAAAAACAAAACTACGAGGGAGGGAATAAAAACAAGTGTTAGAGGAAAGGTGAGAGGAAAGGAGGGAGACGTATTTGGAGGGAGGAAGAGGTTGTGTTAGCTAGAAATGTTCTGAGAAGGGCATGGCAAGGGTAAAAAGGAGAGAGGGAGTGAGGGAGAGAGGGAGGAGAGAGAGTGAGATAGAGAGGGAAGGAGAGAGGGAGTGAGGGAGAAAGAGAGAGGGAGACTGACCTACATAGAAAGGGCTGTGCTGTACTGCAGAGGTGGAGGCAGGTTTAGTGCAGGTCTTTCTGCATTACTGCTGTATCTGATGACATACACATACACACACACATGCTCACACACACAAACACACATACACACACACACATGCTCAAACACACATACACACACACACAGCCTGATTTGATGAGGGGGGACAGGATTCAACAACAGCCTGCACCTGTCGAGGCTAAACAGAGGATAGAGGATGAGGGTGGAGGGAAAGATGATAGAGGGTTCGGAAGGGTGATAGAGGGTTAGGAAGGGTGAGCGAAGGGGAGGAAGGGAAAGAGAGGGAGAGGAAGGGTGATAGAGGGTTTGGAATGGTGATAGAAGGTTAGGAAGGGTGAGCGAAGGGGAGGAAGGGAAAGAGAGGGGGAGGAAGGGGGAGAGAGAGGTAGGAATTGTGAGAGAGGGGGAGGAAGGGTGAGAGAGGGGGAGGAAGGGGGAGAGAGGGGAAGGAAGTGTGAGAGAGGGGGAGGAAGGGGGAGAGAGAGGGGGGAAGGGTGAGAGAGGGAGGAGGGTGAGAGAGGGGGAGGAAGGGGGAGAGAGGGGGAGGAAGGGGAGGAAGGGAAGAGAGGGGGAGGAAGGGTGAAGAGGAAAGCGGAGGTATTTTGTGCTTCCTCTCTTCAGGAAATTAGCTCCTCGGCATGTGGTCCATTCTGTGTCACTCTACCTCAACTCAACCCCCTTGGAGTCTAACAACATGACCACAGAGCACTGCTGGGTTAGATTGGAGGAGGGTGCAGACATAGAATTCCCATTTTATGAATGCAGAGTTGGAGCGTTGAAGATGCAGCTTTCAGCTGCTTAAGCAGAGACTCCATGGTGGTAGAATTGTTATGTGGGCAGGTGTGCTGGATGGAACTCTCTGGAAATTGCCTGGGGCAGAGAGGCAACTCAGGAGGGGAAGACTAAGCTGTTCCTCTCTGCTCATCCAAAAATGCCTCTTTTCTTCTTTCTCCTCAACCCCCCATTTCCATCCATCTGACTTCTGTCTGCAGTGGCTTGCGAAAGTATTCACCCCCTTGGCATTTTTCTTATTTTGTTGCCTTACAACATGGAATTAAAAGGGATTTTTTGGGGATGGGTTGTATTATTTGATTTACACACATCTAGCCACTGGGATTTTTGCCCATTCTTCAAGGCAAAACTGCTCCAGCTCCTTCAAGTTGGATGGGTTCTGCTGATGTACAGTAATCTTTAGGTCATACCATAGATTCTCAAATGGATAGAGGTCTGGGCTTTGACTAGGCCATTACAAAACATTTAAACGTTTCCCCTTATACCACTCAAGTGTTGCTTTAGCAGGATGCTTAGGGTCATTGTCCTGCTGGAAGGTGAACCTCCGTCCCAGTCTCAAATCTCTGGATGACTGAAACAGGTTTCCCTTAAAGAATTTCCCTGTATTTAGCGCCATCCATCATTTCTTTAATTCTGACCAGTTTCCCAGTCCCTGCCTATGAAAAACATCCCCACAGCATGATGCTGCCGCCACCATGCTTCACTGTGGGGATGTTGTTCTCGGGGTGATGAGAGGTGTTGGGTTTGAGAGACATAGTGTTTTCCTTGATGGCCAAAAAGCTCAATTATAGTCTCATCTGACCAGAGTACCTTCTTCCATATGTTTGGGGAGTCTCCCACATGCCTTTTGGTGAACACCAAACGTGTTTGCTTATTTAGTTCTTTAAGCAATAGCTTTTTTTCTGGCCACTCTTCCGTAAAGCGTAGCTCTGTGGAGTGTACGGCTTAAAGTGGTCCAATGGACAGATTCTCCAATTTCCACTGTGGAGCTTTGCAGCTTTTTCAGGGTTTTCTTTGGTCTCTTTGTTGCCTCTCTGATTAATGCCCCCCTTGCTTGGTCTGTGAGTTTTGGTGGGCGGCCCTCTCTTGGCAGGTTTGTTGTGGTGCCATATTCTTTCCATTTTATAATAATGGATTTAATGGTGCTCCGTGGGATGTGCAAAGTTTCAGATATTTTTTTATAACCCAAACCTGATCTGTACTTCTCTACAACTTTGTCCCTCACCTGTTTGGAGAGCTCCTTGGTCTTCATGGTGCCGTTTGCTTGGTGGTGCCTCTTGCTTAGTGGTGTTGCAGCCTCTGGGGCCTTTCAGAACAGGTGTATATATATATATACTGAGATCATGTGACAGATCATGTGACACTTAGATTGCACACAGGTGGACTTTATTTAACTAATTATGTCACTTCTGAAGGTAATTAGTTGCACCAGACCTTATTTAGGGGCTTCATAGCAAAGGGGGTGAATACATATGAACGCACCACTTTTCGGTTTTAAATATTTTTGCATTTTTTAAAACAAGTTATTTTTTTCTTTTCACTTCACCAATTTGGACTATTTTGTGTATGTTCATTACATGAAATACAAATACAAATCAATTCAAATTACAGGTTGTAATGCAACAAAATAGGAAACACACCAAGGGGGATGAATACTTTTGCAAGACACTGTATCTCTGTCTGTCTTACTTTTTGGTTTCATTTCTGCTCCTCACCATTTCATTATCTGTCTCTTTTTCTTCTGCCCTGTCTCATTCTCCCTTTCCCAATTCAATTTTCAATTGAAGGGGCTTTATTGGCATGGGAAACATACAGTATGTTTACATTGCCAAAGCAAGTGAACTAGATGATTAACAAAAGTGAAATAAACAATAAAAAATGAACAGTTAACATTACACTCACAAAAGTTCCAAAAGAGTAAAGAGATTTCAAATGTCATATTATGTCTATATATAGTGTTGTAATGATGTGCAAATAGTTTAAGTACAAAATAAATAAAAATAATTGTAGTTTGTATTTACAATGGTGTTTCTTCTTCACTGGTAGCCCTTTTCTTGTGGCAACAGGTCACAATGCTGCTATGAATACACACTGTGGTATTTCACCCAATATATATGTGAATTTATCAAAATTGGATTTATTTTCAAATTCTTTGTGGATCTGTGTAATCTGAGGGAAATGTGTGTCTCTGATATGGTCATACAATTCGGCAGGAGGTTAGGAAGTGCCACTCAGTTTCCACCTCATTTTGTGCGCATTGTGCACATAGCCTGTCTTCTCTTGAGAGCCAGGTCTGCCTACGACAACCTTTCTCAATAGCAAGGCTATTTCTTTCTTTCTTTCTCTTTCTCTCTCTTTCTGTCTCTCTCTCTCTCCCTTTCTCTCTCTCCCCCCCTCTCTCTCTCTCCCCTTTCTCTATCTCTCTCCCTCTTCCTCCTGCTCCCTCCCTACCCCTCTCTCCCTCCCTCCCCCTCTCTCCATCCTCCCCTCTCTCTGCTCCACTGAGAATAAATATGTTTCTTCTAGTCTGCTATTTAGTCACTATTAATGACTCTATCATCCTCATTAGAAGCACTACTCTCCTTTAGACGAGCACACACACACACATACCCTTGGCAGTGGCTCGTCCTCCTGTTGAAGACTGTCTCTTGGGAAAGCTTGTCTCCACCATGTGTCACATGATCCATCTGGACATTACACTTCAAGGTGTGCGCACGGGCACACACACACACACACACATGCGCGCGAGCACACACACACACGCGCGCACACACAAACAGAGCACAAACACACAGAGCATATACGTAGCATATGTGTTTTGATAGAGAAGGGTGTGGTCCCAGCATGGAGAGCTTTCTATTATGACAAGTATCCTCCACCACTGCAGTGCCCCTCTCTCTAAAAAAATCTGCACCTTCAGAATATTTAGTAGAATGTTTTCTGCCTTTCTGGGTGGATCACATTTCATACTTGCATCCCTGCACTTCCTCTCTCCCTTCTTCCTCTCTCCTCCTCCTCCTCTCTTCTCCTCCTCCTTCCCTCGTTATGTAACGCTGCACTGCGCTCCACTGCGCTTCTGCCCAAGCGGCCAATAGATCGTGGGGCGAGACGAGGGGATGAATAAAGTAGACGTGGCAAAATGGAGCTCCTGGATGATTTAAGTCACTGTGAAAACCTTGGATAGCAGAGAGAAGAGGGGAGACATTAACAAACCGAGAGAGAGAGGGAGAGTTAGGCTACATTAGAGAAGTGTATTGCTTTCTATATCTGCTTCAGAGAGAGAAAAAAATCCATGTTTTTGTAGAAGTTATGAAATTCTTGGAGTGTGAGAGTGTCGGGCTATGATTTGTATCTTTGTTAAAAACAGAGGCAGAGGAAGAGACTGAAAAATGTAGAAACACAACAGAGAGAGATACACTGATACAGAGAGGGTGTTAGGCTGTGATCATCTCAGTGTAAAACAAATCATTCCCATCACTAATGTGCCTCTTAGTGATCAGTGATGGACAAGCGGTTTAATTTCCAATCACAATAATGTTTCCACAACAGTGATAGGCATAATGCATGCTCTATCAGTAACTGGAAGGGACGGGTGTTTGCTGGACCAGGTTTCGCGCTAGATTAGACGAAAGGTCAGAAGAAATGAGGGAGATGGAGCGGGAAGGAGGGAGCGAGGGAAGAAGGGAGGGAGGGAGAATCAGTGAGAGAGTTTTTTGCACTGCAACAGCCATCGACAAATCAGATAGTCGCTGTGGCCGCGTGTGGATCTGTGCTGGGCGAGGCATGTGATGATGGAACACAGTCAGATGTTCTCTTCCTGTTTGATTGTTATGGCTGAATCTAATCTAATTGAGGCTTGAGGGCAGTGAGCAAAAAGATAGAAAGATATAGACAAGCAAGTAATGTAGCATTAATGGATTCAGAGTGGAGGGAGGAGAGGTGGCTAGATTCATTTGGACCTGGATTTTGATATCCCGATGTGCAGTCAGACCCAGTCATGGGGCTTTTGGCTTGGTCATGATATGTCAGAGACAATTATAAGGCTATTCTACCAAGCCATAATGTCTGCTCTCTCTCTCCCAGTGTCATCACTCTCTGGAATCCTCTTTGTTTGTATCACGGGTGTCTCATCACCTGCCTGAGCCGTTTTAGACAGGAAATGACTTAGGGGCAGGAAAGCTGAGCAAAGGCATTGTAGAGTAAATACCCTGCCACTTTCTAGGATCGCTCTCTTTCCTTTTCTCTCATTCCTCCTTTCACTTATTGTTTTCCCTTTTAAAGAGCAGAATCAGTTCACAATGTTGGCTGGGAGTCAGATAATGGCATTTAGCCGAGGTTGATTCAGAGAGGGAGAGTGGGATCTCTCACAGCAAATTAATCTGACTTTCTCACTATCTCCGAGTCTGAGAGAGAAAGAGAGAGAGAGAGCAGTGACCGTGTCTGTCTCCTGCTCTTCTTCTCCTCTTCTCCTCATCCTCTGTCTTTCTGTCGTTCTGACTCTGTCTATTCATAGGTCTCATGGCTCTGATGACAAAATCAGTGGAGGTCAGATAGCACTCCTGGCTAGAATCGGAAGTGAGAAGTAGGACTATGTCACTGCTGGAACCATAGTGTCTGTCTGTCGGGCGGTCTGTGGTATGCGCCCTCTCACAGAGAAGACAATGCAAAATGTCTGGTAGTAGTGAGGATATTCTCTATAATGTTTCCTTCCTTGCGTTCAAATTGTGCAATCCTCTCCATGTATTTAAAAAGCATTGGATTAGTTTGAGCGTTGGTTAGAGAGAGTTGCCGCCATATTTCTTACACCAGTCATTTCCTTTTAAATCCACGAAGGGAAGTGAGCAAGTGTACAATGTAGGAGAGAAGAGTAGAGAAAGAGGACTATGTACGAATACAGCCTGGTCTCATAGACTAGACGTAACATAGTAAACGTCAATCCGGGACAGTCAAATTAGTATGATATGTTACGTTTGGTATGGTTACATAAGACAGATGGTTACTTAAGGCAAAAACAAAAGTACGGGGGATGGTCATGGTGGATGGGTAGGCAACCCAAAGATTGCGAATTTGAATCTCATCAGAGACAACTTGAGCATTTTAGCTAATTTGCCACTCACACCTACTTTTTAAATACTTTGCAACTACTTAGCATGTTAGCTAACACTTCCCCTAACCATAACTTTAACCTTTTTAGCTAACACTTCCCCTTGCACTAACCCTAACCTTAACCCTTTTACCTAACTCCTAAACATAACCCTAACCTTAACCCTAACCCCTAACCCCTAACTAACGTTAGCCAGCTAGCTGACATTAGCCACCTAGCTAGAATTCGTAACATATCATACGTTTTACAAATTCATATCATATCGTACGTTTAGCAAATTTGTAACATATTCTACATTTTGCGAATTCATAAGCCATAATGCGAATCGTAATTCCTAACATATCATATGAAATGGGTGATGGACATCCACAAATTAATACATACCATACAAAACTTAATATATCATACAAAATGGAGTGTCTTGGGTTTACATACAGAATAATATGAAATGCTCTGAGACCAGGTTGGTGAATAGGACAGCTTTTGTAGGCTATGTATGAGAGAGGTGAATAGGACACCATCCCATCAGCCTGAAAGACTTCCTGCACTGTTTGACTCCATAAGAGAGATTAGGAGTGTGTGCCATGCAGGGGACGTGACGCTGCCCACGCCTGGCCTGGATTTACTCCCACAATCCATCACTCTGAGCAGCTCCAGCAGAGAGCCCGGGCTGGGACAGAGAGCAGGGAGGGAGAGGGGGAGGAAAGGAGAAGGGATGGCAGGGGAAGAGGGCGGGAGAGAGATAGAGAGGAGAGAAAAAAGTGGGGTAGAGAAGGGGTGGGGGAGAAATGGAGAGGGAGGAGAAGAGATGAGAGGTTTGGTTAAAGCAGAGGAGAGAAAGAGAAAGAGGGGAGGATAAAGAGATTTGTAAACAGCATCATAATCCATAGTTTTAATTATTTTAATGGTCACTAATTGTCATAAAATGTGTTTTTGCTTATTCCCTCACCTACTGTTTATAGTACTTAGAAATGCTTTGGGCAAGAAACAACTATTTTGGTTCCCTTTGAATTCAGAGAGAAAGCGAGAGAGAGAGAGAGGAATAGTGCAGTTTTAGAATGCATCAGTGTTCTAGTTGTGAGCTTTGTTTGGTGGAGGTGGTGGTGGATGTGGTGGTGGTGGTGGATGTGGTGGTGGTGGATGTGGTGGTGGTGGATGTGGAGATGGTGGTGGAGGTGGAGATGGTGGTGGAGGTGGTGATGGTGGAGGGGGTGAAGGAGGTGGAGGTGGTGGAAGTGATGGAGGTAGTGAAGGTGATGGTTGGAGGTGGTGAAGGTGGTGTCACGAATCCCGTTTCCTGAGTCTGGTTTTTGCCTGTGTTCTGTTCTGGAGTGTTTTTCCGGTGTCCTGGAACGCACCCTGTCTGGTTGCCGGGCGTTTTAGCTAGTTGGGAGATCTCAGATTACCCGCACCTGTATCCCATCAGCTATCTGTGCACCTGGTCCTGATCATCATCTCTCCTCTTCATAAGCCCGGACCTGACATCCATTCCCTGCCGGATCGTTAGCCATAAACAGTATGTTGTGCCAGCGTATCAGCCTCCAGCTTGATAGTATTTGTTTTGTTGTTTTGTACGTCTTGCTTGCCTTAAACTTAACCCCGTTTGTTCTGTCTTCAGTTATTCACCCGGATCACTTACCCCATTCCTGCCTGGTCGTCGGAGGCTTCCGCTACTCCTTTGGACCCACCTATTCACTCCCATCAACTCACCCCCGCTGCCCGTTACGCTACCTGGATATTTCTACACCTTCATATTCACTTGTAAATAAATACTCACCTTCTTCCTACTCTCCTTGTCCTGGTCTGCTTCTGGGTTCGATTTTGAAAGAACGTGACAGGTGGAGGCAGGCTTGTTCCTGTTCTTTGAAGCCATGTAACAATGCCTCCCTCTGGCAACATCAATTACTACCTGCTAGATGAGATATGTACTGGCTGATCAAAACTGACTCACGGAACTCTTGCCCTGTACCAAGGGATGGGGCTCTGTCCCATGGGGTGCTTCATAGTCCTTAAAACCTAGTAGTCCCATTCTTCTGTACATGTACAGTACCAGTCAAAAGTTTGGACACACCTACTCATTCAAGGGTTTTTCTTTATTTTTACTATTTTCTACATTGCAGAATAATAGTGAAGAAATCAAAACTATGAAATAACACACATGGAATCATGTAGTAAGCAAAACAGTGGTAAACAAATGAAAATATATTTTATATTTGAGATTCTTCAAAGTAGCCACCCTTTGCCTTGATGACAGCTTTGCACACTCTTGGCGTTCTCTCAACCAGCTTCATGAGGAATGCTTTTCCAACAGTCTTGAAGGAGTTTCCACATATGCAAGGCACTTTTTGGCTGCTTTTCCTTCACTCTGCAGTCCAACTCATCCCAAACAATCTCAATTTGGTTGAGGTCAGGTGATTGTGGAGGCCAGGTCATCTGATGCAGCACTCCATCACTCTCCTTCTTGGTCAAATAGCCCTTACTAGCCTGGAGGTGTGTTGGGTCATTGCCTTGTTAAAAAACAAATGATAGTCCCAGTAAGCACAGACCAGATAGTACAGTGCCTAGCGAAAGTATGTTTTGTTGTTTTATAACCTGGAATTAAAATAGATTTTAAGGGGGTTTATATCGTTTGATTTACACATGCATACCGCTTTGAAGATGCTAAATATTTTTTTATTGTGAAACAAAAAAGAAATAATACAAAAAAACAGAACACTTGAGCGTGCATAACTATTCACCCTCGCCCAATGTAAATACTTTTTTAGAGACACCTTTTGCAGCAATTACAGCTGCAAGTCTCTTGGGATATGTCTCTATAAGCTTGGCACATCTAGCCACTGGGATTTTTGCCCATTCTTCAAGACAAAGCTGCTCCAGCTCCTTCAAGTTGGATGGGTTCCTGCTGGTATACAGAAATCATTAAGTCATACCATAGATTCTCAATTGGATTGAGGTCTGGGCTTTGACTAGGCCATTCGAAGACATTTAAATGTTTCCCCTTATACCACTCAAGTGTTGCTTTAGCAGGATGCTTAGGGTCATTTTCCTGCTGGAAGGTGAACCTCCGTCCCAGTCTCAAATATCTGGAAGACTCAAACAGGTTTCCCTCAAGAATATCCCTTTATTTAGCGCCAATATTTATTCCTTCAATTCTGACCAGTTTCCCAGTCCCTGCCTATGAAAAACATCCCCACAGCATGATGCTGCCGCCACCATGCTTCACTGTGGGGATGGTGGTCTCGGGGTGATGAGAGGTGTTGGGTTTGTGCCAGACATAGCGTTTTCCTTGATGGCTAAAAAGCTACATTTTAGTCTTATCTGACCAGAGTACCTTCTTCCATATGTTTGGGGTACACCAGACGTGTTTGCTTATTTAAGCAATGTTTTTTTTTCTGGCCACTCTTCTGTAAAGCCCAGCTCTGTGGAGTGTACAGCTTAAAGTGGTCCTATGGACAGATACTCCAATCTCCGCTGTGGAGCATTGCAGCTCCTTCAAGGTTATTTTTGGTCTATTTCTTGCCTCTCTGATTAATGCCCTCCTTGCCTGGTCTGTGAGTTTTGATGGGAGGCCCTCTCTTGGCAGGTTTGTTGTGGTGCCATATTCTTTCCATTTTTTATAATGGATTTAATGGTGCTCCGTGGGATGTTCAAAGATTCAGATATTTTTTTATATCCCAACCCTGATCTGTACTTCTCCACAACTGTCCCTGACCTGTTTGGAGAGTTCCTTGGTCTTCATGGTGCCGCTTGCTTGGTGGTGCCCCTTGCTTAGTGGTGTTGCAGACTGTGGGGCCTTTCAGAACATGTATATATATATACTGAGATCATGTGACAGATCATGTGACACTTAGATTGCACACAGGTGGACATTATTTAATTAATTATGTGACTTCTGAAGGTAATTGGTTGCACCAGATCTCATTGAGAGGCTTCATAGCAAAGGTGGTGAATAAATATGCACGCACCTCTTTTCCCCTTTTTATTTTTTTGATTTTTTTGAAACAAGTCATTTTTTTCTTTTCACTTCACCAATTTTGACTATTTTGTGTATGTCCAGTACATGAAATCCAAATACAAATCATTTTAAATTACAGGCTGTAATGCAACAAAATAGGAAAAATGCCAAGGGGGTGAATACTTTGCAAGGCACTGTATGGCGTATTGCTGCAGAATGCTGTAGTAGCCATGCTGGTTAAGTGTGCCTTGAATTCTAAATAAATCACAGACAGTGTCACCAGCAAAGCACCCCCACACGATCACACCTCTTCCTCCGTGCTTCACGGTGGGAGCCACACATGCGGAGATCATCCGTTCACCTACTCTGCGTCTCACACAAAGACACGACGGTTGGAACCAACAATCTCAAATTTGGACTCATCAGACCAAAGGACATATTTCCACCAGTCTAATGTCCATTGCTTGTGTTTCTTGGCCCAAGAAAGTCTCTTCTTCTTATTGGTGATCTTTAGTGTTTTCTTTGCAGCAATTTGACCATGAAGGCCTGATTCACGTAGTCTCCTCTGAACAGTTGATGTTGAGATGTGTCTGTAACTTGAACTCTGTGAAACATTTATTTGGGCTGCAATCTGAGGTGCAGTTAACCCTAATGAACTTGTGTTCTGCAGCAGAGGCAATTCTGGGTCTTCCTTTCCTGTGGGGGTCCTCATGAGAGCGAGTTTCATCATAGCACTTGATGGTTTTTGCGACTGCACTGAAATGTTCCGGATTGACTGACCTTCATGTCTCTTTGCTTATTTGAGTTGTTCTTGCCATAATATGGACTTGGTATTTGACCAAATAGGGCTATCTTCTGTATACCAACCCTACCTTGTCACAATAGAACTAATTGGCTCGAACGCATTAAGATGGAAATAAATTACACAAATTAACTTTTAACAAGGCACACCTGTTAATTAAAATGCATTCCAGGTGACTACCTCATGAAGCTGGTTGAGAGAATGCCAAGAGTGTGCAAAGCTGTCATCAAGGCAAATGGTGGCTACTCTGAAGAATGTCAAATATAAAATAGATTTTGATTGGTTTAACACATTTTTGGTTAGTACATGATTCTATATGTGTTATTTCATAGTTTTGATGTCTTCACTACTTTTCTACACTACTTTTCCTAACTGTCCAATAGAGGCTTGGTTGGGGAGGACAGGGAATGGTGAGATGGGCTTCCATACCCTGGGTGTTATGAGGCCAGCACTCCCTCTTCCAGACACAGTTCATTCTACTTGGGTGAATACAGTTTTGTTAAATTCCACTTTGGAAGGAAGTCAAAAAAGAGAGAGAAATAAAAGGAGAAACGTGAAGGAAGTGTAGAAACTAGGTCATAGCTGTGAGGAACGAGGCAAAGTGGTGTGGGGAGTGTTTTGCTGTTGTGTGTGTGTGTGTGTGTGTGTGTGTGTGTGTGTGTGTGTGTGTGTGTGTGTGTGTGTGTGTGTGTGTGTGTGTGTGTGTGTGTTAGGGGACTGAGAAGACATAACAGGGGGTAGTAGTTAGAACAGTCCTCCCTCTCTGGATCCCTGGGTCTTCAAGTTGGTGTGTGAGCTTTGTTACAAGCACCCTGGGTTGTCAACACACACACACACACACACACACACACACACACACACACACACACACACTTTGAATAACGCAGAGTCACAGTGAGTTTGACCGACCAAGCACCTCTGCCATCCCCATCTCCTTTAATGAGAAGTTATTTATGTGTGCACTCTCGCCCCTTTAATTGTATTATTTATGTGTACAGGGGAGTGTTCTCTCTCCTTGGGTAGACTGATTGGGTCGGGAGGGGAGAGCTGAGAGCTGAGCCAAGAGTCACTCTGCTCTGCTGCAGTGAGTCATGACATGTGTCTAGAGATGGAGGCAGTATAGAGAGGCTGTGTCACACCTGTCTGTCTCAAAGCACTGAGTACAGCCTTGTTTAACTAACTGGAGACCACTTAAAATACTGAGTGTTGGAGAGGGTTGAAGCTACTGACTGACACACCTTGCACACACACACGCAAGCACACACCTGGCTGGTCATCTATGAACGTTTGAAAATCTTGAAGAGCGATCTGGCCTTAATGGCCATGTACTCTTATGATCTCCAGAGGAGGACTGGCCACCCCTCAGAGCCTAGTTCCTCTCTATGTTTCTTCCTAGGTTCCTGCCTTTCTAGGGAGTTTTTCCTTGCTACCGTGCTTCTACATCTGCAATGCTTGCTGTTTGGGGTTTTAGGCTGGGTTTCTGTATAAGCACTTTGTGACATCGGCTGACGTAAAAAGGGCTTTATAAATACATTTGATTTGATTTTGACACAAGCACGCACGCACACACACATACACACACAGCTGTATACTGTGTATAATGTAGGCTCTTCAGTCTGTGCTGGCCATAACCACTTCTATTGAACAGGAAAAGTCTGTATTTACCATTTTTAGTTTAGCGCTTCAGTGGTGATCTGTGATGGAAGTTAAAGCACAGTCATCTCCCAGGACAAGCACTCAGTCTGTAAACTGCTTGTTGGCTTTCCTTTCAAATGTCATGTCTTTATTCCCTGACCTTTCCCTGCCTCTCCCGGCGTGATGGAGCGATTCATGTCTTATCTCATAGCACCAATTGAGGACGCTAGACGTGGGAAGGACAGGTGTGACAGACGCTTTGATTCTGTATAGCCGCTTACCAGCGGAAGCATTTGAAAGCTTGCATTCTGAGTCGCCACCCCTTCCTTTTGAGGGGTGTTATGGCTGTTTCTGTGGATTAGTGACCGATTAGTGACATCACAATAGGAGTCAGGGTGATCAGAGTACTCCTGTGGTTTTTCGATGCAGCACGGTGTGGACTGTGTGTCATGATGCATCACCAAAGGATGCAGTCTGACATGGCAGAGGTTTCTCATGATTTTCTGTGAAGTGTCCATTGCCATGACAATGACAGTAACACCGATCTTACAACCCCCTTTATGCACTATAGATGAGATTGATGATTCTATCTCAACATCAATAACCCCCCATCTTTCTCTCTCTCCCTAGATGCTGAGGGTGGAGAGACGTCCCCACCCATGGGAGCCGGAGTGGATAGTAACAGCTGGCACTTCCGTTACGGTGCAGGCGGCCCCGGTGGGCCCCCCCAGCACCTGAAGCCTGGCGAGGTCCCCCCCGAAGCCTTCATCATCCCCGGATCCCCCGCAATCATCTCAATCCGCCAGCAGGGAGGAGAGGACGACAAGAGCGACTTCATCACTTTCGGAAAGAAGGAGGAGGCCAAGAAGAAGAAAAAGAAGAAGAAGGAGAAGAAGGATAAGAAGGATAAGGGGAAGGATGATGACGAGTAGCGGTGGAGGAGGAAGAGGAAGAGAAGGAAAGGGAGCTGTTAAAACAGAGGTACCAACCAAAGTCCAACTGGTAACAAAAATAAAAGTATTTGAGACAACAGGTGAAAAGAGAGATCCCCAGTTCAACTTCATTATCTCTGGCTCAGTAACACAGACAGGCAGACAAAGTCACACTGCCGTCCTCCGCTCGATACCCACCCCTGGAACAAAGATAATAGCCCAGGTCTTTCTAACTCTCTCTGGTAATAATTTGGCCTTACCAAGATTACTGTAGTTTAACGTCTCCTTCAAATCCCTGTCTTGGGTAATTGCTTAATAATCATGCCTTGATGAGAAAAAATGTATTGATACATTTTCCTCCATGCCCCCTGGTGCCTGCCTATACACCCTGAGCCAAATAATACCCTCCCACTCCTCTCAGCAAGGGGACAAGAGCTACTGTCTCCCCTTGCCCTCTGCTATTCACCTTCTCTACCACGGATACGTTGGCACCTCGGTCTTACCCTTTCCCACCATGTTGTATAATCTCTTTTCTTTGAGACGAAAAGAAAATCTGAGGATGAGAAGAAAACAGCTCTGTGCCAGCCTCGGAAAAAGAACAAAAAAAGCAAATGTCAAGAAGAAGAAAAGAAAGTAAATGGAAGAGGACACAGACAGAGCTAAATGTTTAGAGCTGGACACTCACACTTGTAAATAGCACAGGAGAGAGTCGCTAAAGCTGAGGCTAAATGCTAACATGACACTGCTGCTGCAGCTTCCTATCGCGTTCTCTATCTGTCAGTGTTCCCTGAGACGGCAAGTAAAACATGGCTGTCAATGATACACACAGACACGTTGACACACACACGCTCACAAACATGGACACTGAGAACACCTGAGACCTGGAGAGAGGTACAAAATCTAGGAGCTGCCAACAAACAACAGCGAACAAATAACAATATGTTTAATACAGAACGCAAGCTTTTCCCCCAGCAGCACAGTCTCCTCAGCAGGACACACATGTACTGTAGATCTAGCCTCTCAGGATCGACACAGCCGCATCCCCTGCAATTACTCCTGGTTGGTCTGCTCAATACTCTATTTTGGGACAATGAGGTCTCTCTCTCTCAAAGCAGCCAACAGCTCAATGAGATCCCTCTCTCTCAAAGCAGCCAACAGCTCAAGGTGATCCTCTGTCAAAGCAGCCAACAGCTCAATGAAATCCCTCTCTCTCAAAGCAGCTAACAGCTCAATGAGATCCCTCTCAAAGCAGCCAACAGCTCAATGAGATCCCTCTCTCTCAAAGCAGCCAACAGCTCAATGAGATCCCTCTCTCTCAAAGCAGCCAACAGCTCAATGCGAAGAGAGAAAAAGAGGGAATGAGAGAAAGGAGGAACACTCTTCAGATTATCTTGAGAACGGAAGAGAGGAGTCCAGCTGAGTTGGCCTGTGATCCAGCTTGTTGAGCAGGGCTCAGTTGGAAACTTGTATAATAGCAGGACTGTCTCTAGCTAAAGATGATCTCTCCCCTGCCACTCAGCAAAAGCCTGATGCTTTCTGCTCTGAATGTTTGGTAGCAACCATCCTTTACCTGATACCCAACCTGATCTCCATCCTCCCCACTCCCCTGACCTTTCCACCCTCAACCCCACCCTTATCCCAACCACAGACTGCTTCTTCACGTGATGATGATGATGATGACATTTGTGAATTTTTTCTCTTTTTATTTGTTCTTGGAGAAGAGCCACGATTTCCTGCTCTGTTTTGTTAGCTTTAACTGATCTGCAGTGCTTCTTCTTGTCCCCCCCCCCCCCCCCTGCCCTTCATCTCTCTCTTTTTCTGGCCATAGACTCCCCCTCTAACCCCCTGTTCATTCAGGGTGAACTGGGAAGGCCTATTCTGAACCTTGTGGTGTGCTGGGGTCAGTAATATGTGTGAGGCCTGTAGAACCCAGTCGGTGCCGGTGGTCCAGTATTCTGTTAGCCAATGTCAGATCCCTCTAAGTGCAAAACGGTTGACTGCTTTTAACTTGTGAATACTACGCTGTTCATTCCTGTTTGTGGTCACTGGCGAGAGGGGATGAGGTGGGATGGGGACAGGGATGGAGGTCTGGGACATGGTGCTGAGGGCTATCCCTGTCCTTCTTGTTCCTGGGTAAACATATATGAAAACAGTAGGTCACCCATTGGCTTTTATGTACACGATAAATGTAGATTTAGACTTGCTTTTCATACATGAACTTTGCATTAATAAATGCGATGTGTAACCTAATTATTACATTATTAATGACTAAATACGAGCATCTAAGGATTCCTACCCCACAGCTCTATCCCACCAATCCTCTCTCAGGAGGTTTTGTGAGGGGGCGGAGACATGCTTCAGCCCTGCTTCTATTGGTTCCCCCTTGCCTGTAAGTTGTTGCCACACCCCCCCAAGTTCTGCAGCTCAGTATGACTTCACTCCACTAAAGTGGCTGCTGCATGTAAGTCTCAAAGGAAACATAGTATATAGAGAAATATATATATATAGAAATAGATGGCTATGATTTTATTATTTTCTATTATCATTTTACTTCATGACTCGCAAAGGAGATATTTGTGTGTACCTTGTGCATATGACATCCTACGCACTCCACTGTGGTGTTATACGTGAACTAAACCTCATAGATATTTGTAAATGCTATAGTGTGATGGCCTTGAATGCAACTCTGTTCATTTTGTTTTACCAAAATATCATTTTCGTTTTTGAGAACAAGCAAAGAAAAGGAAATAAAAAATAAAAAAATGATAATAATATGTTTTGTGTCCGGCTTTGACATGATGCTCTACCTAACACTAATATTGTAATTGAAATATGTATGATCCTGTGTTGAGCTATATTTTCCCTTCCACCCCCTTTCAACAGATAAAAAAATAAAAAAATGACAGAAAAAAAAGTCCAATGTAAAAATGGTATATGTAGTGTATGCTTGTGTTTAGTGAGCGTTCACGCTGTCATTCATTATTTAGAGTACGGTGGTGACCAATGGTGGTGCTGTCCTGGCCTACTGGGCAGTACTGATCTGTTGTAAAACCTTTTTTTGTACACCTGCTCATCTACTATGACTGTAAAATTGTGAAATTGCATTTCTTTCCGTTTTTTTAATTTGCCCTAAATGGATACAGTGGTAATGTGTTTTGTTTATAAATCACTAAATAAAGTTTTCTTTCATAAAAATGAGACTGACGTTGTCGCCTTACAGCTTGTTTGGAAACAGGCATTCATCCATGCACAGCACATCAGTATATTTGCCTCACAGTGGGACATTGTTGCTAGGGAGAGTGAGAGTGAGAGAGTGAGAGAGTGAGAGAGTGAGAGAGTGAGAGAGAGAGAGAGAGAGAGAGAGAGAGAGCACAGTGGATACAGTGAAGCCTCATAATGCATTAGGAGATCACAACGACGGTCCACCAAGAAGACAGCAATGGTTGGTAAATGGTATGTAGAGTACAGCGGACAAGTATAAGTGAAATCACAAGCATAACATTGGAACAATACTGCTTAGTAATACCATACTGATATACATCTTTATCAAGTCGCTAGATGAGCCCTGCGTATGTATTATAATGATCCAGTAACTTGTAAATGAATCTCCACCCAGCACTGTCAGAAGAGGACTGGCCACCCCTCAGAGCCTGGTTCCTCTCTAGGTTTCTTCCTAGGTTCCTGCCTTTTCTAGGGAGTTTTTCCTAGCTACCGTGCTTCTACATCTGCATTGCTTGCTCTTTGGTGTTTTAGGCTGGGTTTCTGTATAAGCACTTGGTGACATCTGCTGACTTAAAAAGGGCTTTATAAATACGTTTGATTTGATGTACAAATGATGGTGTCTGACTGCATATTCTCATGAACTCTACTGATCTCCAAAGGGCTCATTTAGAATTCTAGGAATATTCCAATCAGACTATTAACCATTGACTGTGTTCTCTGGATTCCACGGTGCTCATTATGGGGTTTAGATTCTGGGGTAACTAAGTGTTTCTCCAGCACATTGCTACTGTAGCTCAGTGATTAATGGCTGTTTATCAAGCACAAAGCTTTGAAAGATCAGGGAGCTCTTGTCTCTTTTCAATTGTCTATTCTCTGCTGCCTGTCATCTGGGTCTTTGAGCTGCAGACGATGTTTGCTGCTTATCATCTTTCACCCTCCTCTCTCATTTTCTCTCTATCGCTCTCTTTCTCTGTCTCTTGTCCTCTCTTTCATCCTGCATCTTGGAGAGGGTAGGGAGACAGCGGTGAAGAGAGTTCAAGGGTTAATGTCTGCCAAAACAACCCTCTCTCTCCCTCGCCCCCTGTGGGAGCCAGACAAGGAAGTTTCTATGGTTACCACCAGTAGGGGACAGTCTCCATGGCAACAGCCTCCTGATTTAAAAAAAAATATTTAACCTTTATTTAACTCGGCAAGTCAGTTAAGAACAAATTCTTATTTACAATGACGGCCTACCCCGGCCAAACCTGGACGAATCTGGGCCAATTGTGCGGCGCCCTATGGGACTCCCAATCCCAGCCGGATGTGATGAAGCCTGGATTAGAAAAATGTACTGCAGTAACGCCTCTTGCACTGAGATGCAGTGTCTTAGAGCACTGCAACACTCGGGAGCCTGATAAACTCCTTGTGCAGAGCTGGAGGGTGGAAACAGTTCTGAACCAGGAAGGCAGGATGGGTGGGGTCCCTTATGTCTGACAGAGACAACTTCAAAGGTTCAAAGGACTGTCAGAGTTCTAACACACACATACACACACACACCTTTCTTTGTCCTGGTGTCATCGTCAATGAGTCCTCCACCGATCAAAGCTATAGTACACTGTCAGGAAAAACTGCAGTTTGAATCACCACTACAACATATGTTCCAGACACACCGCCAAAGAAACATACACTCACAGACATCCTGGTCTGCATGCGTGGGAACAACATCTTAGCTCTCCCCAGAGCATTCACAAGGGGGTCCTGGCCGTTCCTAATTTCTGCATTTTGTCTCATTTCAACTTCCTCAGTAAAATAAACAAACATACAAGCGAAGGGGAAAAAAGCATAGCCAGCAGCATTTGGTCTGTAGAGTATTGCGTCGCTCCAGTTAATGAATATAGATATGCATTGTGGCAGAATGAACAGACCTCCAGCACTACTAGCAATAGGCTGCTGCACTAACAGGGGTCTCTGGTCTCTCTTCTACCAACCATGATCCACTCATATGCAATCCACACAGATAAATAGGAGCCCATTTAGTCCCACACAACAACAATGAATAGTAGGACTGTTTTTTAGAGAATGAATAATAAAAGGCCCTGAATGACTCCAACCCTTTAGCAAACTGCAAAAGAAAAAGAAGAACGAAATGAACCCTGAAAATGGAGAGAGGGATGAAGGAGATGAAGGAGTGCGGCCTAACCTGAAGTCAAGAGGACTGCTGACCTGAAGTCAAGAGGACTGCTGACCTGAAGTCAAGAGGACTGCTGACCTGAAGTCAAGAGGACTGCTGACCTGAAGTCAAGAGGACAGCTGACCTGAAGTCAAGAGGACAGCTGACCTGAAGTAAAGAGGACTGCTGACCTGAAGTCAAGAGGACTGCTGACCTGAAGTCAAGAGGACAGCTGACCTGAAGTCAAGAGGACAGCTGACCTGAAGTCAAGAGGACTGCTGACCTGAAGTCAAGAGGACTGCTGACCTGAAGTCAAGAGGACTGCTGACCTGAAGCGCTGGAGGACTGAAGTGCAAAAAGCAGGTAGAGTAAGGTTCTGTGAAATGTATATATCAATGGCTGAAACATTTCACTATCGTGTCTGTCTCACTAATTCTCCCACAGCATTCAAACTAATAATAATATGGTTGCTTTTAGTTGATGTTAAGAGAGTATTTGGCCATTGGGGTGTGAATGTATATTGTAGGGGGTTTGAGTATTTGGGGTTTGAGGGATTGGGATATAATGTTTCAAGGGGTAAGGGTTTGGGGGTGTCTGTGGTGGGGGTTGTCATGTTGGGGTCAGCCAGCTCTCCAGCCGCAGTGACTCAGAAAGAACAACATCCTGCTGAGAGAAGCAAACAGCGCGGGTCGGAGACACGATCACAGCCACGCAGACGGGGAGATTAATCTCTGTAATAAATTCACTCGACAGCAACAGGAGCACCAAACCTTGCTGAGAGCAATACAGAGTGTCTAGAGAGTCTGAGAGAGAGATAATGAAAGATGTGAAGACAGGAAGAGGAGACAGGCAGACAATTAAGTGACTGACATAAACTCACATTTGATCTGGGAGACGGAGAGGGAGTGGGCAAGGACAGAGTCAGTGTGTGACTGACGGACACTCCAGTATCAGAAGGTGACTTAGAGACAACACTTAAACACAATCTGAAGAGAGTGAGCGTGTTTGAGCAGTTCTGATGAAGGATACAATGCACACTATAGATTTTATAAAGACACAGATTTTTCTATGAAGTGTTGCAACCTGGACTCAGGGGTAGACATAACACAGTAAATGAAAATCCGGGACCCTCCAATTAGAATGATATGTTACGTTTCATATGGTAGTTATTAATTTGTGGATGTCCATCATCCATTTTGTGTGATATTTTCCGAATTACATTTTGTTTTTAGTAACGATAGCTCGGTGGCTAATGCTAGCTAGATGGCTAATGTTAACAAGGCTAGGGTTTAGTGTTAGGGGTTAAGGGTTAAGGTTAAGGTTAGTGTTAAGGTTAAGGGTATGATTAGGGTTAGGGTTAGCTAACATTCTAAGTAGTTGCAAAGTAGCTAAAAAAGTAGTAAGTAGTTGCAAAGTTGCTAATTAGCTAAAGTTGTCCATGATGAAATTCGACCAGGAAACCTTTTGGTTGCTAGATGTTAGCGTTATACACTTACCCATCCATCACAATCAATTACCCTACTTTAGTTTTTGGCCCTTAAGTAACCTTCTGTCTTATGTAACCATACTAAACGAAACATATCATACTCATTTGTGTGTCCCGGATATACATTTACTATGGTAAACCTAGTCTATGAGACCAGGCTAAGTGTTGTGTATGTCATTTGCACTTACAGAAGGAGTTTCAGTATGATGAATGTCAACCTTTGCAGTATTTCCCTATTCTATTATAGCAGAGCTGGGTAGTGTTGCTGGCTCACAGACCTGGCAACCACACCTGTCTCACAGGATGTGCCAGACAAACACCATCTCCCCATGTTGCCCACTCTGCACAAAGCAGGCTGCAGCAGCATAGCACTGTCCGGCTCTGATGACCAACCAACCTTCACGGTCACGTTCACAGCCATACCACACCTCACAACCACACCACAGAGGTTACCTGTTCCTTCTGCTTGGGTGGACACCGTTTTGTTAAACTCCACTTTGGAAAGAAGTCAAAACAGTGAGAGAAATAAAAGGAGGAATATGTGAAGGAAGTCATAGCTGTGAGGAATGAGGCAAAGTGGTGTGTGTGTGTGTGTGTGTGTGTGTGTGTGTGTGTGTGTGTGTGTGTGTGTGTGTGTGTGTGTGTGTGTGTGTGTGTGTGTGTGTGTGTGTCCTCTGTCCCGCTGCAGGCTATGTGTCAGGGGCATGGCTGTAGCTGGACGGTCATGAAAGCCAGGGCACAGTGAACGGGGCACAGGGGAGGTCTGAGCTGATTAGACCAAAGAAAATGGCTACTGATGCTATCTTGGCCGCAGTGGCCAGAGAGACTGGTCTAATGAGGAGCCCAGAGACCGCAGGGGTGAAGAGTTAACCACGTTTAATCTGAGTCTCCGTTCTATGTTCTCGGTTCTCTTTTCTCTCTCTCGCTCATATGCATAACAGTCTACTCTATAGAAAACACTAAATGCATTCTCAGTGTTTCTTCATGGACATAAATCATGTGGTTATAGATTTCAATCTGCCTCCTACCAACGAGCGCTTCCTTGCCTTGTACTGAGGGAAATGACCAGACTACACGCCCTGGTTTTGAGGTGCATTGACCTTGCAGAACGTGGCAGCGTAGATTTGAGTGTTGTTAAGTAATATCAAAGACGTTTAGCGCGCTGATCCCTCGTCAGTATTCTGGAATCATTATCATGTCAAACAGGCGCCGGCATGCACATACAATTTGTACGAACGCCAATATTTCAGAGAAGAAGAAGACACTCGCTCCTATCTCCCGGAATGAATACTTTATCATCACACACAAACAAACAATTTACAGGTTGATAACACATCTGAAATAATGTATGCAATTTAAATATGCTTTAGACCAACAACGTGACATGTTGCAGAGCTGTTGTAAAGCACAAGTGGTGTGAAGACATTGTTAATAGCTTTCGCTCGCATTGAGTCTTGCTGAGTTGCTTGGGCTGGCGCGCTCTGAGTGAAAGTCGCTCTCTGCTGGAGAAACACAACACACACAGACAAAGCTGTTACAGTCAAGCAAGGGGACCAGCGTTGTTAAACATGCTTTCGTTTACATTCAAGCAAGGGGACCAGCGTTGTTAAACATGCTTTCGTTTACAGCCGATGACAGGCAGTGCATTTTCAACACAGTATCATCATCCTTGCCCCAAAATGCATGTTCACACGAGAATATAGTCTGATGGAGCCATATGTAAGTTAAGCAAGCCAGCGCATACCCAGGCCAGTCTACCCCCGCGACCAATACAATTTGATTTGATTGGAAAAATAAGCATATGAAAGCTAAACGTGCAGTTACGGTTACATTCCGTGATTTCCAAGCAAACAGCAATATGTAAGCAATGATATTTAACGAGCTTTTTATCATTGCAGATTGTTTCCCACGACCACGGGATCAGTTTCAGGGAGGATGAAGGTCTTCATGGATCCCACAGAGAAAAGGTAAGGTGCTATGGATTCATCGCTACATGTAGAACGTTTGATGGAGGATTGACAGGTGATGGCTATGCTTCAGTGTATGTCCAGCCCGTTGGAATGTTGAATAACAGGGTTGCAATCATGAAGCTTTGTGTGTCTGAAACGTAGCCTTACAGAAAGTAAATATTAGCCTACATCTCTTTTGAAGAATACTGCCTCGGCCTCGCAAACCCGAAAACGTAGGCTAACTATGTTGTTTAATATCACTGGAAGAAATACCTTGCATTTAAGTACAAAGGCTAATCAGTCGATTTGGCCGGTGACTATTTCATCGCTGTGTGCAGTTCTAAAATGACTCTCTGTATGCCGCTGTGTAGCACCAGGCACGAGCTGCTTCGAATGAATTGCGCACGCGCTGCTCTTTCCCTCCCTCCCGAGCTCTCTATCCCTTCAGTATACTAACAGTAGGCCCATAGAATGGGATCCCAGCACTTGTTAACGACATGTGTATTAACACATGGGTATGGGTATCTTTATAGCAGCCCAACTAAATTGAGATGAGGGTTGACAGGTTTGGGACTTTCGGTTCGTTTTGTTGATATGCATGCTCTTAGAATGGTGTGATTCCATTTTATCTATTTTTTTCTAAACAACCATATCTGTCGCCTCAAAAAGTAAAGGAGCCTTAACTGTAAGAGTAGCAGCATGGTAAGTTGGTTTTTAGTTTCCAACTCGTAACACTATTTGTATAGAGAGACTCGAGAGACGAGAAGTTTGAGAGTGTACGTCCACCGCGGTCCCTAGTGGTCGCTGTCCATGGCGCTGAAACATACTGGCTGTGACCTACGGCTATTGATTGCTCTATACGTTTACAATGGCTTCGTTTCCTCAACATAGAAGCCTACAGGATATACAATGAGTAAGTATACGTAAATATTTCCTATATCAAACATATTTAACAGTGCAATGTAATTAAGTATGCGTCATTTCTGAAGGTTGCTCTAAGTGTCGCTGTTCACCAGCTGAGGTTGAATATACTGTATACACCTCTCCTCCCACTGCTGTCGTATTTACAGCTCAGGGTTTGCCACTAATGCAGAACACCGTGGAAATGGTCAGATTGCGCATTCTCTTGGTTTATATTTTGTTGTAATTTTCTATCAAACCATATCTCAGCCAGTGGAATCGTTATACTTCGATCGATCTGAATATAAGGGGATCTCTTCACCGCATTCTAACGATGGGGCACAAAGGAATCTCGGTGACAGGCCTGGTCTGCGGCTTTATTTTCTTTCTTCTACCGCTGCACTTCGCCAATGGAGACGTAAGCTATTCTTTTCCGGAGGAGATGAAACGCGGATCTGTTATTGGAAATATAGCCAAGGATCTCGGGCTGGAGGCGAGCAGACTTTCCGCTCGTAAGGCCCGTATTGATACCGAAGGGAACCACGAACGGTATTGTGACATTAATCTAAGTACGGGAGATTTGACTATAGCTGAAAGGATTGACAGAGATGGGCTTTGTGGCAAGAAGGCTTCGTGTGTTTTAAACCAGGAACTTGTATTGGAGAATCCTTTGGAGCTGCACCGCATTACTCTTCATGTTCAAGATATTAATGACAATTCCCCGCAATTTAAGGAAGAGGTGATTAAAATTGAAATAGCAGAATTGTCCGTAAAAGGAGCTCGCTTTTTATTAGATGAGCCTCGTGATGCGGATATAGGACAGAACACGGTTCAAAGCTATAAACTTGAAAGGAATGACCATTTCATTTTGAATGTTAATACAAAAAGTGGCGGACGGAAAAATGCCGAATTAGTCTTAGACAAAGAGCTAGACCGTGAACAACAGCAGGAATTTAAATTATTACTCACAGCTGTAGATGGGGGCACTCCGCAGAGATCAGGTACTGTAGTCATACACGTCACTGTACTGGATGCTAACGATAACGCCCCAGTGTTTAGCCAGGCCGTCTATAAAGCCAGTCTGCCTGAAAACTCTCCTTTAGATACTCTTGTAATTACAGTGAGCGCCAGTGATATAGACGAGGGACCCAATGGCGAAGTTCTGTATGATTTTGACCATGTTTCAGATGAAAATAACATTGTATTTTCTCTTGATCATAAAACGGGAGAACTAAGAGTTATTGGGTCTCTGGATTATGAAGATGAGTCATTATATGAAATGCAGATCAGCGCAAAGGACGGTTTAGGATTAGCATCTTCCTCTACCTTGATAATAGAAATCACAGATATTAATGACAACGTCCCTGTGATATATCTACAATCTCTGACTAGCCCCATACCTGAGAACGCGTCACCTGGTACAGAGGTGGGCATCATTAACGTGCATGATAGAGACTCTGAGAATAACCGACAGGTCCGCTGCTCCATTCAGCAAAACGTTCCTTTTAAGCTGGTGCCATCAATCAAAAACTACTATTCTCTGGTGACCACGGGCGAACTGGACCGGGAACTAGTGTCTGATTACAACATTACAATCACTGCCACCGACGAGGGCTCTCCACCTCTGTCCTCCTCTAAAAGTGTTCAGTTATCTGTAGCTGACGTCAACGACAACCCACCTGTGTTTGAGGAACAGTCCTATAAAGCCCACGTGACTGAAAATAACAAACCCGGTTCCTCCGTGTGTTCCGTTACTGCACGGGACCCAGACTGGAGACAGAACGGAACAGTGATTTATTCTCTCTTACCTGGTGAGGTGAACGGTGTCCAAGTGTCCTCGTTTTTATCCGTTAATGGAGACACGGGGGTGATCCACGCTGTGAGCTCGTTTGATTATGAGCAGTTCAGGAGTTTTAAGGTCCTCGTGGTGGCCAGAGACAACGGTTCTCCTCCGCTCAGCAGCAACGTCACGGTCAGTGTGTTCATAACGGATGTGAATGACAACTCTCCTCAGATACTATACCCCGCCCCGGAGCGGAACTCCTTCATGACCGAGCTGGTCCCCAAAGCTGCGCACGGAGGCTCTCTGGTTTCCAAGGTGATAGCGGTGGACGCGGACTCCGGGCAGAACGCCTGGCTGTCCTATCATGTGGTCAAATCCACAGATCCGGGACTTTTCGCTATTGGTCTCCACAGTGGAGAGATCCGGACACAGCGGGACATTTCTGAATCTGACAGCATGAAACAGAACCTCATTGTGTCAGTGAAAGATAACGGACAGCCCTCTCTCTCTGCCACCTGTACAATGTATTTAGTGATTTCTGATAACTTGGCTGAAATGCCGGAACTGAAAGATGTCTCTTATGATGAGAGCAATTCCAAACTCACCTCTTATCTGATCATCGCGCTGGTGTCCGTCTCCACCTTTTTCCTCACCTTCATTATTGTCATCCTGGCCGTGAGGTTTTGCCGCAGGAGAAAGCCCAGACTGTTGTTTGACGGAGCGGTCGCCATCCCCAGTGCGTATCTCCCTTCCAACTACGCAGAGGTGGATGGCGCGGGAACTCTCCGCAGCACATACAATTATGACGCATACATGACAACGGGATCGCGCACAAGTGACTTCAAGTTCGTCACATCTTACAACACACTACCCACGGACCAGACTCTGAGAAAAATTACTACAGACTTTGCTGATGATCTTGAAGATGCCGATGTTTCCCCAGAGGTAGGACTTTACCGTTAATAATAGACTTGGCACTAATTAGGCTCTGTATCAGTGGTGGTTTTTGCATGTATATCCTGGTGGGGTGAACTTCCAAAAAAATAAATAATAATCATGCCAGCAAAGTCACTACACAACACAACACGAAACCATACATGAATTGCACTGTAATGGTGACAAAAAGGTGCCCATAAACTGTTAGGGCCTACATAAAGCTGTCCCAACAGAGGAGCTTTCCTTTCAGCACCATGGAGTGAATCCTTACCCCTGCTACACCTGTCAATCAGCGGAGCCTTGTCTGGCAGCGAAACAGTTCATTCAGCCTCATTTATTGCCTTAAAAAAACATAGCTGATATGGCTGACTTGCTTAAACAAATGTAAATTCTACTGACAATTGAGCTGTACAAACTATGGCATAAGGGAACGATGAGTGGAAATGAGGCAATCCGTAATTTCGATTAAGACATGAATGAGTGAGCTAAGACGGACATAGTCAATACAACTATTTGTTCAGCCCTTTTGAAATGTACAGCGACAGAATTCAGAACATGGGCCATTCTTACAGTATTCTCCCTGTACACCAAATCAGAACCATAGGACAAATAAACGGGGCATGTAAGCAGACAATGAAAGCTCTTACAATATTCGATGATGACATTTCTCTAAAACAGGCTAAAGCCTACATGTGCACCACCAAGTCAGATGAGGGGAAAGGGACCGAATTATTAAGGTGAGGCACATGGGCTACAAACAGCTTACTACTTAACATACACTTAGTATTACCTTCTTAGTTACAGTATACATATCTCCCTGGCATATTACATAATATATTACATAATTTCTGTAGCAGCATACAATACATTTTTGGACTCACAGTTGTGCTGTGCTAACTTGAACAGGAAGGTGGCACGGCGGTCCTTCTTAAGGGCACATTTTGTCATAAAACTTTGTCATCAAAGTCTGACATTCTCTGGGTTTATGCTGCTTTCAAGACAACTGAGAACTCTAAAAAAAAAAACAAGGTTGAATCACGTCAGTGACGTCAGTGAGGATCGGGTCGGAGCTCTAGAAAGAGGCCTGAGTTACCCGACTTGGAATTGTGAGATGGATGATCGTTCAAACATATTTCCCCAGTCGGAGTTCATTTTGTTCAGAGTTCCCAGTTGTTTTGAACTCACTGAAGTCTGAGATTTCTCAGTTCTGAGTTTCCAGTTGTTTGAACGCAGCAGAAGTCATGCTGGCTTGACAGCATCGCCAAAGTATTTAACCTTTTAAGCTTTGAGAAGAGACCATTAAAACCAGACATGGGCCACACACTCTCTCCACCGGATAGCAGGCAGGGGAAGACAAATAGGGATTTGTTTTTTTCAACGCTTGCAGTTAGCCACTGATATCTTCCAAACAACTCATTGTTGAATTTGCAATTTCCAACTTGTTGTGTAATGTTTATGTCTAATGGCTGATGAGCACTGATACGTTTTATCTATAATTTCTCTTCATATGACAAGGACTGAAAAGGATTTGCCAGTAGATTGTCAATGTGAATCATGATGGTGACTGCCTGTGTAGTTTGCTAGCTAAGATTTTGAAAGTATGATGTTGACATGATCACTCCAATCAAAGCTACGGTAGATATAATGTGATTTGATGTAATTTTATCTGTGGCCAATGACTTTGTGCCTTCTTGGTTGGGCACTTCTAATGTAAATCTAAGGCAGCAACCAAGGGGTCTTGAACTTTAAAGCTCTCCCTGTAGATTTTGCAGTGAGGGAGTGTCCCCATGAGTGACAGAACACTGAGCCAATAATGGCGCAACTAGAGAAGATTACCAAGCCCTACGCTTTGTATTACCCACTGGCTGCCCCTCCATCACAGAAAGCAATGAGCTAGGCTGAAACACCTGCATTTTGGAACAGCCTTACTCAAGAAAGCGAAAAAGAGACGTTGGCTGCGTTTCAAACTCAAAATAGACAGCCCTCGTACCCAAACCCTCAGCGCTTGAATTACGTTTTACATCGTCAAATCTGAGTGTACCTTAAATGTCCCTTGCCCAAGCGAGGGAGAGTGATGATCGGAGAGGCAACATCCTTGTTGGAAATCGTGAAGTTTAAAACCAACCAACCTAAAGCTTTCAATGTACCTAGCAAACGAATGTATTTAGCTGGCTAGCTACAGTTACCAATAGCTGGCTAGCTAGTTCCCTAGTTTGGTAATTTATTCCAATCCATTTCAGATATTCCCAAAATATGTTTATGAATCTAGCTACGTTTTATATTTATAGGCTGTTTACGACGAGACTAAGCCAATTTGCCCACGCTAAAATCAATGTCTATATATCTTTTTTAGCAAGCTAGCTTCATACTTTTTTCTGACATGCTGAATATGCAGCCTTGTTGATTAAATTTGAGACTTTGCGGGCACCAGAGTTTGACGTCACTACAGTTTGCATTGAATTGTGGGTTATATCAATCCCGCAAGTGACCAACGTTGTTCACTCTCTCCCTCGAGCTAATTCGAAGGCCGAGGGGGCAACTTTAGTGAATTGGACCTCCACTTAAAATGGCAATCTGCATCCAATTTCGACTGGGATTTCCCCGAGGGACAGTGGCTAGCGCAAGAGCTGAGAGGGTAAATATAACTTTCTTGAACTGCAGCCCATAGTTGTGCAGCTTTATTAACTCATTAAAATGGTTTACATTGTTTGCAAACTGAAATGTGACAAGTATTAATGAAGAAATAACATACAAAACAGTCAATAAAAAAAATATATACATATATATACAGTACCAGTCAAAAGATTGGACACACACACCCATTCAAGGGTTTTTCTTTATTTTTACTATTTTCTACATTGTAGAATAATAGTGAAGACATCCAAACTATGAAATAACACATATGTAATCATGTATTAAACAAAAAAGTGTTGAACAAATCAAAATATATTTTATACTTGAGATTCTTCAAAGTAGCCACCCTTTGCCTTGATGACAGCTTTGCACACTCTTGGCATTCTCTCAACCAGCTTCATGAGGAATGCTTTTCCAACAGTCTTGAAGGGGTTCCCACATGCTGAGCACTTGTTGGCTGCTTTTCCTTCACTCTGCGGTGCAACTCATCCCAAACCATCTCAATTTGGTTGAGGTCGGGTGATTGTGGAGGCCAGGTCATCTGAAGCAGCACTCTATCACTCTCCTCCTTGGTCAAATAGCCCTTACACAGCCTGGAGGTGTGTTGGGTCATTGTCCTGTTGAAAAAAAAGTGATAGTCCCACTAAGCGCAAACCAGATGGGACGGCGCATCGCTGCAGAATGCTGTGGTAGCCATGCTGGTTAAGTGTGCCTTGAATTCTAAATATATCACCAACATTGTCACCAGCAAAACACCATCACACCTCCTCCTCCATGCTTCACGGTGTGAACCACAAATGCGGAAATCACCCGTTCACCTACTTTGCGTCTCACAAAGACACAGGGGTTGGAACCAAAAGTCTCCAATTTGGACTCATCAGACCAAAGGACAGATTTCCAGCAGTCTAATGTCCATTGCTCATGTTTCTTGGCCCAAACAGGTGTCTTCTTCTTATTGGTGTCCTTTAGTAGTGGTTTCTTTGCAGAAATTCGCCCATGAAGGCCTAATTCACGCAGTCTCCTCTGAACAGTTGATGTTGAGATGTGTCTGTTACTTGAACTCTGTGAAGCATTTATTTGGGCTGCAATCTGAGGTGCAGTTAACTCAAATTAACTTATCGTCTGCAGCAGAGGTAACTCTGGGTCTTCCATTCCTGTGGCAGTCCTCATGAGAGCCAGTTTCATCATGGAGCTTGATGGTTTTTGTGACTGCACTTGAAGAAACTTTCAAAGTTCTTGAAATGTAATGCATTGACTGACCTTCATGTCTTAAAGTAATGATGGACTGTTGTTTCTCTTTGCTTATTTTCGAGCTGTTCTTGCCATAATATGGACTTGGTCTTTTACCAAATATTCTGTATGCCACCCCTACCTTGTCACAGCACAACTGATTGGCTCAAATGCATTAAGAGGGGGAAAAAATCCACAAATTTAACTTTTTAACAAGGTACACATGTTAATTGAAATGCATTCCAGGTGACTACCTCATGAAGCTGGTTGAGAGAATGCCAAGAGTGTGCAAAGCTGTCATCAAGGCAAAACATATTTTGATTTGTTTAACACTTTGTTGGTTACAACATGATTCCATATGTGTTATTTCATAGTTTTGATGTCCTCACTATTATTCTACAATGTAGAAAATAGTAAAACATTAAGAAAAACCCTTGAGTGAGTAGGTGTGTCCAAACTTTTGTCTGGTACTGTATATACATTATTTACTTTTGTGGCTAAACAGCTGGAGCTCAAAACAGGTGGGGTTTTCCCTGAATGACGGGGTGCTACTGCTCTGTAGCAGGTTTTACACTTGTAGTTAAAGTATTTTGTGGCCACAATTTCAAAACAGTTTTTGTGATTCATGATGAAAACACTGTTTCCACAGGTCTCCTATATGTAGATTTCCATTCATTATCTGTCCCATGTTTTGTATTTTCAAATATGGTGGATGTGTTGTATTTTCTGCTTTGAAATCAACCCTCCTCATTTCAAGGCAGACATCCCGGATGATATTATGTTCTTTGCATTGTGTTTGGGTACGTTTGGCTTGGGATTGATAATCAAATCATTTTTTCTCCCTCATAGCCAACCGCCCAGTTTTAATATTACAGAGGGCGTGTTATAGCCTGGTTCTATTTGGAACCGTTGATTGTATGTACCCTCAGAAGGCTAAAGAACAACGTGTAGAGAGCACAATGTTGAGAAAAGTACTGAAGTGTATCGGAGTGTCGCTGTCCATTGTGTTGAAACGCTCGTGTTGTTTTTGTAAAGTCTGTAGCGGCAACGCTACCAAATACTAACTGAGTGTATGTAAACTTCTGACCCACTGGGAATGTGATGAAATAAATAAAAGATGAAATAAATCACTCTCTCTACTATTATTCTGCCATTTCACATTCTTAAAATAAAGTGGTGATCCTAACTGACCTAAGACAGGGCATTTTTTACTAGGATTAAATGTCAGGAATTGTGAAAAACTGAGTTTAAATGTATTTGGCTAAGGTGTATGTAAACTTCCGACTTCAACTATATCTTCCTTGACAGTTCTATTCACTGGCTTTGTGCATTTTACCAATGAGTGACAGTTGAGAGATAGAAGGACCCTGCACCTCTTCAGACTTTATAGGCCTAGCTACCATTTGGTAAATAGTAGTTAATTTCTACCTGGCATATACCTAACTCGAGAGTGCGAATGGTTTTAGGGAAATGAGTGCTTGTGGTTTTATGTTGTTTCCTGTGCCTATTTGGTAATGCCCTTCCTTATGCTGGGGGCATACATCATGTTTCCAATGTTTACCTACTATTTTTTTTTAAGTATTTTGCGCAATGTCAGCGTGTATGTGTACACTATGTGTAATTTTGGAAGGGTACACACAGTGTCGCTGTTCACTAGCGGAGGTATAGTATATGTAGCTCTCCACCCATTGCTGTTGTCATTGACAAAGCTCTGGTGCCATTTCACTGCAGATAACAGTAGAGGTAGATGCACATATACTTTGTTGATAATATAGGGAATTTTCATGGTTTTGTCGAACAATTTTTCATTACATCGATCTGTCTAACTGTGAGGTGGTTATTTGACGTTTTAATCTAAGGATGGGAAACAAAGGACTCTCGGTGACAGGTCTGGTCTGCGGCTTTGCTTTCTTTCTTCTACCGCTGCACTCCGCCTATGGAGACGTGAGCTATTCTTTTCCAGAGGAGATGAAACGCGGATCTGTTATTGGAAATATAGCCAAGGATCTCGGGCTGGAGGCGAGCAGACTTTCCGCTCGTAAGGCCCGTATTGATACCGAAGGGAACCGCAAACGGTATTGTGACATTAATCTGAGTAACGGAGATTTAAATGCTGCCGAAAGGATTGACAGAGATGGGCTTTGTGGCAAGAAGGCTTCGTGTGTTTTAAACCAGGAACTTGTATTGGAGAATCCTTTGGAGCTGCACCGCATTACTCTTCATGTTCAAGATATTAATGACAATTCGCCACAATTTAATGATGACATGATAGATATAGAGATAAGGGAATCAGCGGAGAAAGGTTCTCGTTTTTTATTAGGAGAGGCTCATGACGCGGACATAGGGCAGAACTCAGTTCAAATATACACTCTAGAAAAGAATGACAAATTTGTGTTGTCCATTGATAGTAACAATGTTGAGCTTGTTCTAGATGAAAAGCTTGACCGTGAAGTAAAGCAGGATATTAAATTATTGCTTACAGCGATGGACGGAGGCTCTCCGAAGAGATCAGGTACTGTAGTCATACACGTCACTGTACTGGATGCTAACGATAACGCCCCAGTGTTTAGCCAGGCCGTCTATAAAGCCAGTCTGCCTGAAAACTCTCCTTTAGATACTGTAGTGGTTACAGTGAGTGCTACGGATGCAGATGAGGGAGTTAATGGAGAGGTGACATATGATTTCGATCACATTTCAGATGATGATAAAAAAGTATTTTCTATAGACCGTAAGGGAGGAATAATTAAAGTTATCGGTTCTGTTGACTTTGAAGAGGTTCCGTCGTTTGAGCTGCGCATCAAAGCGAAGGACGGTTTAGGGTTAGCATCATATGCCAAAGTGATAATAGAAGTAACTGATGTTAATGACAACGCTCCTGTGATATATCTAAAGTCTCTGAAAAGCCCAATACCTGAGAACGCGTCTCCTGGTACAGAGGTGGGCATCATTAACGTGCAGGATAGAGACTCTGAGAATAACCGACAGGTCCGCTGCTCCATTCAGCAAAACGTTCCCTTTAAGCTGGTGCCATCCATCAAAAACTACTATTCTCTGGTGACCACGGGCGAACTGGACCGTGAACTAGTGTCTGATTACAACATTACAATCACTGCCACCGACGAGGGCTCTCCACCTCTGTCCTCCTCTAAAAGTGTTCAGTTATCTGTAGCTGACGTCAACGACAATCCACCTGTGTTTGAGGAACAGTCCTATAAAGCCCACGTGACTGAAAATAATAGACCCGGGTCTTCCCTGTGTTCCGTTACAGCACGAGACCCAGACTGGAGACAGAACGGAACAGTGATTTATTCTCTCTTACCTGGTGAGGTGAACGGTGTTCCGGTGTCCTCGTTTTTATCCGTTAATGGAGACACGGGGGTGATCCACGCTGTGAGGTCGTTTGATTATGAGCAGTTCAGGAGTTTTAAAGTCCACGTGGTGGCCAGAGACAACGGTTCTCCTCCGCTCAGCAGCAACGTCACGGTCAGTGTGTTCATAACGGATGTGAATGACAACTCTCCTCAGATACTATACCCCGCCCCGGAGCGGAACTCCTTCATGACTGAGCTGGTCCCCAAAGCTGCGCACGGAGGCTCTCTGGTTTCCAAGGTGATAGCGGTGGACGCGGACTCCGGCCAGAACGCCTGGCTGTCCTATCATGTGGTCAAATCGACTGATCCGGGACTTTTCACTATTGGTCTCCACAGTGGAGAGATCAGGACACAGCGGGACATTTCTGAATCTGACAGCATGAAACAGAACCTCATTGTGTCAGTGAAAGATAACGGACAGCCCTCTCTCTCTGCCACCTGTAGCATGTATTTGGTGATTTCTGATAACTTGGCTGAAGTGCCAGAACTGAAAGATGTCTCTTATGATGAGAGCAATTCCAAACTCACCTCTTATCTGATCATCGCGCTGGTGTCTGTTTCCACCTTTTTCCTCACCTTCATCATTGTCATCCTGGCCGTGAGGTTTTGCCGCAGGAGAAAGCCCAGACTGTTGTTTGACGGAGCGGTCGCCATCCCCAGGGCGTATCTCCCTCCCAACTACGCAGAGGTGGATGGCGCAGGAACTGTCCGCAGTACTTACAATTATGACGCATACCTGACGACGGGTTCGCGCACAAGTGACTTCAAGTTCCTCACATCTTACAACGACAACACACTGCCCGCGGACCAGACTCTGAGAAAAACTCCAACAGACTTTTCTGAAAATCTTGACGACTCGGAAGGGTCCCTAGAGGTAGGCTTTTAATGCAAATAATAACGCGATTTTTTTTTAGGCTTATATGATAGGTTGGGGCTCTATTATTTTAAAATTGCAGCTAATATGCTTTGTGTAATATTTTTGTTGTTGTTGGAGAAACCACCTTTCGTCATTAACCCAGCTTGACTATTAAGCAAAATTATTTATGCTTCAGTTTCATTCAATTTGAAATGTTTTAGATTATTATTTCAGTCCCGTCGCAATTTAATTGCAAAATCCCGAGGCGCGATTATATGTGGTTTGCTAGAGTTGTAACGTCGTGTGTGCTCTTTTTGTAATTGCTAGAATCGGTGGATTTTTCAAATAATAGACTTCAGTCGCCTCTCGGTTTTGTGATTAGGGTTGTACTGACAATTAATTGCTCTTGTGTGTTTGGCACTGGAGGAGTGAAAACCTGTTTGGAAAGAGGCTCGAAAATAGAACTGCTGTGTTTTGAGAGATAATTATTTATTAGACATCTTGCAGGATGAAATCTCTTGAGATGCACCTTCTCGGGTTAAAGAATGTCCAAATAATAAAACAACCCCCAAAAACAATACTTATAATATGGCAACTACTGTCTAATAATACTAACAATTAAATAAAAATAATAATAATAAAAGGTCAATTATGAGCATAAAAAAGTTATACACCTACTAATAGGCCTACAACAAATACAAATAAATGATGCAACTAATAACACTAAGTTGGCTGCCTATAATATATACATAATTACAAATATCGTCACATGTTGACGTTTCTACTAGTTAAAAACACAAACAGTTTGTTCTTAACATTGGAAAAGGGGCTTTCTTAACTTCACTGTGTGATTTTAATGCCCTGATTTCTATAAGTAAATGATTCCAGCCAGTTGGTCCTTTCTATTTATTAGTAACAGAGTGATGTGAGAGCAGTGTCACTGTCCATGGTTCTGAAATGTCTAAAATCCTATTTAAACCAGTAGGCTTTACTATTGATCGCTGTTTGACCATATTCTTATTCCTTCCCATGCTCTGTTTTTTCTATAGCAGTTATGAGTTTGCTCTGGCTGAGGAACCAGCATCGGATATATTGCATTGTTGCCTCTCTTGCAGATGTGTTGTATTTTATATTCATGGTATACCTGATCTTAACTGATGAAAAAAGAGTGGGGGTGATTTTAATAATTTATGTTTGTATGGTTTAATATCCTATTGTAACGGCTTTCCTCCTGGGATGAAGAAGAGGACCAAAATGCAGCGCGGCTAGTGTTCAACATGTTTAATAAACAAAGAGACGATAACGTGAACACTATACAAAATACAAAATAACAAACGTGAAAACCGAGACAGTCCTATCTGGTGCAGAACACAAAGACAGAAGACAACCACCCACAAACCCTAACACAAAACAAGCCACCTAAATATGATTCCCAATCAGAGACAACACAAAACACCTGCCTCTGATTGAGAACCATATTAGGCCAAACATAGAAACATGTTGTGTGTCTAGTTTGTCTGTTTCTATGTTTGGCCTAATATGGTTCTCAATCAGAGGCAGGTGTTTTGTGCCCACCCAGCTCACGTCCTGACCAACACTAAAACAAGTAAAACACACAAGAACTATGGTCAGAACGTGACACCTATCGTTTTCTGTGTTTCTCTTTCGTTTTCCAATAGTTAATTGACCAAATAAACTTACTTAAGCGTATTTATAACCTTCTGTTAAAAAAAACATGAAGAGAACTGTAAGTAAATAATGTACATTCTGTTGAGTACGCACAGTGTCGCTGTTCACCAGCTGTGTTTGGATAGATCCAGTTCTCCACCCACTGGTGTTGTAACAAGACTCGGGTGCTCGGATGTCATTCTGCAGAAAATATTGGACGCGGTCAGATTGCTTGAACATTTTGAGGATATTATTTTCATCAAGCTGAACCTTTTTGTGGAATACTATTTGTTCACATTGTATTATCAAGTCTATATTGTGTTTTGACGTTTTAATCCCAGGATGGGGCACAAAGGAATCTCGGTGACAGGCCTGGTCTGCTACGTTGCTTTCTTTCTTCTACCGCTGCACTCCGCCAATGGAGACGTGAGCTATTCTTTTCCGGAGGAGATGAAACGCGGATCTGTTATTGGAAATATAGCCAAGGATCTCGGGCTGGAGGCGAGCAGACTTTCCGCTCGTAAGGCCCGTATTGATACCGATGGGAACCACGAACGGTATTGTGACATTAATCTAAGTACGGGAGATTTGACTATAGCTGAAAGGATTGACAGAGATGGGCTTTGTGGCAAGAAGGTTTCGTGTGTTTTAAAACAGGAACTTGTGCTTGAAGATCCGTTGGAGCTTCACCGTATTAGTCTTCATGTCCAAGATATAAATGATAATTCCCCACAGTTTAAAAGGGATGTAATCAAAATGGAAATGAGTGAATCAGCAGTCAAAGGCGTTCGTTTTTCTCTAGATGAGGCCCATGACGCTGATATAGGACAGAATACGGTTCAGAGCTATACACTACAAAGAAATGAACATTTTATTTTGAATGTCAAAACCAAAAGTGGTGGACGCAAATACAGCGAGTTAGTGTTAGACAGAGAGCTAGACCGCGAGGGGCACCATGAAATCAAGTTGTTACTGACAGCGATGGACGGAGGCACTCCGCCGAGATCAGGTACTGTAGTCATTCACGTCACTGTACTGGATGCTAACGATAACGCCCCAGTATTTAGCCAGGCCGTCTATAAAGCCAGTCTGCCTGAAAACCCTCCTCTAGATACTGTAGTGGTTACAGTGACTGCTACGGATGCAGATGAGGGATTGAATGGGGAAGTTACTTATGAATTTGATGACGTTTCAGATGAAAATAGCAATGTATTTTCTCTTGATCATGAGACTGGAAAAATTACAGTTGTTGGTCCAATAGATTATGAAAAGGAGTCTTCATATGAAATGCAGATCAGTGCAAAGGACGGTTTAGGGTTAGCATCCTACTCTACATTGATAATAGAAATCACTGATGTTAATGACAACGCCCCTGTGATTTATCTACAGTCTCTGACTAACCCCATACCTGAGAACGCGTCTCCTGGTACAGAGGTGGGCATCATTAACGTGCAGGATAGAGACTCTGAGAATAACCGACAGGTCCGCTGCTCCATTCAGCAAAACGTTCCTTTTAAGCTGGTGCCATCCATCAAAAACTACTATTCTCTGGTGACCACGGGCGAACTGGACCGTGAACTAGTGTCTGATTACAATATTACAATCACTGCCACCGACGAGGGCTCTCCACCTCTTTCCTCCTCTAAAAGTGTTCAGTTATCTGTAGCTGACGTCAACGACAACCCACCTGTGTTTGAGGAACAGTCCTATAAAGCCCACGTGACTGAAAATAACAAACCCGGTTCCTCCGTGTGTTCCGTTACTGCACGGGACCCAGACTGGAGACAGAACGGAACAGTGATTTATTCTCTCTTACCTGGTGAGGTGAACGGTGTCCAAGTGTCCTCGTTTTTATCCGTTAATGGAGACACGGGGGTGATCCACGCTGTGAAGTCGTTTGATTATGAGCAGTTCAGGAGTTTTAAAGTCCACGTGGTGGCCAGAGACAACGGTTCTCCTCCGCTCAGCAGCAACGTCACGGTCAGTGTGTTCATAACGGATGTGAATGACAACTCTCCTCAGATACTATACCCCGCCCCGGAGGGAAACTCCTTCATGACGGAGCTGGTACCCAAAGCTGCGCACGGAGGCTCTCTGGTTTCCAAGGTGATTGCGGTGGATGCGGACTCCGGGCAGAACGCCTGGCTGTCCTATCATATAGTCAAATCCACTGATCCGGGACTTTTCACTATTGGTCTCCACAGCGGAGAGATCAGGACACAGCGGGACATTTCTGAATCTGACAGCATGAAACAGAACCTCATTGTGTCAGTGAAAGATAACGGACAGCCCTCTCTCTCTGCCCCCTGTACAATGTATTTAGTGATTTCTGATAACTTGGCTGAAGTACCAGAACTGAAAGATGTCTCTTATGATGAGAGCAATTCCAAACTCACCTCTTATCTGATCATCGCGCTGGTGTCCGTGTCCACCTTTTTCCTCACCTTCATTATTGTCATCCTGGCCGTGATGTTTTGCCGCAGGAGAAAGCCCAGACTGTTGTTTGACGGAGCGGTCGCCATCCCCAGCGCGTATCTCCCTCCCAACTACGCAGAGGTGGATGGCGCAGGAACTGTCCGCAGTACTTACAATTATGACGCATACCTGACGACGGGTTCGCGCACAAGTGACTTCAAGTTCCTCACATCTTACAACGACAACACACTGCATGCGGACCAGACTCTGAGAACAACTCCAACAGACTTTACTGAAGAACTTGACGACTCCAATGTGTCCCAAGAGGTAGGACGTTATTGTAAACAAAAATATACCTTTGGTTTTATGTTTTATTAAATTGAGGCTATACTTTTCCATACATGTTCAGGTGTCATGCTTCGCAAAATAATAACATTCTCAATTAGAGCAAGATCCTTTGTCCTATAGAAAATCACACTTTTCACAATAATACATTCATTTTCCAATGTTTGTCTACATTGTCAGTCTGTATTTGCAACAGAAAGAGACAAATGGTTGTTAAATGTGTTTTACAGAATAGCTTACAGTCTATAGATTTCACTCCATTATGGGTAAAATGCTGAAAAATGCTTTTATTCATTGTAATTGGAAGCCTCCTGTAAAAATGATTGTATTATACTCCATTTTTTTACAGTAATAGTTTATGCCTACTGTAGATTACAATTTTCAGTTTCAGGCACCAAACTCATGCGGTGGGTAAGACACATGAGGTTCAGACTATTAATTCCTTACCCTGAATAGATTTGCCCCTGATCATAGATCTAAGATTGTACCCAATCCCAATGTTAACTCCATCTCCTTCTCTCTCTCTCTTTGTCTCTCTCTCTCCTAACACCTACCAACAAAAACCAGCACATAATATACTGTAGGTTTTGAATTAGTGTTGTAATTATGCTTTTCTTTGGTTACATACATTGTTGTTTTTACAGTATTATACAATAAAACTAACAGCAATTTACTGTATTACCTGTTTATAGCCATAAATATGATGCCCTCTGGGTGATATTAGGCGTATCTGGTAAATGGTAGATGATCCCTCGATTCCAATAAAACGTTGGTTTAACAGTACGTTACTGTAAATAAGTTAACATTGTACTATATTTCCACCCCACAGTATATATGAATATATTACCATACCATATTTTTTGCTTGACAAAAACCTTTTGACCTCTATATGGTATGGTTGTTTCTGGCTCATTAACATATTTTGAGGCACAAATTCAATATGTGTAGGGGATAGATTGGAGTGGCAGCAAGCATCTAACCTTTAATGGTTGAGTATTTGTTATGTTCTTGGTCTGTTTTTCCCTGTAGTCACTGAACATTTGGAAGTCTTTGTAAATGTGCAAGTGATTGTGCAAGTGATTTTAAACACCAATTATTTATATATATTTGTTTGATATGCTGTAATATGAAAACACATTACCTAGCTGCCAACCTGCTTGCACCAATCCCATGGAATTACACTAAAATACTGTAAAATACAAACCCGCCTCCCCTCAATGAATTTAATTAATTAATCCCAGTATTAAAATATTTACTGTAAAATATTTACAATTACAGTATTCGCCTGGCAACTCTGCTGATAATATAATTCTGTAAATTTACAGGGAAAAGTTTGACAGTGTATAGGCAAGTTGATAGACTCCAGGTTTGATGTAATTTGTAATGTCGCCTGTTAAATGATTGTTTTGACCCACTCAGTTGAAGTGAGAAATATTGAGGTGCTGATATATAATCTGAGTTGTGATGGGGTTAGTTTATTTATTTAACTAGGCAAGTCAGTTAAGAACAAATTCTTATTCACTATGACGGCCAACCCCGGCCAAACCCTAACCTGGACGATGCTGGGCCAATTGTGCGCCGCTCTATGGGACTCCCAATCACGGCCGGATGTGATACAGCTTGGAAACAAACCAGGGTCTGTAGTGACAACTTTATCACTGAGATGCAGTGCCTTAGACCGCTGCGCCACTCAGGAGTGAGGTTGTTCCTACAGTGATTACAGTCACCTCCAAAATGATTGACAGCCTTGATAAAGATGAGCAACAAAGACTGCATAAAATAAATAATACAAATATAGAGCTATTGTGTGCAAAATCATATTCATTTATACTACTATAATTGCTCAGAGAAAGAGATTTTGTGTAACAAGTAAAAAATAAAATCTCAAAAAGATTGGTGTCAATATTTTTGCCAGTGCCATGATTCTCGTGAATAAATCAAACTAAATTTAAATCGACATTAACATTCTACTTTGTTAAGTTGATCTCATCTTCATTAAGTGTATTGTGGCCTTCCAAGGCTTCCTGTTTCCCTTGGGTATAAAAATGAGCTAACACGCATGTAAAGTCCTTTCTCGTCCATCACCAGGGGGAAAGGCAACGAACTCACAAATGAAGAGAGAGACAAATCGTTGTTGACTTTCATATATCAGGCATTAGGTCTAAAAAAACACTACTGGAAAACCAAATATACCACTTACTCCTATTAGGGCAATAATTGAAAATGTAAAACCACTGAATTGGTTGTAAACTTGCCTGGAAGAGGATGCAAGTGTATCTTGTCCCCACGCACAGTGAGTAAGATGGTTCAGCAGGCAAAGAAAAGTCACATCTTGGGGTCACCAAGTCTCCAAATCTACAATTAGATGCCACTTCTATGCCAATGGGCTATTTGGAAGGGTTGCCATAGAAAGCCCTTATTGAGAGCAATAAACAAATGTAAAAGCGTGGAGTTTGCTAAACGGCATTGGCACTTGGATTGGCACCAGATGCTATGGTCAGATGAGACGTAAAATAGAGCTCTTTGGCCACGCACACCAGTTTGGCTCGAAAGAAGGATGCAATGCAGAAAAAAACCTCATAAGTTATCTAGCAAATACCAGGACATTTTTGCCAAAAACCTGGTTGCCTCTGCTAGGAAGCTGAAACTCGGCCGCAAGTGGATCTTCCAGCAAGACAATGACCCAAAGCACACATCAAAATCCACAAAGAAATGGTTCATTGACCATAAAATCAACATTTTGCAATGGTCGTCTCAGTCTTTGGACTTGAACCCCATTGAAAACCTGTGGTTTGAATTGAAGAGGAAAGCACTATAAGAGCAGATCTAAGGATATCGAGGATCTTGAAATATTCTGTCGAGAGGAATGGTCTAAGATTCCTCCCAATGTGTTCTCCAATCTCATATTTTTTTATTTTATAGAAAAGGCTAGGATACCGTTATCACTGCAAGGGGAGGGTGCAAAAAGTATTGAAAACAGGGCTGCCAATAATTTTTTACAACTCATGTTTTGAGATTTTTGTATTACTTGTTATACAAAATGTTTTTCTCTGAGCAATTGTATTAGTATGAAATTATATAACTTTTATTTGTGTACAATATTATAGGTCAGTATTTGTATTATTTTTTTTATACAGTCTTTTTTGCTCGTCTTTATCACATACACGCAGCACCGTTTTGAGGTTTCAGGAAATGGGATGATAAAAGATTTTTCCTCTGTTTCCTAGATTTTTCTTTTTTGCTCCATGGGAAGAGGTTAAAAAAGATTGATACTGTCTTTGTATAAGTGGTTTGGGTGACTGAAGAGCAACTTGAGGCTTCAACGTGTTGCTGTCCATGGTGCTGAACATGCAGAAAATCCTATTTCTGTTGATTATGCCTATTTAATTATGTCCGTGTGCATGTGTACTCACTGTCTCGCTGTTCACCAGCTGTGTTTGAATAGATCCAGTTCTCCACCCACTGATTTTGGGTGCCATTTAGCTGTAGACAATAATCTAACTGCATGCACATTTTGTGTAAATGATTTACATCAAACTGCATCTTTTGTTGAATAGTATTTGTTTACACGGCAGTATCTAGGGCTTTATGATGTTCGACCCTTTTAATCCCAGAATGGGGCACAATTCTCAGAGGTCCCCAGAAGTAGGCTTGAACTGTAGAGGCTGTCTAGTGTAACAGTATAACTTTAGTCCGTCCCCTCGCGCGAACCAGGGACCCTCTGCACACATCAACAACAGTCACCCACGAAGCATCGTTACCCATCGCTCCACAAAAACCGCGGCCCTTGCAGAGCACTACTTCAAAGTCTCAGAGCAAGTGACGTCGCCGATTGAAAGGATATTAGTGCGCACCACCGCTAACTAGATAGCCATTTCACATCGGTTACACTAGCAGGTGTTTCACTATAACAGATTTTACAATATCTAAAGTGTTTTTGTGATACATGATGAAAGCACTGTTTCCACAGGACTTGTATATTTAGAATGTCATCTATCCGTGCTTATATTTTCCAATGCATTTTAGCTCCACATATGATTAATTTGTTTTATGTCATGCTTTGAAATCAAACCTACTAATTTCAAGGCAGTGTTCGCAAATTATATTATATAATTTGGTTTGGGAATGATAAATAAACTGGATTTTTCGTGGGACACTGCACAGTTTTAGTGTTACAGAGATCGTGTTGCATATTTATTTTTTCTTTATTTTACCTTTATTTTACCAGGTAAATTGACTGAGAACACATTCTGGAGAATAATTACAGCCGAGAGGGGGGGGGGGGTGAGCCAATTGGAAGCAGGGGATGATTAGGTGTCCCATCCGAAAGGCGGCTCCCCAAAAAATATAGCTGGTTCTATTTGGAATAGTTTGATATAGGTCTTGTTGGAAGGCATTTCAAAAGAGCCAAACATAGTGCTATTTAGATAATGATGAGAAGCGTTAGAGCCTTTTTTCTGCACTGTAAAGGAGTTCCTCTGTCCGTGGTGTGTTTCTGAAAATAGCAGTTGATTTTCTAAAGGCTTTAGCGCCTTTTATTCTAGTTTGACAGCAGAGCTAGCCTATTACTTTCCTTCTTTTAGTGTGTTATATTCTAGTTTGACAGCAGGGCTAGCCTATTACTTTCCTCCCTTTAGCGTGTTATATTCTAGTTTGACAGCAGGGCTAGCCTATTACTTTCCTTCCTTTAGCGCCTTTTATTCTAGTTTGACAGCAGAGCTAGCCTATTACTTTCCTCCCTTTAGCGTGTTATATTCTAGTTTGACAGCAGGGCTAGCCTATTACTTTCCTTCTTTTAGTGTGTTATATTCTAGTTTGACAGCAGAGCTAGCCTATTACTTTCCTCCCTTTAGTGTGTTATATTCTAGTTTGACAGCAGGGCTAGCCTATTACTTTCCTCCCTTTAGCGTGTTATATTCTAATTTGACAGCAGGGCTAGCCTATTACTTTCCTCCCTTTAGCGTGTTATATTCTAGTTTGACAGCAGAGCTAGCCTATTACTTTCCTCCCTTTAGCGTGTTATATTCTAGTTTGACAGCAGGGCTAGCCTATTACTTTCCTCCCTTTAGCGTGTTATATTCTAGTTTGACAGCAGGGCTAGCCTATTACTTTCCTCCCTTTAGCGTGTTATATTCTAGTTTGACAGCAGGGCTAGCCTATTACTTTCCTCCCTTTAGCGTGTTATATTCTAGTTTGACAGCAGGGTTAGCCTATTATTTTCCTCCCTTTAGCGTGTTATATTCTAGTTTGACAGCAGGGCTAGCCTATTACTTTCCTTCCTTTAGCGTGTTATATTCTAGTTTGACAGCAGGGCTAGCCTATTACTTTCATCCCTTTAGCGTGTTATATTCTAGTTTGACAGCAGAGCTAGCCTATTACTTTCCTTCCTTTAGCGTGTTATATTCTAGTTTGACAGCAGGGCTAGCCTATTACTTTCCTCCCTTTAGCGTGTTATATTCTAGTTTGACAGCAGGGCTAGCCTATTACTTTCCTCCCTTTAGCGTGTTATATTCTAGTTTGACAGCAGGGCTAGCCTATTACTTTCCTCCCTTTAGCGTGTTATATTCTAGTTTGACAGCAGAGCTAGCCTATTACTTTCCTCCCTTTAGCGTGTTATATTCTAGTTTGACAGCAGGGCTAGCCTATTACTTTCCTCCCTTTAGCGTGTTATATTCTAGTTTGACAGCAGGGCTAGCCTATTACTTTCCTCCCTTTAGCGTGTTATATTCTAGTTTGACAGCAGGGCTAGCCTATTACTTTCCTCCCTTTAGCGTGTTATATTCTAGTTTGACAGCAGAGCTAGCCTATTACTTTCCTCCCTTTAGCGTGTTATATTCTAGTTTGACAGCAGGGCTAGCCTATTACTTTCCTACCTTTAGCGTGTTATATTCTAGTTTGACAGCAGGGCTAGCCTATTACTTTCCTTCCTTTAGTGTGTTTTATTCTAGTTTGACAGCAGAGCTAGCCTATTACTTTCCTCCCTTTAGCGTGTTATATTCTAGTTTGACAGCAGAGCTAGCCTATTACTTTCCTCCCTTTAGCGTGTTATATTCTAGTTTGACAGCAGGGCTAGCCTATTACTTTCCTCCCTTTAGCGTGTTATATTCTAGTTTGACAGCAGGGCTAGCCTATTACTTTCCTTCTTTTAGTGTGTTATATTCTAGTTTGACAGCAGAGCTAGCCTATTACTTTCCTCCCTTTAGTGTGTTATATTCTAGTTTGACAGCAGGGCTAGCCTATTACTTTCCTCCCTTTAGCGTGTTATATTCTAATTTGACAGCAGGGCTAGCCTATTACTTTCCTCCCTTTAGCGTGTTATATTCTAGTTTGACAGCAGAGCTAGCCTATTACTTTCCTCCCTTTAGCGTGTTATATTCTAGTTTGACAGCAGGGCTAGCCTATTACTTTCCTCCCTTTAGCGTGTTATATTCTAGTTTGACAGCAGGGCTAGCCTATTACTTTCCTCCCTTTAGCGTGTTATATTCTAGTTTGACAGCAGGGCTAGCCTATTACTTTCCTCCCTTTAGCGTGTTATATTCTAGTTTGACAGCAGGGTTAGCCTATTATTTTCCTCCCTTTAGCGTGTTATATTCTAGTTTGACAGCAGGGCTAGCCTATTACTTTCCTTCCTTTAGCGTGTTATATTCTAGTTTGACAGCAGGGCTAGCCTATTACTTTCATCCCTTTAGCGTGTTATATTCTAGTTTGACAGCAGAGCTAGCCTATTACTTTCCTTCCTTTAGCGTGTTATATTCTAGTTTGACAGCAGGGCTAGCCTATTACTTTCCTCCCTTTAGCGTGTTATATTCTAGTTTGACAGCAGGGCTAGCCTATTACTTTCCTCCCTTTAGCGTGTTATATTCTAGTTTGACAGCAGGGCTAGCCTATTACTTTCCTCCCTTTAGCGTGTTATATTCTAGTTTGACAGCAGAGCTAGCCTATTACTTTCCTCCCTTTAGCGTGTTATATTCTAGTTTGACAGCAGGGCTAGCCTATTACTTTCCTCCCTTTAGCGTGTTATATTCTAGTTTGACAGCAGGGCTAGCCTATTACTTTCCTCCCTTTAGCGTGTTATATTCTAGTTTGACAGCAGGGCTAGCCTATTACTTTCCTCCCTTTAGCGTGTTATATTCTAGTTTGACAGCAGAGCTAGCCTATTACTTTCCTCCCTTTAGCGTGTTATATTCTAGTTTGACAGCAGGGCTAGCCTATTACTTTCCTACCTTTAGCGTGTTATATTCTAGTTTGACAGCAGGGCTAGCCTATTACTTTCCTTCCTTTAGTGTGTTTTATTCTAGTTTGACAGCAGAGCTAGCCTATTACTTTCCTCCCTTTAGCGTGTTATATTCTAGTTTGACAGCAGAGCTAGCCTATTACTTTCCTCCCTTTAGCGTGTTATATTCTAGTTTGACAGCAGGGCTAGCCTATTACTTTCCTCCCTTTAGTGTGTTATATTCTAGTTTGACAGCAGAGCTAGCCTATTACTTTCCTTCCTTTAGCGTGTTATATTCTAGTTTGACAGCAGAGCTAGCCTATTACTTTCCTTCCTTTAGCGTGTTATATTCTAGTTTGACAGCAGGGCTAGCCTATTACTTTCCTCCCTTTAGCGTGTTATATTCTAGTTTGACAGCAGAGCTAGCCTATTACTTTCCTTCCTTTAGCGTGTTATATTCTAGTTTGACAGCAGGGCTAGCCTATTACTTTCCTTCCTTTAGTGTGTTTTATTCTAGTTTGACAGCAGAGCTAGCCTATTACTTTCCTTCCTTTAGCGTGTTATATTCTAGTTTGACAGCAGGGCTAGCCTATTACTTTCCTCCCTTTAGCGTGTTATATTCTAGTTTGACAGCAGGGCTAGCCTATTACTTTCCTCCCTTTAGCGTGTTATATTCTAGTTTGACAGCAGAGCTAGCCTATTACTTTCCTTCTTTTAGTGTGTTATATTCTAGTTTGACAGCAGAGCTAGCCTATTACTTTCCTCCCTTTAGCGTGTTATATTCTAGTTTGACAGCAGGGCTAGCCTATTACTTTCCTCCCTTTAGCGTGTTATATTCTAGTTTGACAGCAGAGCTAGCCTATTACTTTCCTTCCTTTAGCGTGTTATATTCTAGTTTGACAGCAGAGCTAGCCTATTACTTTCCTTCCTTTAGCGTGTTATATTCTAGTTTGACAGCAGGGCTAGCCTATTACTTTCCTCCCTTTAGCGTGTTATATTCTAGTTTGACAGCAGAGCTAGCCTATTACTTTCCTTCCTTTAGCGTGTTATATTCTAGTTTGACAGCAGGGCTAGCCTATTACTTTCCTTCCTTTAGTGTGTTTTATTCTAGTTTGACAGCAGAGCTAGCCTATTACTTTCCTTCCTTTAGCGTGTTATATTCTAGTTTGACAGCAGGGCTAGCCTATTACTTTCCTCCCTTTAGCGTGTTATATTCTAGTTTGACAGCAGGGCTAGCCTATTACTTTCCTCCCTTTAGCGTGTTATATTCTAGTTTGACAGCAGAGCTAGCCTATTACTTTCCTTCTTTTAGTGTGTTATATTCTAGTTTGACAGCAGGGCTAGCCAATTACTTTCCTCCCTTTAGCGTGTTATATTCTAGTTTGACAGCAGAGCTAGCCTATTACTTTCCTTCTTTTAGTGTGTTATATTCTAGTTTGACAGCAGAGCTAGCCTATTACTTTCCTTCTTTTAGTGTGTTATATTCTAGTTTGACAGCAGAGCTAGCCTATTACTTTCCTCCCTTTAGCGTGTTATATTCTAGTTTGACAGCAGGACTAGCCTATTACTTTCCTCCCTTTAGTGTGTTTTATTCTAGTTTGACAGCAGAGCTAGCCTATTACTTTCCTCCCTTTAGCGTGTTATATTCTAGTTTGACAGCAGGGCTAGCCTATTACTTTCCTCCCTTTAGTGTGTTATATTCTAGTTTGACAGCAGAGCTAGCCTATTACTTTCCTCCCTTTAGCGTGTTATATTCTAGTTTGACAGCAGGGCTAGCCTATTACTTTCCTCCCTTTAGTGTGTTTTATTCTAGTTTGACAGCAGGGCTAGCCTATTACTTTCCTCCCTTTAGCGTGTTATATTCTAGTTTGACAGCAGGGCTAGCCTATTACTTTCCTCCCTTTAGCGTGTTATATTCTAGTTTGACAGCAGGGCTAGCCTATTACTTTCCTTCCTTTAGCGTGTTATATTCTAGTTTGACAGCAGGGCTAGCCTATTACTTTCCTCCCTTTAGCGTGTTATATTCTAGTTTGACAGCAGGGCTAGCCTATTACTTTCCTCCCTTTAGCGTGTTATATTCTAGTTTGACAGCAGAGCTAGCCTATTACTTTCCTTCCTTTAGTGTGTTATATTCTAGTTTGACAGCAGGGCTAGCCTATTACTTTCCTCCCTTTAGCGTGTTATATTCTAGTTTGACAGCAGAGCTAGCCTATTACTTTCCTTCCTTTATTGTGTTTTATTCTAGTTTGACAGCAGGGCTAGCCTATTACTTTCCTCCCTTTAGCGTGTTATATTCTAGTTTGACAGCAGGGCTAGCCTATTACTTTCCTCCCTTTAGCGTGTTATATTCTAGTTTGACAGCAGGGCTAGCCTATTACTTTCCTTCCTTTAGTGTGTTATATTCTAGTTTGACAGCAGGGCTAGCCTATTACTTTCCTCCCTTTAGCGTGTTATATTCTAGTTTGACAGCAGAGCTAGCCTATTATTTTTCCTTCTTCGCCAGCTCTACTTACTTTTCGCATTTTACTGATGAATGCTAGTTGACTTAACCCTCCCGTTGTCTCGGCGGGTCAGAGCGACCCCGGGCAGTTCCGAGTTGATTGCCCGTGTCTGTGTGTGGGTCGGAGTGACCCCGGCAGCGTTAGCAAGGTGTATGTTGTAACCCTCCTGCCCCTGTGTGGGCGGGGTCATAGTGACGTCAGAGGGGTCAGAGTGACCCTCGGCAGCGTTACCAGTCGCTTCCCCCGTGTCTGTGTGGGTCAGAGAGACCCTGGCAGGCCGGGGTCACAGTGACCCAACACCACCACCTGCTGGATACTAGTAAAAGGTCCTGCCCCAAAATTGACACGCTCAACATTCCGGGCAAGGGCCTGTGTCGAATACGGCCCTCTGTCCCCACCGTCGGGCCCTTGGGCCCCGTGTGAGTTTGGATATTGAATCTAAAAACGCCCCCCTACAAACTACTTTCCCTTGGTTGTGGAAATTGTGCCTTTCGGGTATGGCTGTTGTTACACAACCTTCCCCTTGCCTCGGCGGGTCAGAGTTACCCCCGGCCAGCGTTACGAGTCGATTCCCAGTGTCTGTGTGGGTTAGAGAGACTCTGGCAGCGTTAGCAAGGTGTATGTTGTAACCCTCCTACCCCTGTCTGGGCCGGGTCACAGTGACCCGGGCCCTGTTGTAGGCCCTGCGTTATGAGTTGTTCCCCTCTGTTCCGGGGGCTTGGGTCAGAGTGACCCCGGCAGCGTTAGCAAGGTGTATGTTGTAACCCTCCTACCCCTGTCTTGAGCTGGGTCGGAGTGACCCGGGGCCTGTGTTAGGAGTTGTTCCCCTCTGTCTGGGCCGGGTCTGAGTGACCCCGGCAGGGACCAGTTGTCCCCAACAACTCAGTGCACGACCTCGGTGCTATCACACGGGGAGGCCAGCCGAGCGTCCCGGATGGGACCGAAGGGGCCGAAGGGCCCGAAGGAGCAGGCAGGGCCGACCACGCGCCTCGTCCATTCGCGTGCCTCGTCCCATTCACGTGGCCACCGTAAGCAGGGCGTAGAGAGGCTACTAATATCGTCAGGAAGAAGAAGAAGAAGAAGAAGAAGAAGAAGAAGAAGAAGAAGAAGAAGAAGAGGACGAGGACGAGGACGACGACGAGGAGGAATACGACCCCGCCGAGCGTGAGCCCTCCGCCTACGACTGTAAGCAGGGCGTAGAGAGCCTACTAATATTGTCAGGAAGAAGAAGAACAAGAACAAGAACAAGAAGAAGAACAAGAAGAACAAGAAGAAGAAGAAGAAGATGAGGACGATGATGAGGACGACGACGAGGACGACGACGACGACGAGGAATACGACCCCGCCGAGCGTGTTGCCTCCGCCTACGACGCCTCGCAGTCCCGGTTTCAGCGCGGCTCAGGTCCTGGAACAGATATCCTCCAGCGTCGACCAAGAAGACGAAGAAGACTACTGCGATTCCGAAGAGGAGGACGTTTCGGAAGATGAAGACGGTGAGGAATACAACCCCGAGCGCGACGCGGACGACTACGAAGACGACTCGGCCTCGCGGTCGTGCTCCTCTTCGGAGGAAGAGCCGGAGGGAGAGCGAGAGGGAGACGCGGCCGCTGGCCGAGAGCGAGACAGAGAGCCAGACAGAGAGCGAGCCAGAGACAGAGAGCGAGAGCGAGACAGAGCCAGAGAGCCAGAGCCAGAAAGGGAGACGTTGCTGTCAAAAAACGGCAAAATCAAATGGTCCTCCGTGGCCTATCGCGGCCCGGACCGGCCCCGCGCCATCCGCCCGCCCTGCCCCGCCGTGACGCCGGGCCCCACGGCCTACGCCGCGTCGCGAGCGCTCGACATCGCGTCCGCCTTCCGTCTGTTTGTCACACCGGCGATAGAAAGGATCATCGTGGACATGACGAATCTGCAGGGGGTGAGAAAATACGGCGACGGCTGGCGACCCATGGACTCCACCGACCTGCGCGCCTACGTAGGGCTGCTGATCCTAGCCGGCGTCTACAGGTCCCGAGGCGAGGCCGCGGCCAGCCTGTGGGACGCCGAGAGCGGCAGGACCGTGTTCCGCGCCACCATGCCGCTCAAGGCGTTTCACAAGTACTCGAGGCTGCTGCGATTCGACGACCGCCAGTCGAGACCCGCGAGACTCGCCACCGACAGACTGGCGGCCGTGAGAGAGGTGTGGGACCTGTGGGAGGAGCGGCTGCAGGCCCTCTACAACCCGGGGCCCGAAGTGACGGTGGACGAACAACTGGTCCCGTTCAGAGGTACCGTCTATGCATCTGTGTACGTACGCGTAGCGTAGAGAGCACGGGCAGTCTATGTATCTGTGTTTGTACGTGTAGCGTAGAGAGCACGGGCAGTCTATGTATCTGTGCATAGAGAGCGGTAGCAGTCAATGTATCTGTGTATGTACGTGTGGCGTAGAGAGCACGGGCAGTCTATGTATCTGTGTTTGTACGTGTAGCGTAGAGCACGGGCAGTCAATGTATCTGTCTATGTACGTGTAGCATAGAGAGCACGGGCAGTAGTAGCACGGGCAGTAGTAGCAATCGGCAAGAGTAGCAACGTGGAGCACGGGCAGTAGTAGCACGGGCAGTAGTAGCAATCGGCAGTAGTAGCAATCGGCAGTAGCACGGGCGGCGGAGGCGGCTGCGTGTAACGTAAA